>NC_092824.1:54514651-54835901 GCF_023375885.2 Dermacentor andersoni
CATGCTGCCGCACGTAACCGACGAAGAACATTCGGGGGTCGGGCATGAGGTGGCGGGCCCGGGCCGGACTTCGAGCACACGCGAACGTCATGCATTGCATGGTCCGAGGCATTCTGTGACAATTAAGCTGAAGCGACACGTGTACATGTTTATCTTTATAGCGTGACCACGTTTTACCGCCTAACAAATGTTATCGCACAGCGCAGGACGCGCCTGCATGTATAGGAAGTTTCTGGAATGTTATCGATGGTTCCATCCGCTGTCTGTTTTTACCGAACCTTGTGTGATCTGATTGCATGTATGCGCGACGCGAATGGTGTTGAACGTTGTGGAAGACACGCGAGCCCCAGCGATTACTCTGGAACATTCGACCACTGATGTATAAAAGCCGACGCGCTTGACCCGCTGATCAGATTTTCGACGGTCGCCGAGTGTGTTCGCCGCTATCGTTGGTCTTTTGAGTGTAGCCTGTTTTTGAGGGCACAAGTTCGCCCAATGAAACACTAGTTTCGTTAATCACAGTTTTGCTGCCTCCTTCACCGTCACTGCCACGTGACAGTACCCTAGCAAAGAAAAATGAAAAAAAAAAAAACAGATGAAGTTCTCTTTCTTTCTTCCTCACAAAAACGTACATTGGTTTCGGCGTAAGGAAAAATCAATAATACAAAAAACGGCTCTTCAAACCATTTTTTCCCGGTTACCGCTTTTGCGATTGCACCATTACCAATCTCGATACTATTATTTTAGTCGGTCCTAATACAAGGAGTGTCCATACTTGTGCGTTTATTTTATGCCGTATGCTCGTGGATTCTACTGCTTATATATATATAAGGCGCTACACATATGGTTAAATGTTATCATCAACCCGAATTAACGAAAGAAACTTGGCCGAACTCGATTTAACGAAGTTTTTCCGACATAACTGAGTAAAAAAAGCTGTGATTTTCTAATTGTGACACAGACAGGTTCTCCGAGCGTGCTCTCCAAAGCTACCGCGTTAAAACACCTAGGCGCCATGGTCACGCCCCTAGCTTTATTTTGACGAGGCTGCACGCCGCGCCCATGCACGGAACAGCCGACTCAACGCCATCTCGGTTGGGGCAGCGGTGGTTGCTCTCGTTATTTCATGGCTTTTGCGACAGATGGTTGGATTAGCGGCAAATACAGTGCCACGGTAGCCTTTGCGTGTCACTGCGTTACAATTTTAGATTTTGAAGGGCCGGAAAATTTCTCGATTTTACAAACTTCCCGATTTAACGAAATAATTCGAGCGTGGTCATCACTTCGTTAAATCGAGTTTCAACCGTATATATTGTCGCAGCACTGCGCGACTGAGGCAGAGAAAGAAGAGTGCCTGCATGTTGGCTCGGCTGTGCTCAGCGCCGGCTGGATTTTCCCCTGTGGCTTCCACCTGGACGTCATTTCAATCTGTAAATAAACATTTCCTTTATTGAAAACGCTGCGCTCGTTACTTTCCTGTCGGGAATGCTATGTCATGCGGATAACGCGCATGCCGTTCGTTACTGGAAAGTACCGGGCTCGCCGCGTTAAAGAAAGGAAATGCGGACAAGACAGATGACGATTATCGTTGTGCGGCAAATATACACCCCAAAGGGTGCAACTGTTTGTAGAGTGTGCGTTCCCAGCCGGATCGAGAGTCGACGCATATAGCACAAGTGCGCCTACGCAACATGGCGGTGCTGTGACGTCGCTCATAATGGCACGTGATTTCGAGAATTATTCAGGGCAACATCTGTTGTTTGTGTAATCTGTCTCTTCAATATACGAATTAAAGTTGAGAGAAATAATAAAACACACAAACCTAATGACTGCGTGTTTTTCTTTTACTTCGTACGTAGCAAGAGAGATCGTACTTCTGTTTCGTCTGCTTGTTCCTATGTCGTGCAGTCGCGCTCGCAGACAGCGACACGTTGTCATTTGCTACCGCGCACCAGCGCGCGATTATGCTCCGTGACCCGCTCGTGTAAGCCTCAGTGTTCGAGTAGCACTGACTTATACCGCTGGTCAGGTGCTCTCGTACATCATCATCATCATCATCATCATCAGCCTGCTTACGCCCACTGCAGGGCAAAGGCCTCTCCCATACTCCTCCAACTACCCCGGTCATGTACTAATTGTGGCCATGTTGATCCTCCAAACTTCCTAATCTCATCTGCCCATCTAACTTTCTGTCGCCCCCTGCTACGCTTCCCTTCCCTCGGAATCCAGTCGGTAACCCTTAATGACCATCGGTTATCTTCCCTCCTCATTACATGTCCTGCCCATGCCCATTTCTTTTTCTTGATTTCAACTAAGATGTCATTAACGCGCGTTTGTTCCCTCACCCAATCTGCTCTTTTCTTATCCCTTAACGTTACACCTATCATTCTTCTTTCCATAGCTCGTTGCGTCGTCCTCAATTTAAGTAGAACCCTTTTCGTAAGCCTCCAGGTTTCTGCCCCGTACGTGAGTACTGGTAAGACACAGCTGTTATACACTTTTCTCTTGAGGGATAATGGCAGCCTGCTGTTCATGATCTGCGAATGCCTGCCAAACGCACCCCAGCCCATTCTTATTCTTCTGATTATTTCACTCTCATGATCTGGATCAGCAGTCACTAACTGTCCTAAGTAGATGTATTCTCTTACCACTTCCAGTGCCTCGCTACCTATCGTAAACTGCTGTTCCCTTCCAAGACTGTTAAACATTACTTTAGTTTTCTGCAGATTCATTTTTAGTCCCACCCTTCTGCTCTGCCTCTCCAGATCAGTGAGCATGCATTGCAGTTGGTCCCCTGAGTTACTAAGCAAAGCAATATCATCAGCGAAGCGCAAGTTACTAAGGTATTCTCCATTTACTCTTATCCCCAATTCTTCCCAATCCAGGTCTCTGAATACCTCCTGTAAACACGCTGTGAATAGCATTGGAGAGATCGTATCTCCCTGCCTGACGCCTTTCTTTATTGGGATTTTGTTGCTTTCTTTATGGAGGAGTACAGTGGCTGTGGAACCGCTATAGATATCTTTCAGTATTTTTACATACGGCTCGTCTACACCCTGATTCCGCAATGCCTCCATGACTGCTGAGGTTTCGACTGAATCAAACGCTTTCTCGTAATCAATGAAAGCTATATATAATGGTTGGTTATATTCCGCACATTTCTCTATCACCTGATTGATAGTGTGAATATGATCTATTGTTGAGAAGCCTTTACGGAATCCTGCCTGGTCCTTTGGTTGACGGAAGTCTAAGGTGTTCCGGATTCTATTTGCAATTACCTTAGTAAATACTTTGTAGGCAACAGACAGTAAGCTGATCGGTCTATAATTTTTCAAGTCTTTGGCGTCGCCTTTCTTATGGATTAGGATTATGTTAGCGTTCTTCCAAGATTCCGGTACGCTCGAGGTCTTGAGGCATTGTGTATACAGGGTGGCCAGTTTTTCTAGGACAATCTGCCCACCATCCTTCAGCAAATCTGCTGTTACCTGATCCTCCCCAGCTGCCTTCCCCCTTTGCATAGCTCCCAAGGCTTTCTTTACTTCTTCCGGCGTTACTTCTGGGATATCGAATTCCTCTAGATTATTCTCTCTTCCATTATCATCGTGGGTGCCACTCGTACTGTATAAATCTCTATAGAACTCCTCAGCCACTTGAACTATCTCATCCATATTAGTAATGATATTGCCGGCTTTGTCTCTTAACGCATACATCTGATTCTTGCCAATTCCTAGTTTCTTCTTCACTGCTTTTAGGCTTCCTCCGTTCCTGAGAGCTTGTTCAATTCTATCCATGTTATGCTTCCTTATGTCAGCTGTCTTACGCTTGTTGATTAACTTCGAAAGTTCTGCCAGTTCTATTCTAGCTGTAGGGTTAGAGGCTTTCATACATTGGCGTTTCTTGATCAGATCTTTCGTCTCCTGCGATAGCTTACTGGTATCCTGTCTAACGGAGTTACCACCGACTTCTATTGCACACTCCTTAATGATGCCCACAAGATTGTCGTTCATTGCTTCAACACTAAGGTCCTCTTCGTGACTTAAAGCCGAATACCTGTTCTGTAGCTTGATCTGGAATTCCTCTATTTTCCCTCTTAGCGCTAACTCATTGATCGGCTTCTTATGTACCAGTTTCTTCCGTTCCCTCCTCAGGTCTAGGCTAATCCGAGTTCTTACCATCCTGTGGTCACTGCAGCGCACCTTACCGAGCACGTCCACATCTTGTATGATGCCAGGGTTAGCGCAGAGTATGAAATCTATTTCATTTCTAGTCTCGCCGTTCGGGCTCCTCCATGTCCACTTTCGGCTATACCGCTTGCGGAAGAAGGTATTCATTATCCGCACATTATTCTGTTCTGCAAACTCTACTAATAACTCTCCCCTGCTATTCCTAGTGCCTATGCCATATTCCCCCACCGCCTTGTCTCCAGCATGCTTCTTGCCTACCTTGGCATTGAAATCGCCCATCAGTATAGTGTATTTTGTTTTCACTCTACCCATCGCCGATTCCGCGTCTTCATAGAAGCTTTCGACTTCCTGGTCATCATGACTGGATGTAGGGGCGTAGACCTGTACAACCTTCATTTTGTACCTCTTATTAAGTTTCACAACAAGACATGCCACCCTCTCGTTAATGCTATAGAATTCCTGTATGTTACCAGCTATACTCTTATTAATCAGGAATCCGACTCCTAGTTCTCGTCTCTCCGCTAAGCCCCGGTAGCACAGGACGTGCCCGCTTCTTAACACTGTATATGCTTCTTTTGGCCTCCTAACTTCACTGAGCCCTATTATATCCCATTTACTGCCCTCTAATTCTTCCAATAGCACTGCTAGACTCGCCTCACTCGATAATGTTCTTGCGTTAAACGTTGCCAGGTTCATATTCCAATGGCGGCCTGTCCGGAGCCAGGGATTCTTAGCACCCTCTGCAGCGTCGCAGGTCTGACCGCCGCCGTGGTCAGTTGCTTCGCAGCTGCTGGGGACTGAGGGCCGGGGTTTGATTGTAGTGTTCATATAGGAGGTTGTGGCCAAGTACTGCACCAGGGTGGCCAATCCTGCTCTGGTGAGGGAGTGCGTTACCGGTTCTGGTCACCGGCATCAGGCCACACTCCAGGCCTGTTTATGCAATTTTATCAACACGCGGATTTATTATTATTATTATTATTTTTTTAATCCGGTGGAAAATTGCGCGGCACCGGGATTCGAACCACAGACCTCTTGCACGCGAGGCGGGTGTTCTACCTCTACGCCACCGCTGCACCTACACAGCGAGCAAAATCGTGCGCTGCCCGAAGCCAGACGAACGCAACGGCTCGCACGTGACGTCATCAGCAGAAGTCTGCCGCATAGCGAAACAAAGTGCGAAAATAAAAAAAAAAAGTGAGGGTGGGGCCCGTGACGTATGCGCCATGCGATCCTCGAGCTCTGGTACGGGAGAACGCAGGGAAGGAATTTCACTCGCGGAGGCTAGACGGGGCCAGTGGAGAGAGTGTTTCTCTTGGCAGTGGCGCTCGATCGCCTCCTGAAATCATGGGTTCGCCGCACTGAAATATTTCTATCTCGGCTAATGATGAAACTATTTGAAAAATCTTTGCGGCAGAACGCTCCCTAGAGGGCACGTAATAGAGAGAGAGAGAGAGAATAACTTTATTGAACTGGGGAAATGGGGATAGGGGATTAGGAGCTTGATGGGTGGTGCCCCAAGTCCAGGGCTCCACTGGCTTCTGCCGCTAGCCGAACGTGACCAAGAAGAGCCTTCTGCACCTTCGGGTCTGAGCTGGCGAGTTGTGCCTCCCATTGCTCCAGTGTGTTGGTTAGATTATACCTAACTAAGTAGGCATTTAAATTCGGTGGTCTATTTTGGCATCCCCATGAGATGTGGTACAAAGACGGTGGTGAGTCGCTACACCACGGACAGGCACGCCCGTACATCGTTGGGAAAATTTTGCTTAATCTTAACAAATTTGGGTAGACCCCCGTTTGAATCCTGCGGAGATCTATTGCGTCTTCCCCTTGCAAAGATGTGTGGGGGGCGCCGTATTTTTGCCGCATGCCGCGCTGGTGAGCAAGAATATCGCGTGGTGCCATACGTGCCAGATCGTTATTCTCCTCCTCGCGACGGCTTCCCTGTGAAGCGGCGGGTTGTGAAAGGGAGTGCGATGGTTGCTCCGCTCGGTTCGTGAGCTCTCGAGCTAGAGCGTCAGCCCTCTCATTCCCCTCCAGGCCTGCGTGTCCTGGACACCAGACCAGCCTGTATGTATTCTTGAGTTCCTTTCCCAGGAGGTGGCTAACATTGAAAGGGAGACGGCCGTTCATAAAGAAGCGGCACGCCTCCTGAGAGTCCGAAATGATGGTGTTGTAGGACGGCCCCGTCCGTTCCCGGTCCTTGATTGCCAAGGCGATGGCGAAGCATTCTGCCTTGGAAATAGAGGACGTGATCAGGGAGGCGCTTGAGATTAGGCTAGTCTTGTCATTGCCTATGACAGTAACTACTGCACGCTTCCAGTTGTACTGAGAGGCGTCAACATAAACGGTGTTCTCATTATTTCTGACTAGTTTGCCTAGCCATTTCACTCTCTCTTCTCTTCGCTTTTTGTTTCTGTCTTTGTGCATATTTCTCGGGACAGGATCGAGCGACCGAGATCCTGCTTCGGACGGGACCGGGAATATCCACCAGTACCTCGTCCAAGTTTTGGGGGTGTGGTGGAATACCCACCCGAACCAGGATCTCTCTGCCCGATCTCGTCTGGCTAAGTCGGCTTCTTTGTGAAATTAAAGTTGCCGCCTTGAGCTCGGAGTATGTGTTGTATACCCCAAGGCCAAGGAGCTTGTCTGTCGGGGTGCCTACCGGTAAGCGCAAGGCCACCTTGTAGGCGCCTCTGATAATAGTGTCAACCAGCTCCTCCTCACTCTTGTTGAGTGTGTGAAAAGGGAGGCTGTATGTTAGTTTGCTGATAACGAGCGCCTGTACTAAACGGACAGTGTCGCTTTCCCTCATGCCTTGTTTGTGGAAGGTGATTCTTTGAATCATCCTTGCCACTTGTTTTGTTGCCGACTTTAGTAAATTGATGGTGTGGCTGGCCCTGCCGTTGCTCTGAACCCAGAATCCCAAGATCCTAGCAACAGTGACCTCTTTGATTTGCTGATTTTCGATTTCAATTTCTATGTTCCCATTACTTCTATATCGTTTCCCGTGGATGCGTATTAACTCCGATTTTTCGGGAGCACAGCTGAGACCGCTGGCCCTGGCAAAGTTTTCAACTGCAGTGGCCGCCTCTTGGAGGGTCTGCTCCTTCTCTGCTAGAGACCCGCGCGTAGCCCAAAGAGTGATGTCGTCCGCGTAAATAGTATAACCCAGTAGCGGGACACCGTCTAGGGTCCGCGCAAGTCTACACATGGCGATGTTAAAAAGTAGAGGAGACATGATCGCTCCTTGAGGCGTACCTTTGTTGGGCATTTGAAATGGATCGGATTTCACAAGCGATATTCCTATCGTAGCCTTCCTCCCCGTGAGGAATGCTCTAATGTAATTGAAAACATTTTCTCCGCAGCCAATTATATTAAGCTCGGAAAGTATAGATTCATGTGATATATTGTCAAAGGCGCCCTTCAGGTCAAGAGCTAACAATAGGTGCTCCCCACCCTTGGGTACGCCTTTAAGTACCTCTTCCTGTAACAAGAGAAACGCGTCTTGTGTCGAGAGGCCGTTGCGGAAGCCCAGCATGGTGGCCGGGAACAAACCCCTGTCTTAAATGAAATTTTGAAGCCTAGTGTGTATGACCCGTTCGAAGAGCTTTCCCATGCAAGACGTCAGTGAAATGGGTCTGAGCGCCTGCAGGGATGGCTTCTTTCCGGGTTTTGGTATAGTAATAATTGTTGCAGTTTTCCACTCTTCGGGGATCTCCCCCTTAAGCCAATAGTTTTCATTAAATTGCCTAGTGATAGCTTCTATGACTTTATCGTTAAGGTTTCTAATCATAGCGTTGGTAATCTGATCGGCGCCAGGGGCTGTATTCCTTTTGGCCGCCTGGGCTGCCGCAAAAACCTCTTCCGTGGATATTGGGGCGTCTAGCTTTGCATTTTCGATGCCCGTATAGTTAATTTGGCCCGTTGATTGTATCGCGCTCCCTCCGACATATCTTTCCTTGAGAGCGTCTATTAATGCCTCATTCGTGCCTGGAAATTCCTCCGCGATCCTTTGCAATGTTCTGCTCGTCGCGGATTTGGACTTTTCAGGGTCTAGGATATTCCTCAGGATGGCCCAGGTTTTTGCAGTGCTCAGTGTGTCTTGTAGCGAACTGCAAAACTGGATCCAGCCCTCAGTTGCCAATTTACTGGCATATTGATTTGCTTCCTCTGCCAGAGCTGCGATCCTGCGCAGAAGGTTTCTGTTCAAGCGTTGTGTTCGCCACCTTTTTAGCAGCTTACGCCTGCTTTCCCACAAGCTTAGGAGGTGGCTGTCTACCGCCGGTATATCCACCGTCCGTGTAATCTTTTTAGATGCCCTCCCGTGTGCTGCTTTAATGAAATGAGACCATTCCCCCATGGAGTCCGGTTCAGCATTGGGTGGAGGTTTGTGTAGTCGGAATTTTGTCCAGTTTGTCAGGGTCGTTTCCCCCGCCACCCGGCGTAGTTTGGGAGTTGATAGGGAAATGCTGATGAGGAAGTGATCACTTCCTAGATTTTCATCTAGGTTGGTCCAGGTAGCGTCCCTGATGTTGCGTGTGAAAGTGAGGTCCGGGAACGTGTCTCTACTGACGCTGTTGCCGATCCTAGTGGGCATGGTGGGGAGTGTGATCAGGCTCAGCCCCAGCCTGGATGCAGCGTGTTCGAGACGCGTTCCCTTGGGTGTGTCTTTTGGGTAGCCCCATGCGGTGTTGGGAGCGTTGAAATCTCCCAGCACCACGAGGCGGTCCTTGGTACCCGAGATTTTAAGAGCCTCCGCGAGGAGTTTGCTAAAATCTTCATTCCTGTTTTTGGGGGGACTGTACAAATTTAGTATTACAGTTCTTGCCTTGCCTCTTTTTAGAGGGAATAAGCTTATTATCTGATGATTGATCTGAAGATTTTCTATCTGCTCTGCTTTGGCCGCGATAGTCCTGCTCACCAAGGTGGCAACGCGGGGACAATTTGAATTTTGTAGGGTGTAATATCCTTGCAGCTTGACCACTTTGGGGCCAATTTCCTGCAGGCATATTACATCTGGTCGGATTGGTGCACCGTTTATATAATTTTGGAGTGCGGCTGCGCGCTTGTGAAAAGTGCGGCAATTCCATTGCCAAATCTCTAATTGTTCCGCACTTTTCGATTTAGTTTGAGCCATGATAAAAGGCACGCGCTATGAATAAATTATTTCATAACTATTATCGCGCGCTCAAATTATAAAAAAAATCTAAGAATTGATCAGTCAAGAAGATAAAATCTTACTTGAGAAACTATGGCGGTTGAATGGTATGGGATCTACCTTGCATATTAGTAAGTTGGTTCCTAATTTTATGCTATGGGTAAGTGTGGAGCATGTTGTATATACTGAACATCATTTTCTGTAATGTGACAATTGATCGTAACTGTGCGTTTCCGTGTGCCTGTGACGTTATATGTTAGAGAGTGAGGAGTCGGAGACTTCTTTCAAAACGTGCCATCTATATAATGCTTCGTACTTTGTATATGTTATCGTCCCGGGGCAGCGACCACTGTCCACTGTGGATTACTTTGAACGTGGGACGAAAGCATGCGGCCGGACGCACGATCAGATGGGATGCCTACAGAAGAGCGTTTGCGGAGCAGCCCAAGACTGCATCCGTACGGGAGCGGGCGTCACGCGGCCTGCGCAAGGCCACTACTGAGACTGAGGTGATGCTCCCGTGCCGGACATACATGTGCTAAACCTTTGGGATGCGCGCAAGCGAGCACAGTTGAGGTACGAAGCCAACGGCCGACGACATCGCGGCCGTGTGCGACTTCGACGTCGCACTGCCATAGCTAGAAGATGCGCCAAGCGCCTGTATCGGGAACGTCGGAGCCAGCACTGCTCATCATTCAACGAAAGAAAAGAACTGGCCTCCATAAGGTGTGGCACACGTTCAAGGCTATGACAGGTCAGCGTAAAACACGCGGCGCTATTTCAAACGTCTTGCTCAAAACTAGCCAGTCAGTCAGCCAACTCCAAGATGATGCCGCGGACACGTTTTTTTTTTTTTCCCCAACCGTCGACGCCCCCGAACGTCGACATTTACCGGGAAACGCCGCCAGTGACTGATGAGGGCATCCAGGATGCATTCTCACTCTTCGAGCTCGAACAGGCACTTTCTTCCATCAACGCGCGCAGCGCGCCAGGCTATGAAGGCGTGATGTGGGCGGCTCTGGGGAATCTGGAAGAATACGCAAAAAAGCAACTTCTCGAGGAGATTAACGAAGTGTGGGTAAACGGAGGAATGCCAGCAGGATGTAAGCATTCGATAGTCACATCCATACCGAAACCAAAGAAACTGCCATATGTACTGTCGAACATGCGCCCTGTATCTCTCACACTTACTACGTGTAAGCTGGCGGAGCGAATGACCCTGACACGCATATCTCACTTTCTAGAAACAGAGGGTCGCTTTCATCCAGCACAGACAGGGTTTAGACCAAACCTTGGCACTCATGACAGCCTCCTACTTGTGAGGGTAGGTGTACTGCGTCGAAAGACAGTCGGTCGCGCAAACCGCCACCCGAACATCCTCGTGGCGGTGGACCTCCGTAAAGCTTTTGACACTGTGACACATGAGGCAATCATCGAGGCAGCTGAGAGGCACGGAATCACAGGCCGCCCCCTCAACTTTGTGCGTTCCTTCCTTCAAAATCGCACTTTTTCCATACGACTAGACGGAGACATCGGGAAGGTTTACCCAAGCATGGTGGGAGTCCCACAAGGTTCCATACTGTCACCCCTCCGCTTTAATTTGACTATGATAGGCCCGGCTGAGCGACTGGAGGCTATTTCCGAACTGGGTTTGACAATTTACGCAGACGACATCACGTTATGGACTGCATCACGACCAATTGACGACCAGCAGGAGACCCTGCAGGCGGCACTTGACGTTATTGACCACTATCTGCCACAAACTGGCATGTGGCCATCTCCAGAGAAGACAACCTATGTGGTGATCCGAGGTTCAACGCAGGACGAAGCAGCCCTCACGCTCACTCTCGGAGGCGGAACGCTGCAGCGAGCGGAAAAATCAGTGCGCGTTCTCGGGATACCTATTGATCGCACAGGCACGGGGGATGCGTGGCTCGCAGACCTTCGTCGGACATGGCACAACACTATGCACCTCATAAAACGAAACTGTTTCCGCATGGGTGGTGCTGGTACCGACGTATGCCGAAAGCTTGTTAGTGCTTTGCAGACATCCCGATCGATATACGGAGCACGCTGTTATGACCTGCTTGCTCGGCACTGGACACAGCTAGAGGTACTCCACAGATAGCTCTCCGTGTTACCACAGGGCTCCCGAAACACAGACGTGTCCAGGAGCTACATCGCTATGCGAAGTTGCCTACCCTCCGTGCAACCATCGAAGGCAGGACACGAGGAACGCCTGAAGCACACCAGACAAGGCAGGACTCTACTGGCCTTCCTGGGAAAGGATATATCAACTCTGCCACAACTGCCATCTGACATTTCACCGTGGGATGACATTGCTGTCGTCGACACTACGCCAACGCCCCGAAATATGGGCGCCCAACATGAGCACCGCCGGGCAGCATTCGCTGCGCGTCATGCGCAGACATTGGCAGACGCACCGCCAAGCCATGAACAAGTGTACACTGACGCAGCTTTCGACTCACGCACCAGCGAGGGAGCAGTCGCCTAACACGTAGTGGGTTCTTGTGCGACACATTCTACCTTTACAACTGCTGATGCCGACGACCCAACGGAACTTGAACTCCGCGCAATAGTATGGGCATTAGATAGAGTTTCAAGCACTACGCAAGCAAAACACATCGATATATACAACGACTCCCAGTATGCGTTGCATGCCTGCAAGTCGCGCCACACAGCATCATCGGAAGTACTCCTAGCCAAGCAGGCCTTCAGGCGTGTGGAGGCCCACGGGGTCACTGCAACACTTCGTTGGATCCATTGTCACTGGAGCGTCGAGGGAAATGAGAGAGCCCACGAGGCGGCGCGCGCCCTTCTTTCCAACCGCGTCGTTTCCCGGGATCCTTCAGCATCCCTCACAACCAGCACAAGCAGCACGACAAATGGAGCCCCGTATGACCCAGACAGGGCTCCGAGAGCAGCAACCGACAGAGGCAAGAGGGAACTCCGTGCGAGTGTGCCCTCAGACCCAGACCCACTTCCCGCGGGTCTTCCCAGGTCGAGGCAGGTGCTGCTGCATAGGCTCCGTTCCGGCTTCGTCCTCACACCGGATGTGCCGGAGCGGTGGCAGCAGTACCGGCCACGCCGGGAAAGACACCCTCCATCTGCGTCTCCCAACTCCCTTCCATCGCAGGAACCCGGCCCTCCCGCCGCCTCCGCAGACCAAGAAGCACCCCAGGCGCCACACAGGTGCCCTGACTGTGACATGGCCACGCGGCCATCCGCAGCACATCTGTTTTGGGAGTGCCAGCGGCACGCTCAGCAGCGGGACCACCACCTGAGGGCGGTGCGAGTGTCGTCCCACGAGGAGTGGATTAGACTGGCAACTGGCTCGATGGATTCCGACAGGGTCATTCTTGACTCGCTCTTGGCTTTCGCCAAGAACGCGCAGCTCCTAGGACGGCTCTGAATATGCCTCCCCCTTCCTCTTTCTATTCCCAATTATAGGCCTTCGAGCCATCCCTCAGTAAGTACATCTTGCCATCATCCTCGTCCTGGTGGAATTGCGCCGTGATTGTGACTCAGTGTTCGTATCGTTTCTTGTTGAAATAAACTTTTTTCTAAACACATATATTTAAAAGATTGGCTGAGGTTTAACTATTGTAAGCCTAGCTAACACGAGCGAAAGGTCTGTTTGGCTGGGTTTTCCAAAGAATGTGCACCATTAGAGTCAGGCCACAGTCTTTCACACACGTTACACACGCTGCCGAACGCTGTCCGAACGCTGTCCGTGGAGTAGCGGTGACACCTTGGCCGTCGCAGTCGAGCTTGCGGCCAGCCGACGGGTGTGCTTCGTCAAACGCTCGTTCTGCATGAGTACCGCTGCTTGTATCCACGTCTTCGTCTCCCTCTTCTTCTTGTTGTTCGTGTTCCTGAACAACGGCGGCGGTTGCAGTATAGCTTCGATCTTATCACGCTTCCGCGTTTGGTAAGCTTATATATAACGTGCTTATGTGGCCTCCCTTTGCTCCGGTGTTTCAGCAGACAACTTTGCCTTTGCTTGAGATTTCGCAGCCTGCCTTCTAGCTATATCTGCTGGATGATTGGATTCAGCCTGTCGCTTGTGCTGAAGCGCACGCACAGGCGGCCCAGCCGCCGCACCATCCATGGCGAGAGCAGCGACCAAGCGCCGGCGAAGCAGCCTCTCCTGGTCACATGGTATACCGCAGCGGAGAGGTGGCGAGGCTTCGAGCGACCGCAGCTGTGACGCCTCTACTCGACGAATCACGCGGCGTGAGGTCACACCTGCTACACTAGCGCTCCGGCGGCTCAAGGTCATTGCGGCGCGATGAATGACCTTGAGAGACATGGCGTAGTAGAGCGTTCGCGCTAATATATACTCAAGGTTATGGAGACGGTGAAGGCAAAACTTTGCCTGGAGTGTGAATCGCAAATAAATGGATAAAAGGTCCTTAACCATGCGAGATAAATAATTTTTAGTGGCAGCGGCACAGGTGACGCGTGCTACCAACTAAATAAAGAGAGATTAGCGAGATGGGCTACGTGTTGTGCCCTCTTGAAGGTTGCCCCCAGTTGCCGGTTACCAAGGGTACAGTGGCATGCTCTGTGCAAATGTGTAGTTGCACGTAAAATTTGAGCGCGTATATATCATATGTTCAATGTGCGCATGTATGTATATATGCATACATAGGGAGGAATCGCTGGGTCGTTTGAAAGATTAGTGCTTGCAGCCGCAATGTCTGCTTTGCGGCGGCGTCGTGCCTTCGCTGCCATCAGCGGTAAGCCACAGCGAGCAAGTTGTCCTATCCTCACACGTACTAAAGTTCAAATCTGTAGTTACTTACAATTCCAGTTGGTTGTTGATGGTAATTAAGGAACGTTCCCAACGTCGGCGGTCAACGAAATTTTTGACTGTATTGCACGGAGAGGTGCACTTTGTAGGGATAAGTGGGAGATGCCAACGGCGCTATGCCTCGGCACCCCGAGCCCCGCGGTTGGCTCGCGCTTGCCCATCAACCGTGGTCCGGTATACAAGCTCGAGGAAACAGTAGACGACGACGACGACGACGACGACGACCACGTTTATTACCACGAAACCACGAAAGCGTTTATTACGTTTGCAACTAACACTTCGAGCAGGCCAGCTGGCTATAGTTGAGCTCACTGAGGGTTCCCTCGAAGAGAATAATACAAGAAGGGCCTACGACTTGCCTGCTGGGGATACGCGGGCGGCCGCGGCGACTTCCGCGGCAAAGACGCGGTTGACCAACCACGTGCGGGAAAACGGGAGCGGCGGCCGAGACCTCCACACTCGCCGCTCGCTTGCTGGTGACCAAAGAGACTCCGGCGATGCCTGAGGGATCTCACGTAACAGACCCGGTGGCGCTGATGGCGCTTTTGCTTAGCGCTTGCGACTCCCGTGCGCCGCCCGCGAAAGCAAGGTTTTCCTTCTCTCCCCAACCTACTTGGCGCGCGCCCACCGGACCCGAGGATTCCCACTACTTGAGACCTCTTCCTTAATAAGATAATGGTATACCAGTGCCCTTTTTATCTATTTACTTTGAGCCGCAGAGTTTTTGTCAATTGAGAGAGAGGACTGTGATGCGTCAATAGCATCGTGTTTCACGTATTCAGATTTAAGTATTGTGGGATAGTCATTTTAGAGCGCAACTCTTCGGCGCCCGTTCCCGCGTTTTCATCGCCGTCGGCCTCGCCGTAACCAAGATCATCGCGCAGCGCGAGTCCTGCTCTTCCTTTGTCCTCCAAAGCCGGATCACGTGTTCTCACCTATCCTCTCGCCCCATTTCTCCGCGCAGCGCCGTTGCGGTGACTCTCGCCGCTACCGTCCACTCCGCCCTCGCCGTTCCTTCTCCCGCTGTCGCGGCACTGCCGCGGTGCCGGCGGCGGGCGCTCCTTGCCGCCTCGCGCGTGATCCACGGCTCTCCACTCCTCCGTCTCCGCGTCACGTGGCTGTACGACTTTCAGCCGTGTGTCTCGCTTCCCCCTTTGCGGGGTGCGTTCCTCAGTGGCATTTGTCGCCTCTGGCAGTGCTTGCGCCTGGCTGTCCTTCCACCGCCTCCACTCTTGCCCTATACCTGCATACCTGGAGCAGTGCCGTTGCGGTGACTCGAAAGAGTTACAGTGCTTCGTCCCTTTACTTCTACTTCCCACCCCAACCTTGTGCGGCCACATTGAGGCCTGTCTGTGAGTGAATGAGTGTGTGACCTTTACTCATTACCCCTGTCCTCCACCCGTTTCCTCATCCCACCTGAGAAGAAACATTAGATAACAGTTGCTAATCTCCCCCCCCCCACCTCTCCACGGCGGTGACCCACTATAATATGGCGCGTCGCCGGAGCGCCGGCTCGATAGCGGCGGATCGCGGTGTGTGCTGCCAAATCCGAAACGCAGAACCGCCTCCGTTCGGCGCTGCGTTCTGTATGCGGTTGCCTGTTAAAATAAGGGGACAGCTGCGCTCAAAGATCGCATTACCAAGAAGCGTAATCGCCGGCCATTTTAAAAAATTTTTTCTTTATGGAGTATGTTCATGCTGTATACCGCTTCTTCGTTCTTTTCCGTACTGCTCCATTGTTGTAATTTGTCTCTAGTATATGCTATAGTTCCTACGTTGAAATGAATTCTCTCTAGAGAGCATCGAAGCCGGTTGATAGGAAAGTTGTGTTTCAAGTGAAGGAACGAGCTTTGACATTGAAGGCGCAATAGTTAAGCAGTTGTGGACATGCATTATTGTGGACGTAGCAATTTTACGGAAGCTCGCGGCCATGGAGGAAGGAAAATATAGAAGGGAGCATATGTTACGCAGCCAGCCTTGGTAAGCGAACACTCCGTGAAGCCACAGTGGTGGCCCAACACGTGACCTCTAGCGTCAAGATCACGAAGCAATAATTGAGATTTCCTGAGCCGTTTGGTTCCCAGTGGCCATGCCAGTAGTTCTTATTCGGTGCGCGCGAGTTCAGCTGCCCTGCCGCGGCCCTGCCTGCTAAACGGGAGAACTATCAAACAAACCGCGCACTTTGACGTGCAAACACACGTTGGGCCACCACTGGTCCAGCAGATTTCGGCTTGAATCGCGTTGCGGCATGCTCCCTCCTCTTGTTTCCTTTCTCCATGCTCGCGGCGCACTTTCGCCGTGGCGTCGTCGTCGTCGTGCTGTCCTGTCCCGCTATCGTCGACGCATGCGCGGCCACGCGAGTGGCGGACTAGAAGGCCTCCAGGTCGCGCGAAGTGCGTTTGGCTGCAAAAAGCAACCATGCCAAGTGGACGCGCGCAGGTTCCGCCGGGCAGCGTTCTGGCTTCCACTGCGGGCGCGAGGTTTGCGCGCACACACATTAGTGCTCTAGCCCTGGAGGTCCAGCTTGAGCAGTCGGAGCGAGCGGATGTGCGTCGCTTGAGCTCCGCCGAACGTGGGATCCCCCTGACCGGATTACTTCCACATCGTCGCTGGCATTGCGTCGGACCAACAAGAAATCACGATCCTGAACACCCTGACACCTTTCCCTAGCCGGTACGACATTTCGTTCATTCTTTATCGGCTCGAGAAGATTCGAAGCGGGCGCTGACCCGCTAGGCCTAGCTCACGCGCGAGTGCGGACCACCGGGCTTGGCAAACTGACCCTCTCCAACACCAATATGGACCCTCCCGTCACGCGAATTGCCGGCACGACCACCTCCACGTGCCTGCAATCTGCGGCCAGGCCCTCACGATCCCCCGGTCCCCGTGGAAGCCCACGACCTCGACTAGCTCACCTCGGCGAGCGAAGGCAAGGCCCCATGCGCAGTACTTCAGGCCACGTCGTCTGCACCGCCGGGGCCGGCGACTGACACCGATGCGAATTGGAAACTGGCGATTTCCCGTCAGTGCCAACGCCAGAAAAAGCACGACCAAGCTCGGGCGGTAACAATGCAGACAGCCGGACCTGCAAGCATTCCGCCTAGCCACGGCACCGTCGGGGCTTTCTTCGCGAACAACGCTCCCGCTGCGTCGGCAGACGCGACATGCGTTGCGCCCGCGCGAATACCGCTACACGTGAAGGAGCCGCGCCAGGTACTATA
Organism: Dermacentor andersoni; assembly: GCF_023375885.2. Classification (NCBI taxonomy): domain Eukaryota; kingdom Metazoa; phylum Arthropoda; class Arachnida; order Ixodida; family Ixodidae; genus Dermacentor; species Dermacentor andersoni. Next base: position 54,532,052 of record NC_092824.1, read on the forward strand.
CCGAAGTTGCCGCCGCTCCCACGCACAGACCTAAAATTCATCACGGGGTCGGAAAAGGGTCTGGCCATTCGAAACTTCGCGAGGCACCTAACCTCCCGTGCCGTTGTACTGGCGGGCAATTCTCAACAACATTGCGTGAGTGACCGCTTCATCATCCGCACCCGCCTCGGGCCGAACATCATTATTGCCAGCACGCCACATGTTGACACAGCCCAAATTCTTCGCCGGATCACCACCCTCTCGCTGGGAGGAAAGACCCACGAGTTCCACATTTACGTGGCGGCCCCCGAAGACACGCTGCTTGGAGTCATCCATGGGATAGACCTCGGCACCACCTCGGAGGAACTCGCTGCCAACCTCCGCGTGCGCGCGCAGGGGGTGACAGTGCTCAGTGCGCGGATGCTTGGTGCTACTGAATCTGCTGTGATCATCTTCGAGGTCCCCGTCATCCTCCGCTATGTAACTGAGCACGTGCTGCTAGGCACTCCGCTATGTGCTATGTACCGCATTACGGGGAGTGGGGGATGGGTGGAAGAGGTAGCCTGCCACCCATACAAGCCGAGGCGGCAAGCCTGCCAAGTCTGCTTACCGCCGGGCCATCGATCGGACGTGTGTCCTGCGCCGAACGCTCGAATGTGTCGGCAGTGCGGTACCCTCGACCCCGTGGACTGTCACCCCTGTGCTCCCAAATGCAAAGTGTGTGGGAATGGCCACCAGATGGGCGCCAAAGAGTGCTCACAGAGACTGAAGGCCCTGCGGCCACGGCCACCCTCCCGCCTCGCAGTACCCAGCCAGCTCCAGGGGCGCACCCACCCAGCCCCGAGGGCGCAACCCTCAGCGCAACCCACCCAATCCCAAACGCAGGTGGCTCAGCAAGGAAGGGGGGACTTCTCGCATCCAGTATAGCTCGCGGTCGCAGTCTTTCCCTCCCCTACGCCCTGCGGGACCTGGCCAGCAGCAACAGCCGCCGAACCAGGACCGAAAGACCAAGGGGCAGCAGCAACAACCCACCCGCCAGCTGTCCCAGCAGGTCTCTGGCAAGTCTACCGAGAAGCGCAGTTCCACCCCCTCAGCCGGCACCGATACCAAGGTGAGCTGACCAGCAGTAAGGGCGACACCCATCGCTCCGCCCAACACTCAGTCTCCCCCGCGTACGAACACCTTCTCGCGGAAAATGTGAAACTCAAAACAGGAACTGGGGTTAAAACACGTTGGCGGGCGAGTTGGTTAGAATCCATGGTAGAGTTTATGAGCGCGACTGAACGAGGACGTAGAAAGAAACAGATACAGAAACAAACGCTTATTGTCAGGATTGGGGGCTCAATCCCATCGCTCGAGATCCGTTGCCAAGATTGGAGTCCGGCATGAATTCGAAGGTAGCTGGCCCATGCCGTCGTCCAACTTAAACACGCTGAGAACGTTGATGAAGGGAAGAACTGCTTCTCATCGAGAACGAGGAAAATGGGTTTATTTACAGTAATTAAATCAGTCTAACATGACTGCTTAAGAAAAAGAGTGTCAGTCCAACATGACTGCTCAAGAGAAAGTGTGTCGAGCATGCGCACAACCGCCGTTTTTAAACACTCGGTCCGCCGGCGATACAAGGCGGCGCGAACGTTCGTTTACTCATTGTCAACTTGCCGCCGCCCTGCAGAACAGTTTACGTACACATCGGCACACACATTCTGATGCCCGGCGCCGGCGACAGAGGGGCGCCGTTCCGGGTACCTCGGAGACATTCTGGGTAGCTCGTTGTCCTGCTCATCTTCGTCGTGTGAGAAGCACGAAAAGACAGCTTTCCCGCGGCAGCTCGCTCACGCGTAGCAGATCAGGTTCGTGCTGGAGAGCTCTGGCACAATAGTTCGCCCTCCGAACTAGTTCCGTCACAACGGCGATGGGGCTGGAGGATTTGCGGCGGTGCCAGCACAAAGCCCGCTTCCTCGAACGTATCCTAGCTGAAGCGACGGAGAGTGGGGGATGCGCGTCTTGTCCCCCAGTCGAAATTGGGTGGCAATCCTACATTGCAGCTCGCCATTCTTAACATTATACACTCTACCAAGGAGCTGGGGGCCATCCGTCAGGGCGCGACAGGCTATAGGGATAGGGCTTAACCCCATGCCCTAATGGCGCGTCTCAGATCGCCACCCGACTCCACCGAACACCACACCCAACAGACAAGCAGCCCCTAAAATGCCGCCCTCGATTTCCACCCCGGCGGACTCCGCGGTCACACGCGAAGAGATACGCGAGATGCTCTCTGCGCTCTCCTGACAACTCTCCCAACAATTCAGTACCGTCTTCACATAACACCACACACAGTTCGGAGTCCTCCTCGACTCTCTCGAGACACGCCTCGAGGAACAAATTGCCGAAACAGGCTGCAATATGCGAAGGAAGGGGGCCATCCTCAGTTTCCGCACCACGGCAGATCAAGTCCCTCTCAGAGCCTGGAGTCACTTGCCCCCGAACTCTATTCCACACCGGCGTCGACACCCGCTGACCTCACCCTCGCTCCCATATCGGCCTCGCAAATCGACACCTTGACACCCCCACTTCCCCACACCGCGAGTTAACCATGGGCACCTCAGCCTCAGCCATTGGCGAACCTTTAAAAATCTGGCAGTGGAACTGCCGCGGCTTCCGCAAAAAGCAGATCCTCCTCCAACAATACATTAACACACACCTTGCTCAACCAGATGTCCATAGCGCTACAGGAACCTGGCACATTACCCACACTCCCAGACTATATGAGCCCCAGGATAGCCCGACAAAAGACAGAGCGGCCGTCCTGATTAACGAAGCGCTAAGCCCAATTGGCCTCGACAACATCCCGGAGACCAACATCGACCATGTGACGGTAGAGCTACTTCTCAGGCGCCAAAAGAAAACCTAAAAGCGAAGCAGCATCATCGTCAATGCATATAGCCCTCCGAAGCAAAAAGCCACCGACTTCCACGCTCTCGTCCAAGGTGCCCCTAAATTGGCCCAGGGAAAGGAACTCGTACTCCTCGGGGGCTTCAGCACTCTCGACGAACGCTGGGGATACAACCGCTCGGATGTCAAAGGCAAACAAGTTGCGGCTGCCACCGAAAAATTCCAACGCGAACTGCTTACGGACCCCGCAACTCCTACCCGGATCGGCAACAGTTCAGGCTTTTATTTTGGAGCCTGTGAGCATCACATAGGTGAAAATAAAATTTTAGAAAATAGTAAGCTCTTAGTGACACATTTATAAAAGCAATTCCAAGTTTTCTTTCCTGACCGTTTTTAGTGAAAAAATTCGCAAAAACGCTAGAATTTGCTCATTTTCACCTCGGTGCTGGAGTAAAAAACATCAAGTTATTTTGTGAAAATGTTTTATAGTGAAATAATAATATTCAGACAACGCAAAAGCCCAAACTTTGAAATAATGCGCAAAACGGTCGATTTTTGGCGAATTTCGTCTTTGCACCTGGTTTTCCATTGTTTCGTGAAATTCAAATGCCGCTCACGTGGCCAAAAACTTTTTTCCGTTCAAAATATTTTGCGGAAATACTGTTCAAGTAACGTTTATATACGCGTAATTTTTTGAGAGAAATGATTTTTCTCGAGAGCCACGGTTGGGACAGTTGGCGCGGAATGACCCTGCTTTCATTTGCGTTTTGGCTGGTTTTCACATCCTTCATACCTGACTTCAACTCGGACTGACCTTTATAGTAAGCTCAACTGTCGTCTTCTTTATCTCTTTAAGCAATAATAAGACGGTACTCATTTGATCAGACTGGGATTCGGGAAGACTACTCGAGGCAGAGATGCATATTGAGCCGAGCTCTGCACCCTTGGAGGCCCCGGGTTTTCCTCGACATCACCACGTTGCAACAACAACAGTGCCACGTCGAGACAATCACACACAATAGCATATAAGACAAGTGGGCATGGGAGCAGCAAAAATGAGTGATTATCACGCAGTTTAGCATACAGGGTTAAATTTTTACGTACCTGTGGAGCGAAGAAAAGTTGCGCGTGAGGCACAGTGCAACGAGTGGTGCTCGCATGCCCACTGAAGGAGTAGCTAATCAGCAAGCTGCTTTTGAAGGGGCTGGGAAAGGGCCGTAAATCAGCCGGTGCCGTCGTCCTACAAGCGATGAGGTGTCCGCCTAGCGGTACATCCAGGAAGGACGGAATATTATGGAGACCACACGTGCGGGTGACGGGCTCTTGGCGATCTTGGCCTGCATCAACGCATACGCTCACGGTAGGGCAGATGTGGATGGGTGCAGAAGGTGAAGCAAGGGCCAGCATCAGCAAAATCTGTGGAGCGAAGAAAAGTTGCACATGAGGCACAGTGCAACGAGTGGTGCTCGCATGCCCACTGAAGGAGTAGCTAATCAGCAAGCTGCTTTTGAAGGGGCTGGGAAAGGGCCGTAAATCAGCCGGTGCCGTCGTCCTACAAGCGATGAGGTGTCCGCCTAGCAGTACATCCAGGAAGGACGGAATATTATGGAGACCACACGTGCGGGTGACGGGCTCTTGGCGATCTTGGCCTGCATCAACGCATACGCTCACGGTAGGGCAGATGTGGATGGGTGCAGAAGGTGAAGCAAGGGCCAGCATCAGCAAAATCTGTGGAGCGAAGAAAAGTTGCACATGAGGCACAGTGCAACGAGTGGTGCTCGCATGCCCACTGAAGGAGTAGCTAATCAGCAAGCTGCTTTTGAAGGGGCTGGGAAAGGGCCGTAAATCAGCCGGTGCCGTCGTCCTACAAGCGATGAGGTGTCCGCCTAGCAGTACATCCAGGAAGGACGGAATATTATGGAGACCACACGTGCGGGTGACGGGCTCTTGGCGATCTTGGCCTGCATCAACGCATACGCTCACGGTAGGGCAGATGTGGATGGGTGCAGAAGGTGAAGCAAGGGCCAGCATCAGCAAAATCTGTGGAGCGAAGAAAAGTTGCACATGAGGCACAGTGCAACGAGTGGTGCTCGCATGCCCACTGAAGGAGTAGCTAATCAGCAAGCTGCTTTTGAAGGGGCTGGGAAAGGGCCGTAAATCAGCCGGTGCCGTCGTCCTACAAGCGATGAGGTGTCCGCCTAGCAGTACATCCAGGAAGGACGGAATATTATGGAGACCACACGTGCGGGTGACGGGCTCTTGGCGATCTTGGCCTGCATCAACGCATACGCTCACGGTAGGGCAGATGTGGATGGGTGCAGAAGGTGAAGCAAGGGCCAGCATCAGCAAAATCTGTGGAGCGAAGAAAAGTTGCACATGAGGCACAGTGCAACGAGTGGTGCTCGCATGCCCACTGAAGGAGTAGCTAATCAGCAAGCTGCTTTTGAAGGGGCTGGGAAAGGGCCGTAAATCAGCCGGTGCCGTCGTCCTACAAGCGAAGAGGTGTCCGCCTAGCGGTACATCCAGGAAGCACGGAATATTATGGAGACCACACGTGCGGGTGACGGGCTCTTGACGATCTTGGCCTGCATCAACGCATACGCTCACGGTAGGGCAGATGTGGATGGGTGCAGAAGGTGAAGCAAGGGCCAGCATCAGCAAAATCTGTGGAGCGAAGAAAAGTTGCACATGAGGCACAGTGCAACGAGTGGTGCTCGCATGCCCACTGAAGGACTAGCTAATCAGCAAGCTGCTTTTGAAGGGGCTGGGAAAGGGCCGTAAATCAGCCGGTGCCGTCGTCCTACAAGCGAAGAGGTGTCCGCCTAGCAGTACATCCAGGAAGGACGGAATATTATGGAGACCACACGTGCGGGTGACGGGCTCTTGGCGATCTTGGCCTGCATCAACGCATACGCTCACGGTAGGGCAGATGTGGATGGGTGCAGAAGGTGAAGCAAGGGCCAGCATCAGCAAAATCTGTGGAGCGAAGAAAAGTTGCACATGAGGCACAGTGCAACGAGTGGTGCTCGCATGCCCACTGAAGGAGTAGCTAATCAGCAAGCTGCTTTTGAAGGGGCTGGGAAAGGGCCGTAAATCAGCCGGTGCCGTCGTCCTACAAGCGAAGAGGTGTCCGCCTAGCGGTACATCCAGGAAGCACGGAATATTATGGAGACCACACGTGCGGGTGACGGGCTCTTGACGATCTTGGCCTGCATCAACGCATACGCTCACGGTAGGGCAGATGTGGATGGGTGCAGAAGGTGAAGCAAGGGCCAGCATCAGCAAAATCTGTGGAGCGAAGAAAAGTTGCACATGAGGCACAGTGCAACGAGTGGTGCTCGCATGCCCACTGAAGGACTAGCTAATCAGCAAGCTGCTTTTGAAGGGGCTGGGAAAGGGCCGTAAATCAGCCGGTGCCGTCGTCCTACAAGCGAAGAGGTGTCCGCCTAGCGGTACATGCATCCAAGAAGCACGGAATATTATGGAGACCACACGTGCGGGTGACGGGCTCTTGACGATCTTGGCCTGCATCAACGCATACGCTCACGGTAGGGCAGATGTGGATGGGTGCAGAAGGTGAAGCAAGGGCCAGCATCAGCAAAATCTGTGGAGCGAAGAAAAGTTGCACATGAGGCACAGTGCAACGAGTGGTGCTCGCATGCCCACTGAAGGACTAGCTAATCAGCAAGCTGCTTTTGAAGGGGCTGGGAAAGGGCCGTAAATCAGCCGGTGCCGTCGTCCTACAAGCGAAGAGGTGTCCGCCTAGCGGTACATGCATCCAAGAAGCACGGAATATTATGGAGACCACACGTGCGGGTGACGGGCTCTTGACGATCTTGGCCTGCATCAACGCATACGCCCACGGTAGGGCAGATGTGGGTGGGCGCAGAAGGTGAAGCAAGGGCCAGCATAAGCAAAATCTGTGGAGCGAAGAAAAGTTGCACATGAGGCACAGTGCAACGAGTGGTGCTCGCATGCCCACTGAAGGACTAGCTAATCAGCAAGCTGCTTTTGAAGGGGCTGGGAAAGGGCCGTAAATCAGCCGGTGCCGTCGTCCTACAAGCGAAGAGGTGTCCGCCTAGCGGTACATGCATCCAAGAAGCACGGAATATTATGGAGACCACACGTGCGGGTGACGGGCTCTTGACGATCTTGGCCTGCATCAACGCATACGCTCACGGTAGGGCAGATGTGGATGGGTGCAGAAGGTGAAGCAAGGGCCAGCATCAGCAAAATCTGTGGAGCGAAGAAAAGTTGCACATGAGGCACAGTGCAACGAGTGGTGCTCGCATGCCCACTGAAGGACTAGCTAATCAGCAAGCTGCTTTTGAAGGGGCTGGGAAAGGGCCGTAAATCAGCCGGTGCCGTCGTCCTACAAGCGAAGAGGTGTCCGCCTAGCGGTACATGCATCCAAGAAGCACGGAATATTATGGAGACCACACGTGCGGGTGACGGGCTCTTGACGATCTTGGCCTGCATCAACGCATACGCCCACGGTAGGGCAGATGTGGGTGGGCGCAGAAGGTGAAGCAAGGGCCAGCATAAGCAAAATCTGTGGAGCGAAGAAAAGTTGCACATGAGGCACAGTGCAACGAGTGCTGCTCGCATGCCCACTTTGTTGTTTGAAGCCAGGAAGGGAGTTTTGCAGGCCAAGACGTACCGAGTAAAATACCAAGGATACGCACGTCATGTGGTGCGTGTGGAGAGGAGGAGGAAACGGCGGAACACCTGACAGTTCAAAGCAGCGGGGCAGACTTTTTTTTTTTTTTTCAAGGCATCGGGGTTTAGGGACAGTGGAGGCAAAATAGAGTATAAGCGGCTAGAAATAACCAAACGGAGGTTATCTGATTGGTAGCCAAAGTCAAGGCAAGAATGAAATTTCATCCTCTACTAACACAAAATATAACGCTACCCACGGATAGGTGGCGTGAGCCACCGCCCGATTTAAAGGCTTCAGCCTTATCCATCCATCCAGCCATCCTTTTACGCCGATCCAGTGACCCAAGTTGTCTACCAGTATTAGGGTGGCCTTCTAGCCACCCTACCAGTATGGCCCCCTCTAGCCACCATACTACCAGCTTAAGCCACTGTAGGTGGTCGAGATGACGTGCGCTTGCTCTGAAGAAGTTGCGTGCGAGTAAAAGATTCTGCTCTTAACAGCTCCTGGTCGTGATGCCACCGTTGTCACGCCACCGTCGTCATACAATCGTGCATTAGTTGGTAACACCGCGCCGTCGTAATCGTCCCTTCGCCTTCACTTCGGCTTTGTCGTTCCTTCGTTCCGTCGTCATCCCGCCATCGTCGCCTTGCACTCGTTATCGTACCGTACCGTGCTTGTTGTAGCAGTCGTTCAGCACCCCCGCGAAATACTGCGGGTACAAAGCCTTGTAGGCGCTGTCCTGTTGAGCCGTAGTGAGCGGGGGACCAGCAACTCTTTTCTGCAGGTCATACTAAACGGGAGGTTGGCTGTCGAACGCAGACACTCGGTAAAAAACGCGTACTGACGCACCAGCTTGACCACCGGTTGCACGTACACATTTCGCGTATTGGTGAAATCCAAAGTCAACCCGACGAAAAAATACATGTCGTCCAAAGACGAGAAGAAAACACTTATTGTACATGTCGCTACATAACGTCACTGCTTTTCCCCGCTCCTCGTATTGTAGCAGAATCTCGGTTTGAGGTTGTTGGCGGGTCATAATTAAGACATATTCAGAGTTCTTTTGGGGGCACTAATAATTAAGAAAAAGCAACTAGAGAACTGGCAAGACAATCATTATGCAGCACACGACGACGAAAATAAGTATAAACCGCAGCATTAGAAGACCTTGCACAACACTAGCAAATGTCACGTGATTTTTCTGGTATATAAAATCTTAACGAGTGTCTGAGAAACAATGCGATCTGTATAAGTAACAAGACATGTATGTAAAAACACACGCAAAGGAATAAGACATATTTCATCGAATTTCTAGCTTTGTGAGAACAATTAATGCTAAGTACTAATACAACATTTTAGGAATTGTTAGAGAATGCTAGTTTTAGATGCTCTGAAGGTTTCCGGATGGCGGACGATAACCGTGTTTTCTGGGAGGCTTTTCCGCAGCTTGGTGGCACGACGCAACGCTGAAAAGTTAGAAGCGTGAGTTCGGCCGAAAATTCGTTGTTGTATGACCAGATTATACGCAGGCGATATGTGACCAGATGAGTGGCAGTGTGATATAATGATGACTGCGAACGATTGTGTGTGTTCAAGAGTGCGAGCGGCAACGGAAGGCGCCAAAGTAAGCAGCAATTTAGTTTCCACTGGCACGTGAATAATTTTCTACCGGTACTTCAAGAACGAGCCTGATTCCAAGTTTCAAACAGACCGCCGTCACAGGCTACGTCCTCCGAGGGTCTCCCTGCCGGTCGTTGGGCGAACGACCGTTCTGGGCCTCGCTGCAGAGTAATTTTGCGCTCAACAATAAGTGCACAAATTACGCTAATTTACTCACAATTTCAAAATAACGGCTCGTTTCCAAGCGCAGCCGAAGCGTCTCTCGCCGTCGGTCGTGTTTCGCGTGGTATCTCGCGCGCGAGTTGATCAGCGCGAGTGTAGGAGCCGCCATGTTTTCGTGAACACTATTTTCAACTCGGCGTGTGGCAATGTGGGCTTTGCGTGCGGTGTGTGTGTGCCTCGATTCGCGCTCGGAATTGGGATGTTATCGCCGACAGTAGTGTGCCTTAAATCTGCCCGTTCGACTGCGTCGTCCGACGAAGGTGCGTAAGCGTCCACTACGTTCGTGCCGCGCGCCGTGTCTCCCGACGCACGGCCTAGCACGCCGAGACGAAAACACAGCCATGCTCTCCCGTGTGTTCTTTCCCGTCTTCCGGCGGCCCTGTCAGCGCGACCGGCTGGCATTGGTGCAGTGTCGACAGTGCTTGAAAAAATACTGTCGCATTCGTTCGACTCAGCGAAATCCACGAGAACGGCCGCGCTGGGCGGGTTTTTTTTTTCGCGGAAGCCGCATGCAGATGCTAGCTTAGCTGCAGTTTTTAAGCATCCGTTATTGTTGCTGCCCCCGAGCGCTGCTCTCGCGACCGTTTTTGTTTTTGTTGTGTGTTGTCGCGGCGCGCTGCCCCGGTTCTGATATGGCAGTGCGCGTTTCGACGCGGGCCACTTTTTTGTGGAAAAAAACAGTGGCGGCAGTGGCTCGAGCGGCGCCGCGGCGATTGAAGGGATTTTTTGTTTGTTTGTTTAGTTGCCGTGGACGCAATTGTTAGCCGCATTTGTGCGTGGCGTCTCTTTTTCGGCGACGTTTTCCCGCGTCAGCCAAGTGTCGTCCGTCGCCTTGTTTGGCTCGTTCCGCGCGCCGTTTTGTTTTCTTGCTCGCACTGTCTGGCTGTTCGACTTTCGTTCTCGACGATGCGAGCAGGCCATCGGCGGGATCGCATGCCGTAATCGGGTCGGATGCAGCTGCCGACACCTCTCGGCAGTTGAGCAGGCGGTCTCGGCACAGGCCCCCCCTTTCTTTTTTTGAGCTTGGGACCTAGAACGTATACCAGAATGGTCTCGGCCACTTCTCCCAGTCCCTTCTTTTCTTTTCCCCCGCCCGCCACTCTCGTTGAAATCGCGAAAACTGAAAAAACGTGCGGATTCTTCCGCTCGTCAGTTTGGCATCGATCGTGTCGATACTTTGGCGTAACCGAACCAAATCCGTTTCCACGTCACGCTGACCAACTGCTTGGTTGGCGGCGCAGTTGCATCTGAACGATTGTGCGATGTCGAGCGTTTTCCGTCGTAAACTATAGAGGGAGGGAGTTGATACGTGTAGCCTAACCCCCGCCTCCGTTTAATTTTTTGTTTAGTGTTATTTCTTTTTCGGATTCGTTCGAACAGGCGTGCCTTGCAACAAATGCATGCGCGCGTAGTTCTGTTATCGCGCCGTCTCCTTGCGAGGCGCGTGTCTTACGAGTCGACGTGCGAGCTTAGCGTAGCTCGTCTCTGCTGGATTTGCGGTAGGAAATGCGCTACCAAGGATGCGGCAGACGTGGGAAGAGGAGGGGGGGGGGGGGTTGGCTCGCTTTCGTAAGCGCTTTCGTTTGGCGATAATCTGCACTGGTGTTTTTCTTAGTTTCTTTTCTCTTCTTTTTGGTTCCTGTTGCTTCCTGCTGGCGGAACGCTGATCACGTAGGGGCCGTAGGGCTGCTAAAGCCGCAAGTTGGAGAAAAATAAATAAAAAAATTTAAACGACCAGCGGCGCTCGTGTAGTGCTGAGAGAAGGGAGGCGAACTTGCGTACCCGGCGCGAAATTGGGTCTCCCCGGGTGATGTTACGCTTGTCGCTGTTATTTCGCCCCGCGCCTGCCGGTATCGCGTGGGAGTCTCGTTTCATGCGGGCTGCCAAATTGAGAACGCGAGACGAAAGGATGCGCGTCATCATCACTCGTCTGGCCGTTGATTTGCGTAACCTTTAAATATCGTGTGTGGTACCTGTGGTACCACATCCGATCATGTACAGCATGATATATGTCCGGTATGACCTGAGGAGGTATGTTGTAAGAGTTCACCTAGTGGAGATTTCCATTCCGTCTGCTGTTGATGTTCTGATTGGCTGCGCAGACGTGGCTGCTAGGCGCCACAACCAATCAGCACTTCAACAGCAGACGAAATGGACATGTCCACTACCTTGACCCTTACAGAATACCTGCCCCGATATGTACAGCGTGATTCTAGTCCACTAGAAATAGTTTCGCTAATAAGTGGTTCTGCCAGAATGCTAAGTTGCTTTGACAGCCTGATGCCTTTTTAAAATATATTTTCTATGCTCTTGAGAACAAGGGAACAAGACTGGAAACAGGGGTCCCTTTAAAAAAAAAAGAATTGTCATCGAGTTCGACTGCCTGTGTTAAACATTGACATGTCGACATGGGCTGCCAAAACAAATTTTAGCGCATTTCGTGTGCAATCGCAAACACTGCCGTATATCTGACAGTCGCCCATATTTGGATGCTGCACAATCCAAATTACTGCTACCAACTATTTTTCTTTGCTAGATAGCACTGTTATGGGGGGGTTTTCTTGCAAGTGCATGACATCTCTTGCATAACTTGTCTTGGTTAAAGCCATTAGGTAAGTCTGGACAGCGCAAGTGTTTACCCTGTGAACTATTTCCCCAAAAAGTAAGCCGTTCGACATGTGTTTCTTAAGCAGCAATCTCAAGTAAATTGGGGCTTTCATTTGGTTTTTAGTAGGCAAATTGGAAGCTGTGAGCATTAGTTATGTTTAATATTACATGTTCGGCACTGTTGTTGAGTAATTTACAGCCATAAATATTGCTTAAGGAGGATGTACGACAGGTCTGACTCTTCAAACCGGCTTTGAATGCTTGGGTGAAAGATACCCTTAAGATGACCATGCTGCTGCAGCCAGTAAAAAGTGGGAACCTCGTTCATTACTTGTCTTCTGAGTCAGAGATATGCAGCAGTGCTTTCTGGGTCGGTGCAAATAGCCCTGTTTCTACATAAGCCAAGACTCTTAGAAACATGGTCCTGCTTGAGGTACTTAACCTTTTAAAAACAGCATATGCTTTAATCTTTAATTCGAGGCACTACCGTTGAGCTGTAAAGGTGAATTCGAGGTTGTAATGGATTGGGTTTCTTGCAAGCAGGACATGCCCCCTGATAACATACTATTTATGCTCGTTGGGGAAAGGCATGGTGCCATACTGGGAAGCTGTAGATTAACTTTTCCCACCTGGGGTCCCTTTGACATACTCGGAAATCCAAGTGCACGAGCGAGCATTCTTCCATTCGGGGCCCATCAAAATGCAATGGTGGTTGCCGGGATCTGAAGCTGAGACTTGGTGTTCAGCAAAACGCCTTACACACTAGTACACTGCAGCAGGCTCCCCCTCGCTTTTATTTGCCGGGCTCCCAATATTTTGCTCCAAAACATTCATTAAAAGGTGATTGCTGTTTGGGTATTCATGAAGCACAATATGCGGTGACATTAACTCTTTCTGGTCCAGTTGCAGCTGTAGTGCTTTACAAGGAATATCTGACATGTAAAAGAACAGAGACCGAAACTGCCCCGAGAAATTGGAGTGCTAGAAACTCTAATTACATAGTTTAGGTAGACTTAGTGCTGCAGAGGGTTTTTCCCTAGGATTTCTAAGAAAGAAAGAAAACGTCCACATGTTACTGCGTGCTGAGATAAGGTGTACTGGGCTGCATCTTTGGAGCCTTCTACCTACAGAATGTGGTCTTATTCACGGCGAAAAAAAAAGAAAAGAAAACTTAATAACTTGTGCTTATTCCACATATAAAGGTTGTTTAAAGTTGGATGTTATAAGCTCCCCACAGCATACTGTCTTTGTGAGAGGCAGCTCTCGCATATCACGAAAAGCTGCTTTGGGAATTTTATTGCTTTTAACCTTATTTTCCTGTTAAGTTGCACAGAATATAAATTTACTTCAGAAAGGAAATTATGACCAGAAAGAGTTAAGAAAAAGGAAGGACACTTTCTTTAAGTGTCCTTTAAGTGTCTTGATGTAGCAACTTAGTAGACGACCAAATGAGTGGTGTTGGGCATTACCATCTGCTTCTCAAGCGCCAGTTTCTGTTTCGGCCACTGTGTGCTTTTTTTGCAATCCTGTGGTCATGCTGAACATGTTTGGCCCCGAGCCCATTGCGTCTGGGGTGCTGCTGATGCAAATGCCATGGAATTCAGTTGACGTGAACACATTTGCCTGTTCTCAAAGTGTTATATACCAGAAACTTTGGACAAAAGAACTTTCGTTTCATATCTGTTCCTTGCATCCCCCTCATTGGCGCAATCAGAAGTTCTTTGGGCAGCCAAAAAGGCAATGCAAATGCTGCCCAAGATGGCAGTGGCTTAAAGAAGTGCTGCAGTAGTGTCACTGCCGTGCTGTCTGCACCTCTGCCTGCATGTTTTGCGCAGTGTGTTCCTCATTCAGTGGCATGGTGAACAGCGCAGACGACTGGACAAGAAAGAAGGACTGAACACTTGTTGAGTTATCTGAAAGAACAGGGCAAAAGAAAAAGTATAAAGCTCATGGTGGCAGTTGATGGTGAAAAGGCACAACATTACTTGACAGGCATGATCTACATCTCCACAGCTGCTCGCCTATAATGCAGTCAACGGCAAAACGTGGTCAATGGTCACCAGTGGCATGTAAGCAGGGAACACCCACACTATTCATTACTAGTACTCGACAGAAAAGCTTTGTAAGCACGTCATTATGAATAGGTAAAACTAGAACAATGACAAAAAAACAAATAAACCCAATAACCTTTGCAAAGGCAGTCTAAGTGCATGTCTTCTTACTTATCTTGTCTGCGATCTTCGCCATGCTATTCACAAATCAACCAGCCCAATTTTGTACTCTCGTGCTCATTGAGTGACCTCATCTTTTTCTGTGTGTGTGCAGTTGTGTTGGAGCTGCGGCGGCTGTGACTTACTGGGACCCCATTGAGATCAAGAGAACATGGAGAAATGCCTGCACACGTGACCTTGACGTAAGGAACCAAGATGTTAAGGTAGCAGTGGGAGCCTGACGGCAGCGTGCGCTTGGCAGAGGCGACGGAACCTGTACCGCAAGCAGCAAGTGGTGGTTGGCCACCTTTCCTTGCCACAACAGTCACTGCCTTTGACCATCGATGCTCGTTCTCCTTTATGTGATCTCGTTAGTGCTTTGACATCATGTAGGTGTTTTCGTGGGTTCCAGAACGTGCGCCGATGCTCGAGCCACCAGCTCTTTCTTCCGCATTCCAGCATTGAGGCAGCAGTGTGTGTTGCGGCGGTGTGCCTTCGTCGTGTGTCCTATTTGTAGGCCTGCCTTCATTATGCGAGGCGCAGCAATGGCAAGACTTGAAAGGTGACGTTGTGATGACTGGCCGTGCCTGCCACTGTGTTCCGTGTGGTGCAAGCGTTGCTGCGACGGTGTGTGCTCGGCTGCTGCTGTGGGAGCGTCTGCTTTGCTTCTGCCTGCCTGCCCTGCCTCTGTCCACTGGATACTCTGCAAGGACGGCGAAACAGTGACGGCTGTTTCTGCTGCCGGGTCTCTGGCGAAGGCTGGGTCTACAACGCCTGAACGTCGTGGATCCCGGAGGTGAGTGGGAGTGGGGTACGTGGTTGCACACTTGTTCAGCATAAATTGTAGGAGCACTTCAGAATCTCTATTCCTAAGGCTGGTTCATAGTCCAGAAGGACTGACTGACTGTCGGGCTAGTTGGTCTGTCATGTTGATTGGAAAACTTAGTGCAAGAAATTTGGACACAGACACTGGGAGCAGGTAAGAACGAATACTATTACCAACTGTTTGTTTATATAAACCCACAACCGAGTTATAATTTTCTTTGAGCGCAAGCATCAAGCTGCTACTTCACATGAAAGTGCAAAGGCATATTATCATTCAAAAAGTCAAAGCATTCAGAAACTCAAGCTTGGCCCTGCCCAACATAGTTGACATCTCGCTCGTACAGGTAATGGAATGCTTGTAAATAAAGAAAACCTCCTGAGCCAACTGAGCGGTGTTAGAAGCATTCGTCCTCGTCTGTTCACTGTGTCTGTTTCCAAATGTTTGGTGTTTAGCTTTCCATTCAAGAGTCATAGTCTGACATTACGTTACGTTGGGCAGATGTAAGCACTTTGTAATCCGGCGTCCGTTAGCACATGCCATGCTGCTGATGTTGACATAGAATGTGTTCTACCTTGCGCTTCACTCCGATGCTTGTGTTACCCAGAATGCTTCATGCTCATTATGGGCAAGCTCTGTACAGAGCAGCGCATGAGTAAAGCAGCAGCAGCAGATGCATTCATTAAGTTTGTGACAACTGTGTCAGGATATTGTATAGTTGGCATGCCAAATTGTCACATAAAAGTCTTTAGGGGAACACTGCGAACACTGCTAAGTGTTCAACAGCACTAATAAATGATCTGTTTGAAAATGTAAGCATGCAACTTTGTCAGTATAATTTGCAAAATGAATTCGTAAATGCCTGACTGATAGGGAATAGTAAAATAAAGAGAGATAAAAGCAAAGATGGAGGTTAACCAGCGGTACGCCGCTTCATTATGCAATACAGTATCCATGCTGACCGACCATTACAAGGGTGCGGTCAACATCACTATGGGACGTCAACGGTTTAGTCATTGTGCTAAACATGATGAGCTGATGGAAGAATAAACACACTGCTCTGCAGAGCTGTATATTACACCGCAGTTTCCATACTGTCTGGCCATTACAAGCACTCGGTCAACATGAGTGTGGCATGTCAGTGTGGTTCAGTTGCTCGACTCAGCGTGATCAGACAGAATACATTACTGCTCTATGAGCCTGTGTACAACACTGCAGTTTTCATGCTGTGTGACCATTACAAGGGTTCGGTCAACATCATCGTGGCACGTCAGTGGTTCAGTTGTCGTGCCGAACTTGACGAGACGGGGGGAAAGAAAAAAAGAAAAAGTACGGCTCAAAACTCCCTAATGGGAATTATTGTAAATTTGTGAAGCTTATGCTCATTGGTCAGACTAGCGTACTGCCATTCGTAACAGCTTGGGCGTAACGCTCACTCCCCTTGGCTGCGCCACTTTTCTCTCTGCACAAACTATTTCTACACAATGCATGGCACTGCACCTATCACGTGATACTGCTTGTGCATGTGTAACACCACTACCTGCTGCTTTCAAGACTGTTGCGCCAGTATGACCTTGACAATAAGAAGGCACAGGCCCCCCAGGGGACCGTGCGAGCATGGGAGCATAGCATGCCTTTTGCCCCTATTTGACTCCTAGGCCACACACTTCTCATCTAAATCTCGTTTCTTGCTGTAATGAGTGTTTTAATTATTTCTAGAAAATTAACAAGATCACTTTGGAATGTGAAACTTGCGTATTGCATTCCTCATGACGTATACTTTATACATATTAGGCACTTCTTAAGTAACTCTGGCCATGTTAATGTGGTCCTTTTGAGGCTGACCGAAAATCCACCTCTGGACCCTGGTGTTAGTAGCCATATAATGCTTCACCATTAATACGTCACTACTCTATGAACCCTTATTGGTTACTGCAGTTTGGAAGCCTTGCTGATGAAATGCTGCACGAGCAGCTTGTTTCAGAAACCATCAATCATCAATTAGTTAAGTGATTGCTTTTTGAAAGGTCTTCACTGACTCTCTCCTGAGCTCTCACTATTGCAGGTTGGCAAGAACAATCTGTGATTCGAACTAAAGAAATTTGCGAGGGTGCCTCAGTCCATGTCAAAGTGTGGGGTCTTCGTGTCCCACAGGAGTACCAACCACCGCGAGTTCGAGCTTAGCAAGCCACAGGGCTGCATCAGCCGTCAGTATCTAGCACCACTGTGCGCGAGCTCAGGCCGTAAGGGGCTACCGAGCGACGCAACCGTGCAAAGCCCCTTCTGTCAGCATCTACAGATGTAGGCACACATTGTGACAAGTCAAAGGAAGCAACTCGGTATGGGACACCTTTTCTTCAAACTCGAGAAATGCTGGAATAAGTCCACTGCTTTTCATTGAATATATTTTCTTGGAGACTGGGGTCTCGCAAAAGTACCCAAGACCAACAAAAGATGCAGTGATGGGGGACGAGTGCTATCCTGTTTGCTGAATATTCGAGGGGCACGCATTCATTCTAGAGAGTAATTCATGGTCATATTATTGACTATGTTGCAATAACTGTGTGCATACACCTTGGTAATAGCCCAACATAGGGCTTGGCATTATCAATGAATGAATGAAAGCTATTGCCCCGTGGTTAGTACGTGCAAACTGTCAGCATCACTGGTTGTGGCAAAAGCTACTGGAGCCTGAAAGTGAGATTTATTATGAACAAATGCAGGTTATCTGCAGCTTGCTGTGGAAATATATTCGAGTTCCATATTTCCTTTTCAAGTTTATTTATGGCAGAACCACCACACTTGTTAGAACCTTAGAAAAGTGAACCTTGTTAGTGCTTTAGTTGACAAGCTGCAGCATGATGAAACTATGCCCATGCATGAGACATGATTTACATGAATGAGGTGCAAGGGGACATAATGCATTCTGAGAATTTGTAGAGCAGAGGGAGGTGTTGGGGCTGTGAGGGTAGCAGCATGGCACGTGTGGAAGTTTACCGAGATTCAGCAAAAATTTAAAGGTTGAGCAAAATGAAGTTGTCAACTGGCTCTCCAGAAAATGCTTCTCTGAGTATACCCAGCTTGACGATCAGGGACCACTGCTACGTTGCAACGAGACCACAGTCAATTGCACACGCTATGCGCACTAACGAACTGTTTCTTGGTGAAGTGCATTACAAAGTAGCAGTTTGCAGATGTGTATGACTGTTGTTTCACTGCTTGTTCCGGTTGCTTAAGCCATGTCATCGCATGAAGTTGTTCTTGATGTATTGCCAATGTTCTGTGGCGCTTTGCCTTATGTTTTACCTGCGAGTCGAGCTTCACACTTGCTGGCACGTTGCTAAACATTTACGCTAAACAGCGTTGTTTTGCTTCAAGCTGAGCTTCACATTCTTCTTTATCCACGGTCAGTGTTCTGTGACAAAAGGCTCCACACTTTGCTTGCACCACGTGCTTGCCCTGAGCGCCACATTAAGTGGCATACTGAAGTTTTACATTACATACATCATACACACATACATTTTACATACATTAGTTCAGTGGCCACCTTGAGACACACCTGCCTTACGCACATGTTTCACTCAACGCCCTTCCACTCCTTTATCCACGCATCTCTGTGGCTCGCACTGCCCTGTAGACAGCTGGCCAGCAGCAGCCAGTGACACAAAAGTCCTGGAGAGTAGGCAAAGAAAGTTTCCCCTTAAACATGTTCCAGTGCCCTTTTAAAGGGCCCCTCACAGGCCGCATAGCAAATTTCGGTTATATGCTGGA
Organism: Dermacentor andersoni; assembly: GCF_023375885.2. Taxonomy (NCBI): domain Eukaryota; kingdom Metazoa; phylum Arthropoda; class Arachnida; order Ixodida; family Ixodidae; genus Dermacentor; species Dermacentor andersoni. Next base: position 54,550,839 of record NC_092824.1, read on the forward strand.
AGTTATTACACGCCCTCAAGGGAGCGTTCTGCCCCAAGGACTTTTCAAATTGGTTTGTCAATAGCTGAGATAGAAATATTTCAGTGCCGCGAACCCATGATTTCAGGAGGCGAGCGCCACTGCCAAGAGACATTGTCTCCATTTGCCCCGTCTAGCCTCCGCAAGCGAAATTCCTTCCCTGCGTTCTCCCATACCGCAGCTCGAGGATTGCATATGGTGCATACGTCACGGGCCCCACCTTCTGCATGGCACGCTTCCGCTGACGGTATTGTGCACGAGCTGTTGCGTTTGTCTCATTTTCTGCAGCGTACGATTTTGCGTGCTGTGCACGAGAGCACCTGACTAGCAGTACAAGTCAGTGCACTGAGGCAGGCACAAGCCGATCACATAGCATGATAGTGTGCTGGAAGACTGTAGAAAATGATGTAGTTTTGGTGTCTGTGCGCATGAATGCACGACATGGGAACAAGCAGACCAAACGGATGTACATCTCTCTTGCTGTGGTGCGAAGTAAAACAAAAACACAGACATTTGGTTTTCTGTTTTATTCTTTACCTAAACATTAATTCGTCTATTCAAGCAACAGATTACACAAATAACAGATGTTGCCTTGAATAATTCTTGAAGTGTCACATGTCCCTATGAGCGACGTCACAGAATATACATGTATATAGGCTTGCTGATGTTCATCTTGATGTGTGTCTTGGAGCGCGGTGTCCGTGAGGAGAAGGGCAAATGGCATTTGGTTTGATATTTCGGATCTTTCAGCAGCGTGTAACGATGTAATACTCTGCAGACACTGTCGTTATCGTGCATTGTATGCTCTGCGCTTATCAGCTCAAAATGGTCAGACCTGGGGAGGGGCATCTTAAAGAGCAGGCAGCACCCAGCAATTTGTTTAGGCATGAGGATCCCAATGAAATTTGTTTACGCATTCTAGGCACTTTGGTCTTGTGTTTCGGGCAGTGCGGTTAAGAGTAGTGCAGTTTTGTCACAAGTAAAATTGCAAGGTTGGCATGATGTACTCCAGATTCCTCCTTTTGTGCAGGGGGGAGTCTACTGGTCACCCTGCGCTTGCAGTTAGTGAGCACTGGAGAAGCAATGCTTCTGCAAACATCTTGCAAAGCTGTTTCGAAAAAGCCACTGTATCAATATTTTTACTTAAGAACAAGTTCCCCATTCATAAACAATGCTGTCATGAATGTACAAGCCAATCATTCCACTGGAGGCATTTGACGGTCTTGCATAAGGGAGCCCCCCACCTCCCCCCTCCTCTATATTATGCCTCGGCTGTGGTGTGCGACAGCCCATAGAAGCCATTCGCTGGGCTATTTTGTCGCTTTTTCACACGCCCTCCTTGTATGATTACCATGAACGCACTTCAGAAAGAGGAAAAAAATTGGCAGATCTCACATATGTGGGGAATTGGTTATAAGCAAAACTTTCTTGGATGTTTACTGAAATCTCTTCACTTCTATGTATGTCATGCAAGCAAGTATTCTAAGCAAGCACATTGTTGACATGCTAAAAGAAAGTAAGGCCTGGCAGACATGTAACCACACATTTCCGACCCAAGTTTCTGCTACGTGGCCCATGATAGCCCAGTCATTCCTGTAGCTTGGTTCAGCTGCTGTGTGGTACTTGTTATAAATAATAATAATAATAATAATTATCAGCAGTTATTGCTATTTTGTGCCTTATCCATCCACGTCGAATCACTATGAACCGTCATTAACTACTCCGGTTGCATCTGGTGTGGCCGCGAGCCATATCTTGCAAGAGATCTATGATGCAGACAGAGAGCGCTGACCGCTGACAACCTCGTGTACTCTTTGTTTTTTTGCTGCTGAGTTCGCGTTGAAGAGAGACGGGCGGGCCCCAATCTTGAAAGTAATCTGTGATGGGGGCTCAGTGCGGCAACTGCCGACAGCTTCGTGTGCTCTGTGTTGTCACCACGTAGCTTGCGTTGTGAATTTGTGAAGGCTGCAGAATTTGTGAAGACGGCGTGAAGGTGAATTTGCTTACTGCTGCAGGCACTATCGCGAAAGCGAAGGGACGGAATAACTGTTTTTTTGTTGCGTAGGCATAGAAATGCTTATGCATTTAAAATTTTGGTTTGCCTTGTCTATACGTCCGTCCATCCCTTCCGTCATGCTGCTGTTATCAAATTATGTTGTCAGGCCACCTCGTCATTCTCAGCTTTATCCTCACCACGTGACAAAAAGAAACAAAATGTGCTTACCCATAGGGCACTGAGTGCCGCACAGCAAAACATAGACTTGTCCAGATTTGAAGATTTGCCTCTGAGGTCACCCAGCACTGTACAAATGCCTGGTCCCAGGCATCACGGTATGCCTTGTAATCATCTCGGCCTCCTTGCTTGTCCTTCATGTTCTCTGGCATCGTTTACAGTCATGATAAACCAGCTTGCCCAACAACGAATTTTGACATAAGGGGTCCTGCGGCAAGGGCTACAACACAGAATGGGTGTCACCAGTATGCTGCTGTGGTAGGAAGGCTCCCCGTGACATGCTATGAAGGGATGCTTCCTGTGACTGTGCTGTGTACTCTCACTGACTGTAAGGCCTGGTTAGGATTGAGTAGGGTGGTCTCTAGCCTCCGATGAGTGCAGCCTGTCGTAGTAGGACCACGCAAATTGGGAAAAGAGTGAAACTGGGATATGCACTCATCATAGGTGTGACAAGCTAAAGCCTGAGTGTTTCCCAATATGGACATTGAACCAGAGAAGCATGTATGCACCTTGTGCAGTCTTGGAAAAGTCTTCTCCGCTCCTGCCCTTGCCCTCATAATGGCACGTGGCCAGGAGATTGAGAGTGGGATGACCACTTACAAAGGTTTGGTGGAAACTTGCTACTGGACCTTCTTGGGCGGAATGACCGATGAGTAGTCGCTGGGCTGCTGCTTTGTCATGCTACAGAGGGAAAAAGAGAGGAGGAACAGGCGTGGAACAGCAAAAAGGTGTAAGGGTATGCAAAATCCCCACAAGCTCAGAAGATATATCTGCACAGCCTTTGTGACTTAGACGTTTGCTCCTTTGCAAGTGCCAAGTTTTTATGTGGATTTCCTGGTGTCCCATGCCCATCATGTTTGAAGGGTAGTCAGAAAGCCTACACAGAACTAAAGAGAGACACAGAACAGTTGAATAAAGTGCTGCGCACTTCTTTCATCCTGTGTAGGTTTTTGGACTGTAAGCATGAATTGATAGCAACTTGCCCAGCTTTATATACCTCTTATAGCCCATCATTTGAAAGCGTTTTGTTTTTATGCTGTACCTGCCGGTTATCCTGACTTTCCTTGTCCTCTGATTTGCAGGCCTGTCATGGTCTCTGGAAGGGGGTGCATCTAATGGCGAATCACCAGCAACAGCCAGCGCATGACTTTGCACCTTCCTGGCTCAAGATACCCACCTATGACACTGCGGTGAGCGAGACCTTGGAAAGACCGTGCAGTTGATCTTCTGTGTTATGTCACGGAGCTGCCAAGTTTGACCATGTTATCACAGAATGCCAGCTCTTCAGATTCCGCGCTGTGATTTTCTTGGCATCAATTATTTCACGAGTTTTGATGGTTGTTGGCATAGCTGTTTTAAAGCGAATAGGTTTGTTTGGCTCTTTTGTTCATTTTCGTGGTGGTCGGACTTTTGCTGCCGATACAAAGGTGCCAATGCAAAAGGCACATGCTCTTGGGTAACCGAGTTGTGTGACGTGCTCGTCACTGAATGTTAACTATTAAACTATTAGTACAGCTGTTTAAGACACACATGCTGTTGCAAGAGAGCTCTGGGGCATCTGAAGGCTTAGATGCCTTGATGGAGTGCTTGGGAAGGATGGCCCTCCTCCCCTTTTGCTGCCCTCTCTCCCTGTGGTGACTCACTGTGGGAGCTCTGGCAGCATTCCTGCCACTAGAAACACACACGACAAATCGGCTGATATGCATAGCCACATATACTAGGGCTTCAGATGTGCTAACGGCTCTGTTGTCTGTGAAAGTAGGCAATGAAATTACAAACGCCACCTAAATATTTGACTGCAACAAATATGTCATAAAGCGCACCGCTCCTTTAATAAAACAAATAGCATTCAAAAGCATTCGGCTATGTGCTTACATTGACAATAGTTGTCAATGGATTCTGCACAATTTTTTCTTGCATGGATGCTTTACTTTGAGAGGGAAAGGAAAGCTGGGGGAATGTTGCATGGCAAGTGCTAAAGCTGTGTTTAAACTGTGAAATTTATTTATACTTCTGGCAATACATGACAAAGCATGATTGAAATATGCATAGTGCACTGCCTGTAGAGGCACCACTGATGGCCACCTGGCGGGCGCTTTCGAAAGCACGCTTGAGAGCGGTAGCTTGAAACTCAGCAAGGATGCGATTTCTCCTTGGTACGCGTGCCAGACTGCTTGCTCTGTGGTGACAGCTACAGGAAAGGTGTGGGCCTCCACGAGAGTGGAGATGTACACACTGTCATTGGAGTTTTGGACAACCCAGTCGGCACACGTGCCAGGCGCATTCCTCAGAAGCGCAACGAAGCTCAGTTACGAAGTGGAGCTCGTGTTAAGTAGCAGTTTCATTTTGTTGACTGTCTCGATAGTATTTCTTCTTCTTTTTTATAAAGTTCTACCCTTGCCACATTACGGTTTCTGTACCTCAATAATAAGCACACCATGTTTAGTCCTTTTTGGCATAAATATTGCTCTCCCACCCTGCAAAAGATAATGAGAAAAAAATTAAGATGAATACAAAGTGCATAGAAAAAGGCACACAGCTATGAAACAAACAAACCACTCTATGTGGCAAGTCTGCTCAGATGACAGCAAGTTTTATTGACTTCACAAACATGACGCAAACTTTTCTGCGAAAAACGAACAGCAATGCCTTATGCTGCAGCTAACTGCAATCTTAATCTTGAGCTATGTCTTTTTTGAAACATTTTCCAAGTAACAACAATATGAAGGTGTTCTCAGGTGAAAATAATCAAGCTCTTAAAGAAGCACTTGTCTGTTATCATTCCCAGAAAACAGTGTGATTTAACCCAGCTACACACGAAATGAGGCGAAAACCTTGTACCGTAAAAACTGGAAAATATTGTTACGCGAACGAAGGATTAAGAACGGGGGACTAGTTACAAGGCATATTTACAAAGGATAACTGCAGCGCTGGCCAGCCGACAGCTCGACAGCCAGAGAGTGTTCGTCATCTTTGTCGGGGCACCCACGTGCATCGTCCACAAGAAACATGCAATATGCATGTATCATTACCCCCGACGGCAGAAGCGCACCGTCTTTGGGTGTCTAAATATAGGTGATAATGAGAGTAATACAATGTGAGGTGTGTAACATGCACAACGTTAGTGGAATTAGGGGCAGATGAGGCACTGGTACTGACTGGGGCAGTTTCGTACGTAACTGGAGTCGTGCCACGCAGCACTCGATATGGGCCTGTGTACCGAGACAATATATTGCCACATCCAGTACACAGCACGTAGAGGAAGACAAAAATCTCGCTCAATGCGGAAGAGAAGAGGTCCCTGCCCGATCGTTTTTCAGTTGGCCTGCAATTAAAGTGTCCTGCCCTTTTTATCAGTTCCTGCTGCTTGTGAATCGTGACACTGGTGGAGGCACTGGGTAAATGTTTGGAACTCCTGTCAACAGCCCCACATCAAGCCCAGGACGTTTTCCGCGTGTCAAAACACCCGTTCACCGCGCCAGCCGTCGCCTACTAGACCTAAACCCAGAATTTGGTCCCCTACCAGGAAGGCTGCCTGTTACAAGTGCCCAAGCCATGGCTGACCCAGGCCCTTTCACAGGTGACTCTTTTGACTCCTCGATCTCCCGTGAGCTTCCATGGCAATGCCTACGAGGACGCAGAAGACTGGTTTGAGGAATACGAGCGCATAGCCAAGTATAATGAGTGGCATGCTGGACAGAAGCTATCCCATGTGTATTTCTCCCTTGAAGACGGAGCCCGCACTAGGTTCGTAAATCGCGAGGGAATCTGGCCAAGCTGGGATGAGTTCCGCTGCCAGTTCCTCCATACGTTCAGGAGCACTGAAAGGCGAGACCACGCGCGGCGTCTTCTCGAATCATGGATTCCAAAGCCGAATGAAACTGTTGCCATGTTCGCTGAGGACATGGCTCGTCTTTGTCGTCGTGCAGACCTCGATATGCCCGAGGCAAAAAAGCTCAGCCACCTCATGCGCGGCGTAAAGGAGCAGCTGTTTGCTGGTATTGTGCGTAATTTGCAGACGAGCGTACTTGAATTTATTAAAGAATCGGCGGCTATAAAGTGCGCGTTACACCTACGCAGCTGCCAGTATGATCACCTGACTAGCCCTGAACCGGCAAATGCCACAGCAGTGACGGTCACAGACGAGGGTTCCTTGCGCCGGTTGATACGCGAGATTGTTCAGAAAGAAATTAAGAAGCTCACTGCCACGCCAAATGAATGTACAGCTGCGTCGGTGGCTGAAGTTGTGCGCCAAGAAATAAAGCAAGCGTTTGCGGCTCCCGCACCAAATTCCCAGATGTGGCAGCCCAGCTACGCAGATGTTGTCCGTCAACCGCCACCTCCGATGCTAACACCGCAGTCACATTCCCAAACGTGGTAGCCCAGCTACGCAGATGTTGTCCGTTGACCGCCACCTCCGATGCCGACGCCGCAGTATCACCAGCAGTCAGCACCGGCATTACCTTGGTACCACAGGGAACAACCGACACGACCACCGCTTCTCAGAACCGACGTTTGGCGCACAGCTGACTACAGGCCCTTGTGCTTCCACTGTGGGAAAGCGGGCCACATCTGCCGTCATTTCTCTTATCGCGTCGAAGGGTACCAAGCGTTCCCATCCACTGCTTCTCGTCATGCTTTTGACGGCAGCCGAGTGAACATCGACACAAACTCGACGAGCTGGCAAGCCGATTCTCCCGGTTACCGGTCGCGCTCCCCTTTTCCGGGACATCGTTTTCCAGCTGCAAGACGCAGTTCCACCGACGTGGCCCAAGGGCGATCTCCCAGCCCATGCCGGGGAAACTGAAGGCCGCGACATCAGGGGGGAAGTTTGCTACACGTCGAAGTGCTGAAAATCCCCCATTGCCATCGAACGAGAAGCCGACACAGCCGGATGATTTAACGACAGACAAGATTGTTAGCGCCGGTGTTATTGTATCAATTGACGGCCACGACGTGACGGCGCTAGTAGACACTGGCACGGACTTTTCAATCATAAAGAAAAAACTGGCAGATGGACTTGGTAAAGTGAAAATGGAATGGTCAGGGCCGCACATTAGAGGTGCTGGAGGCCAGCTACTGACACCGACTGGCAAGTGTACTGCAAGGGTCAACGTAGGGGATTCGTCATTTTTCGCAAATTTTGTTATTCCCCCCACTGCTGCAAAGATGTCATCTTAGGTATGGACTTCTTACGCGAGTACGACGCCGTCATCAACATACCAGAAGGTATGGTAACCTTTTATGGAGACGAAAGTGCAGAACTACAATGCAAGTCGTTGCGCGTCATAGACGACATGACCCCATCACCGTTATCTTGCCATCTTGTTTCTGTCAGGTGCGACACAGAGTACGATGGGGAAAGTATTGCCGAGCAGATAATTACGCTTTTGCTCACTCAAGGTATTGCCACGCCCAGAAGTCTCGTCAAAGTAATGCATGGGGAAACAGAACTACTGCTGACAAACTTCAGCAAGCAACGACGACACGTTGCAAAAGGTTCAGCAGTTGCTTACCTTGACGAGATTGCGGAATGAAATTCAGCGAATGCTTTGCATTACAACAAGGAGAGCAAGACGCTTTGGCACCGTCACCTGTTTTTGACGTGAGCGCGAGCTTCTCGCCAGTGGAAAGGCAGCGCCTTGTGGACCTGCTTCACCAGCTTCGTGATTGCTTCTCGTCGACATCCAGAGTTGGTCAGACGCCACTGACGAAGCACCAGATTATCACGGAGGAGACAGCGAGACCAATCCGACAAAACTCGTACCGTGTAGTACCAAAAGAGCACGAAGCAATAGGAGAGCAAGTGAAGAAAATGCTCTTAGGTCATGTTGAGAGTCTTCAAGGCGTCCGCCCTGACCCCAAGATCACGGCCGTCGCAAAGTTCCGAACGCCAACGGATAAGAAGGCAGTGAGGCGTTTCCTAGGTGTCTGCTCGTATTACCGAAGATTTATAGCCAATTTTTCACATATAACTTCACCGTTAATGCGCCTTACAAGAGATGTCATTGCCTTCATACGGGGCAAAGAAGAACAAGTAGTGTTTAATGATCTCCGGCAGCGCCTGCAAACACCTCCTGTACTGGCTCACTTTGTAGAGGACGCTCCTACCATGATTCATACGGGCGCTAGCAACGTAGGTCTAGGCGCTGTGCTCGTGCAGTGGTGAGTGGCAAGACTCAGCCGAGAGAGTCGTTGCATACGCAAGCAGGATGCTCTCGGGTGCCGAGTCTAATTACTCAACCACAGAAAAGGAATGCCTTGCGGTGGTGTGGGCAGTTATGAAGTTTCGCCCGTATCTCTGTGGCTGTTCCTTCAGTGTTGTCAGTGATCATCACTCACTTTGCTGGCTGGCGAACTTGAAGGATCTGTCCGGTTGACTAGCGCATTGGAGCCTAAGGCTTCAAGAATTCGACATGACAGTGGTGTGCAAGTCCGGACGAAAGCACTCCGACGTCGGAGTGCTTTCACCGATTGATCGGAGGTCACCGATTGAGCAGGAAGTCACAGAAGATGACGAAGACATGGCTTTTATAGGTGTTCTAGACACGGCCAGGATTGCTCGTCAGCAGCGGGAAGATAACGAACTGATTCCGTTTATTTAATTTTTAGAAGGCCGGAATACAAGCGCACCCAAAACATTTGCAAGGAGCTTGCCATCATTCTGCTTCCGTAATGATGTTCTTTACAAGAAGAACTTCTCTGCAAACGGAAGCAGCCGCCTACTTGTCGTCCCAACGTGCCTCCGTAATTAGGTCTTGCAAGCCTGCCACGATGAACTGACATCTGGCCACCTGGGCTACACACGAACACTGGCCCGAGTCAAAGAGAAATATTACTGGCCAAGGCTTGCCAACATTACGTGCGCAAACATTACGTGTGCACATGCCTCGATTGTCAGCGATGCAAACCACCACATACGAAACCAGCTGGGCTACTACAACCAGTCCAAGTGCCCACGACCCCATTTGCCCACGACCCCATTTGCCCAAATCGGGATGGACCTTCTCGGACCATTCCCGACTTCCAATACTGGTAATAAGTGGGTAATAGTTGCCACCGATTACCTGACACGCTATGCAGAAACCAAGGCCTTTCCAAGTGGCACCGCAGTCGAAGCAGCACGATTATTGAAAACTTGGTTCTGAGGCACGGTGCGCCAGCGGTGATAATAACGGATAGAGGGACTGCCTTTATGACTACACTTCTAAAGACAGTGCTTAGCCTCAGCGGCACGGCTCACCGAAAGACCACAGCCTATCACCCGCAAACGAACGGGCTAACAGAACGCTTGAACAAGACTATCGCCGACATGCTGAGTATGTACGTAGACGTGCAGCAAAAAAATTGGGATGACATTCTACCGGACATCACATTCGCTTACGACACTGTTCAACAGGAAACAACGCGAGAGACACCATTTAGCCTTCTTCATGGCCGTGAAGTGGTGACGATGCTCGACGTGATGTTGCCACACGACTGTGGTGATATAGGCATGGACGCTGAAGCTTTAGCTGAACGTGCTGAAGAAGCGAGACAACTCACCTGTGTCAGAATCGCCCGACAACAGGACTGCGACGCTCGATGCTACAATCTACGGCACCGCTACATCACATATCAGCCAGGTGATAAAGTGTGGGTTTGGTGTCCCATCCGTTGGTGAGGGCTTCCAGAAAAGCTACTCGGGCAGTAGCTTGGTCCCTACAAGTTATTACGGCGCCTCAGGGACCTGAACTATGAGGTTATCCCTGACAGTCCTGCTTCCTCCAGGGCGAGGCAGCGTCCACCAAAAGTTGTGCATATTGCATGCGTGAAGCCCTATTGTTTGGAATGAAGTGCCCACACCTCTTCTGACACATCTTCCTGCTGCTAGGTGAGCATCGGGACGATGCTCTCTCTGGAGGAAGGCAAATGCCACGTCTAGTACGTGGCACGTAGAGGAAAATGAAGATCTCGCGCATGCGGAAGAGAAGAGGTCCCTGTGTGATCGTTTTTCAGTTGGCCTGCAATTAAAGTGTCCTGCCCTTTTTTTATCAGTTGCTGCTGCTTGTGAATCGTGACAATATTGAACTTAAAGAAAAAGAAACGCAGCAGAAAGTTGACCCCCGTCTTATATACTGGTAATTTTTTACTGGTTTATACTGTTTGGTTTTTAATGTTTTTATAATTAAAGTTTGGGACGTCGACCTATATTTCGGTTTATACAGTACTTAAAAAAATCGGGAATTCTGCACGAAGCAACTAGCAACAGCTCGCCATGCACAAAACCATGCATAAAATACGATCAAAGACATGAACTGCGAGTCAGCTGGTGCAACTATTTAACGGGCCACATAAAAACCAACAAAAGCAGTGCTTGCAAGCACTGCTTTTGTTGGTTTTATGTCGCCCATTATATCGCTGCACCAACATGTTGCACAGCACACAGCATGGCAAAGAAGCGGCAAATGGTAGAAGCGGCAAGTGGCATTTGGAACCTAAGCAGGATGCATTTGACCTGTATGCTACATGGTGGACAAACAGAACCAAAACATAGGTACAGGCGCCGACAAAAGTGGTATACTCCATGCAGCGGGAGCCGGAGCAACGGCAAACTGCATCGCAATGCCATCTACAGGCAGCACCTGGGATCGAGACAGCCAATGGGTGCCCTTTATTATCTGCAGGCATGTCGCTTGACTCGTGTCGATGTAGATGGCGTCGCGATGCAGTGTGCCGCTGCTCCGGCTCCCGCTGCGTGGAGTATACCACTTTTGTCGGCGCCTGTACATCGTGATCAACTTTGTCGCTTGCACTTGTAAACATCAAGCACAACGAATGTCGTGCAATGGATCACAGAACGCCATTGCTTTGGTTGTTTCTGCTCAGGAGGACTTGCCGGGAATGTGTAGAACACGTCGCCAGCAGGATTTTGTAGGTATTTGAGCATACCACCACACAAGCATTTCTTGACATGCCTTTAAGATTCTGCCACCGCACACGTGACGGGTGTTGGTTATTTCACTCCGTAAACGTGAGTCAGACACGCAAGACCACCGGTGCATTCATTCAGATTTGTGATGGACGGTTGCCGCCTTCTCAAGCACACTTAGTAAGGCCGCCACCAGTGGCGCGTCTGTCTGCACGTTCTATGCTTGTAGCACTGGTGCAAAAAGCAAAATATTGTCTCACCGGGCTCTAAGCACCACGAACACAGTAAGCAACTGCAGAACAACATACGAATGGCAATTGAAGTAATGACAGGCACAGTGATACAAACTTTAAATAGAGCCTCAAAATCTTTAGCATTGGCAAAAAGAGAGAAACCCAAAGCAAGAAAAAAAAAGGGGGGGGGAGGGCAAATAGTGTGCAATACATAGAATTGTGAGCCTCAGTGATCCATTAAAAAGAAGAACAAAGCAAATAAGGGCAGCTGCTTATCTAAAAGTTCTAGAGGTGTGCAAATAGCAGTTCTGAAGACCGAGTCGAGTGTGTATTAAATAGTGCTTGAAACAAACAACCAATTATTCAATACTGTTTCAATAATTTCAGAATAATAAACAGCCGTCTTGACCTTAAAGGGGGCGTGATACGATCACCCATCATTTTGCAGTTTTCCGCGAGAAATTGAAGTAGAGGTTCTGTTATGGCTATACACGTGTAAAAACTGGGTGGTAAAAGCAAATTTCTGTCCAAAATATGAGCTAGAACTTGCCGACTCGAAGCCCCGCCATCTGGCACCCACCACCATATTGCCAAGCCATGTGTGGCATTGTGTGCTGCATGCAACCAAGCTGTCGTCTGCTACAACATCGGCCACCGCACCACATGAGGTCGGAGCATAACTGCCGTTTGTTGCTGTATTTGCTCCAGATATTGCCTGCCATGTCTGCTACAATTCCAACTTCGTGTGATGAATCAAGCGACGAATCATTGAATAGCAGAAGCAGCGATGGTGCTACGCATTTTGACTTCGACCTCATCGCCACCAGCTAGGTGATGAAACATGGCCTCGGAGATATGCACGCGCCAGCTATGGACAAAGCCAGCACGCATGTTTCTTGGAGGCCATGTACGCAGACAGCATAGTAAACGTGGTCAACATAACATGGCTACGTTAGTGTTGCTTGAAACGCTGATGATTCTTTTCCACACTGTTATTTCATGCGCCCAGCACTGCTTAGCCACTGTTCATGGAAAACGAAGTCTGGTGCTACTTCGCACAATGCAAATGTTAAGCGCGTAGGTTGTTTGCTGGCACACATTCCATGCATACATGTCTCTTGGATCCATACTCAACAAAACTATGATTTTGTTAAGCTGCTGCGCATTCCCACCAGTTATTTTTGACCTCTGTAGTTGTGTGCAGCATATGTAAACAAATGCCCGCATACATGTGTTCGTGGTGCAAGCATTTAGCGCGATGTACGCTTTGACTGATCCTTTACTTGAACTTACTTTATTGCACCCGATATCAATAAAAAAAATGTCAAGGCTAGCGTTTGGCCGGGGCACAGGCAGCCGGATGGGTTGGTGCGCGAACACGGTCGGCGTCGAGCCTGGCTGCAGCCTTGGCTTTTTCACGAGTATCCCAAACTCGGCGAGCAGGCGCAAATCGTCACTGTGGCTGTCTGGCGTGAAGTGTTCCAAGAACAAAACAAAAACGTCAGATGAGCGCCAGTCCTTCCTGCCCGCATTCATCTCCCAAGCCTTATGCTTGATGGGCTCCTTGGGAAACCCGAAGTACGACACGGAGCACTCGGAGCTCCATTCGCTCTGGCACCCCACAGCGCTACATAGGCGCCGTGGCAGCATTGTTTCATCAGCCACTGCATAGTTGAAAAATTTCAATGGCAAGCTGAACAAAGCAAAAGTTGCCCGCATGCGTGCACAGCTGAAACACAGATTCTTCGTAGGAACATACATGCTCGCTCGGCGAGCATGCAGCCTGTTACGTCTAGGCTCGCGGGCGGGCCAGTGTTGCTCGACTGTGATGCCATTTGAGTGTCATAAAAAAATTCAATTGCAAATTACGTGCTGGCTCAAGTGCGAAAATATTTCGCCAATGTGTTCTTGAATGCACAAGGATTGCCTCACACAATACAGATTATGATTTAAAATTGGGTGTCATGCCCTCTTTAGAATACATTCATTTCACAGTCTAGTATATTCACAACTTTAGCAAGTTCCTGTCATTACATTGCGCATTATGAAGCATTTTTACAGCGAAGCTGTTAAGGGCTACTTTCCCCACTATTGTGTCCACGGGTAGAAAAATATCTTGAATATAGTGCAATGCCGGGCCGACCCGCAGCGGAAGTGATGCAGGCGTTAAGCACTCCCTATACGTGAGCCGATCCCAAAGATTGTGCAATGCTGGCCCAACCTGCGGTGGAGGTGCAGTTCGCCTATCTCGAACCCACCGGTCTCAGACGCTCCCCCTTGAAGTCGGAACTCTTACTGTATAGTCCCAAGAAACACGGTCCAAGGCCCAAGGGGTGGACATTGTTAGAAGACAGAGACATTAACCTATATACAAGAAACGGTTTCCGCATACCCAGAGTCGATTCAATTAAGGTATTGGGCATGATTGTTGAGTCGGGGGTACAAATGGCAAGACTATACGCAAGCTAGTTGCTAAAACTGAAAGTGCTGTTCGTTTAGTTCGGAGGGTGTCAAATCGGCATCATGGACTCAAGGAGGATAACCTCATTCGACTAACGCATGCCTTCGTTCTGTGCCACTCTACATATGAGGCAGCCATGCTTCGATGGAAACGGGCAGAGCGGGATGAATTGAATGCACAGCTTAGGAAGATTACCAAGCGGGTTCTCCGGTTACCCGTATACACTTGTACAGAGCGCTTAATGCAACTTGGCATTCATAATACTCTCGAAGAGATTGCAGAGGCCCAGGAGCACGCACAGCTAACTCGCCTCACTACAATGAGGGCAAGGAGATCCATCTTGCAGGAACTCGGATATCACCCCGATAGAGTAGCGGAGGAGTTTTCTTTCCTCCGTCGATTTGTGAAAACATTACGGTCGCGCCCATACCTAGGAACATGCACCCAGATCACAATCCCGGTAGAAGGAGGGCAAGGGCGGCCAACCTCCTTAGGCAAATACACAATGATCAGCGACAGATCAGCTTTGTGGATGCCGCTTCTTGTAAGGGACGTCGGGCGTTCACCATCGTCACTGTCGATGGTCGGCAAGGAATCACCAATGCTGCCTCGGTTCGGACGAGGGACTCCGAAATGGCTGAACAAATGGCTATTGCACTAACCCTGCTGGATAGCTCACGGGATGTCATCTATAGTGATTCAAAATTTGCAGTCAGAGCATTTGAAAAAGGCACCGTTTCCAAACAGGCCCTCAGACTTCTCGGGGGCAAGGAAATCGCGCACCACTTCATTTATTGGTTTCCCGCACGTCAGGGCCAGATAAAGGGTGCTCCTCCCAATCTCAACGAGTCAGCTCATGGGGCTGCACGTGAACTTGCCCACCGCGCTACCCTCGACCAATCGGAAGCCGACTCCTCAGAGAACAGGGACACGCCCTCCACCTACGAGATTACTAAACACTACTATCTCAGCCGTAGAACCTACTTTGCTCCTCATCCACAGCTCAATAGAGCTCAAGCATTGATGCTCCGTCTCCTACAAACGAATACCTATCCGAATCCGTCGCTCTTACATAAAATCTATCCGGATACTTACACCAATGCTACCTGCCACGATTGTGGAGAAATAGCCACCTTAGACCACATGCTCTGGCGGTGTGCCCAGTCGCGCTCTATCATCGCTAACAGCTCGGCCAGGTGGGAGGCGTTTCTCCGCAGCCCTCTTCTGGCTGACCAACTCTGGGCTGTCCAGCAGGCCCACGACGCGGCCGAAGGGCTCGGCCTTCTGGTTCCCACGTGGGAGCGGCCCGCTTCGTGAAGACTCACAATCTGCAGGACTTCATTAAAGTTTTGCCATACCATTACCATTGAGCAACATAGTGTACTCCACTACCCAGTTCTTACGTCTGTTATGGCAACCAGGATGAAATTCATTGCTCTTTTGCTCCACTTTTATGCTTGATAGCTTGTGGTAAATAAAATTAAGTTTGCAGAGCGTTACGTCTTCAACCTGTGCAGTGGGAGGCGAGGAATGCCATTATGGAGGGCTCTGGTTTAATTTTGACCACCTCTGTGGGGTTCCCTAAAGTGTGCCTAAATATAATTACTCCAGCATTTTTGCATTTTCGCTCACAGCCACCGTAGCCTGAATATTTTAACCCTTTCAAGGTCAATTTTTTTCGCAAAACAACTCTCCCCACCATGATCGATTTCTTTTATTATGGATTTAAAGTCTTCAGAGTGACCTGTTTTGAAGAAGACATTCACCACAATTTTTATTAGTGATCATAAAGCTACAAAAAAATATTTCCTGTGGGTAAACATGCATTGTTTATTCATGAACACAGATGTGCTTGCATAAATACTTATAAAAATAAAAAAGTAGATGCACTGAAATATATATGTTACAATTTGGCACTTGGGCAGTAGTCCGCATTGAATGAATCACCGCTCGACTGATTTGCAGAAGAGTGGCCAGTACACACATTCTTAGCGTAATCGAACTGTGTACGTGAGCGCACACAAGAAAACTCTATGGTTGTGCGCCCATCAGAAAAGCCAGACGAATCAGAAACTCGGCAATAATCTTTCGTCCCATCTCCAATGCGGGGCATTCAGTTTTCGTGAGCCTCAAGAAAAGGAACGCAGGCATGGCAGCCTCGTTCGTATAGGGTGGCATTGTCTCTATATACCAGCGCTCGCCTGTGAACAGACGTAATCGCACCTCTGTGAGCAATTAACAAACGAGCATCTAGCGGTGACCCTTTGAAAAACTGGAAACCAGATAGACGTCAGTCTGTGAGCACGACAAACGGGAACAGCCTGCGAGACGAAACAAAAATCAACTGCAGCACAGGTAGATACACGAAGGATTGTTGACGAAATGATGTAGAGGTGCCGTGGAATTTAACCCAAGAGGCTACAGAATGCTAAAAATATCATAGTAATAATAATTTCACACGGTGGCAGCACTTGCTGTGCAATAGTCTAAAAAATTTTTGCGTTTTTCAGACGCACAGGCGACAGCATAAATATGTGGCTCCAACCATTTGGGACTTGTACGTGGTGCTGTGTGTTTACGTTTTTGACCCTGAAAGGGGTTAAAACTATCAAGCGATATTTGTATCTGTGAATAGTGATTACACGTCTCTAATAGTGATACGATGTATAGTGAATAGTATGCGACAAATGGTGACTAAACACATTGAAGACAAAATCGAATATGGCAATATCGGATTTGTTATCCAAAAGTTGGTAGCATGCCCTCCCCCCCCTCCCAAGAAAAAAACAATTCTTGGCCTCTGGGAGGCAATCACCGAGAAGAGTGGTCTGATTGGCTGATACAGCAGAAGCGGTGGGGATTGCGAAGGACAAGCTGCGTGCCAGCAGGCCTTGTGTGGTTTGCACTGTACTGGCTTGCCTTTTGTCTACACAGTCATCCTTCTGCTGACAGTTGTCAAATAAATGGCTACCTTGTGTCGAGGTCGTGAAGTGACTCCTATGTACATACTTGCCAACACCCCAAATTTTTTTCTCATTTTTACGAATTTGGGCTGGTTCTATGATTTCACGATTGTTGCATCAAGTCTTGCGATAAGTAAGTTCTGTTCTGCGAAAAAGTTTTGATGCTGTTGAGAGATGTGAAGTGGTACGAAATTGCAAAGAAATTTATATAGAGAAAGGAAATTGCAATGGTACCCGTACTACTCCCCTGCAAATGGTGCGTGATGGTGCCTGCACAAGGTCCTGTGTGGGAGCACATGACGCCTGATATCAGAGGGAGTATCTGCTTCGAGCAAATTTATCCAGTCATGTTCCTGAAGCAGGCAGTATCAGCAGCAGCAGCATAGTTGCTGATGAAGTCATTGATCTGGAGACAGCGTTGTCATTCTTTACTGCTCCAAGTTTGCCGCATCCAAAGGTAAATTACCGTTAATAAAGCGAGCGTGGAACAACAAAGGAGCAGTCTTAAATGCATGCTATCCGTCATGCACACAGGATTTTTACGATTTCTAAATTTCGCACATTGGCAGGTATATAAGTGAACGGAATGTCCAAATTGAATGAGCTTTGTCAAAGCGGCCCTACAACACCTTGTCTTGAAACGTCGGAACCTGCTGGAGTGTGCACAATGTTTATCACTGAATACATTCCCGCAGGGCAGAATGCCTATTCATAGGTCCTTACTGATAACAAATCTGAATTTTCAAGAAACCATCAGCAGGTTGAGTAACCAGACAATTTTAGAATATTTCACCAAAGCTTAGTATTTTTCTGCTTGGACTATTCTTCATGTTCTATCATAGCCAGGGCTGGAATTGTGCCTTTTGCCATACCTTCCATAATGGCTGGGGGTGGAGGGTGGAAAAGGGAGAAAGTGTGTTGGCAGGTGTCAAGGGGGTTAGGAGAGAAAATTTCCATTCTCTAATGCTTATTTACTAATTTTTATTTTTGCCAATGAACCTTGCAGAAGAACTCAGATGCCCCCCACCACAACGCTCGGTCTGACGAACATCGGCTTGGCTTCCATCGCCGATCAGGAGGAAGCTTGCGGTCTGGTTTCCACAGTGATGGCTACCGGGAGAGAGACCCAGGTGAGTAATGGATGTTGCATTGGTGGAGACAAGAATTATGTAGCAATTTAGAGGGGCCTTGCAAACCTTCTGTGGAATGTGTGGTATGTGCTCGATACTGAAAGCCTGCCTCTTCGTAAACCTTTCCTGTGAAAAGTTTTGGATGGGCCTTGTATGTGCTATTGCATTTAGTAGGAGCTGCAATATGTGAGCTGTGGTCTGAGCGCTCATCAGGTTGAGTTGGTGGCTCTAATGTGGAACATCCTCGAAAAAAAAAAAAAATGTGCATAAAGTTTCACCATTCTTGTATAATTTGTAATGCGCATGCTCCTGTGCTTTCCATTGTCTGCTCTCTTTTTGGAGCTATAATAAACAGTGAGAGGCATATTTGTTGGCATCTGCCCATTGTGATTGTCACCTATTGTATTTCTCAAATGCTGCTGTCGACCCCCCCCCCTCCCACAAAAAAGGAAGAGTATATTGTCACGTGGCAGTGACCTTAAAGAACACAGTAGCAGTACTGTGAAAGACAAAACTAGCTTTTATTGGGCGAACCTGTGCCCACAAAACAGGCTACACTTAAAGCACAACGATAGCGGCGAACACAGTCGGCGATCGTTGAAAATCTGATCAGCGGGTCAAGCGCGTCGGCTTTTATACAACAGTCGACGAATGTTCCAGACTAATCATTCGGACCCGCGTGCCTTCCACAAAGTTCTACACCATTCGCGTCACGCGATGAAATCAGATAACACAAGGTTCGGCGACAACAGACAGCCGGATAGAAGCATCGATAACTTTCGAGAAACTTCGGATACATGCAGGCGCATCCCGCGCTGTGCGATTACATTTGTTAGGCGGCGAAACGTGGTCGCCCGATAAAGATAAGTACACGCGTCAATATGCTAATGTCACAATACATCCTGCAGGAAAATTACAAGAACGACGACATATCAGAGGGGATGCTAAGGCTTTTCTGAAGCTCCATTTAATTGATATCATGAATGAAGAGACTTTAGTATGCAGTTAAACCTTGTTATAATGAACTTCATCACAATGATATTCTTAATAGAAACAAGTATTTACCTTTCTATAACTTCTTTTCCATAGAATGCCACTTATTAAGAACCTTGCTATAACGAACACACACTTTCACTATAACGCAATTTCACTGCCGCCACTAAGGAATACTGAGGCAATCAATGGTAACTTTTGCAGACGCAGATGGCCAAATGGTTGAATTACATGTGGCTGCTTGCGAACACGTTTCTGAAACCACGCCTCGCACTACTGAGGATGACCGCCTAATTGGAGCAGCGTCTTTTCCGTGTAAGGATTAAGTGCGATAAAATCACATCATGCCCTGCGCACTGTATTCTTTGGGTGCGAGTGAAAGCCAGGCTAAACTGAGAGGGATGGTGCATTGATGAGTGCAGTCTTCCCGCGGAATCAAGGGCAATTGGGGGAGGGGAGCGAGCTCGCGTTAACATGATCAAGTGCACATCAGGGGGAGTGGCAGGTTGGCCCGCATCTCCATTTCAAGCGTGGCTGAGCACATACGCAGCCTGCGCGCCCTGTTTTAGAGGTAATCGTTCGCGTGTTCAAAAAGTGGGTGTGCCGAGATGGCATGGCGTCATGTGCGCTGTCTTCTAGTGTGTGTGGTACTGTAAGTTCTGTAATCTCGAGTTTTGGAGACTTGTTGAAGCGGGAGGCACACGAAGCATTCGCTCACCACGGCCGCCGGCACTTCTCCTGATAGTGTCGTCCTGCTGAGGCTGACGCCATCAGCCCCAGGGGCAAAGCGGACACGAAAGCGTGACTGGCTTTGCTTTGTAATACCAATGTGAAGATATCGCCTGTAGCCATATCTTTCATCACTGGCTCTCAGATTCAACAAAATGGATATTTTTCTCGTTCATGTTTGCTGTCTCCGATTGCGCGAAAATTGATAAAATTTTTTGGCCCCTTTCGTGTAAGAAACATGGAAGACTGTACTTATTGAAGACTGTACTTATTTGTGCAAAAGGTCGAATTTCAATATAATGAAATTTTGATGTAACGAAGGAAATGGCCTATGTTACCAGCTTCGTTATGTTGAGGTTTAACTGTATTGATCTTCAGAATAAATGCTATTCTATGGACAACAACTTATAAAAAGTTATATGCTTGGCAATACTGAGAATATTGTTATACAGTCGAACCCACTTGTAACAATACCGGTTTTAACAATATATCAGTTATAACAATGAGAAGCTGCTGCGCCGTCAGCTTTTGTTTGTTCTCCATGGTGAAGTAATCCGCTTAGTACAAAGCACCGATGCTGCATTATCAGTTATGATGATGAAGTTTGGCTGCTGGGTGTCTGTGCTGAAAGGTAGTGAAATGCAAAATCCTTGAAAAAAAGAAAGAGAAATTTGAGTCACTGCGCAATGGCCTGCTGCCCTAACAGCCGCCGCGCGTTCATTTTCCAACCTTCTCCGCGCGCCTCTCTCCCATGACCCTTCCATCCCTCCGAACACGAATTGGCTGCACCCATAGCTCAACGCCACTCCACCCTCCGAAACATGAATGGACCGTGCCAACTGTGCTGCTCCCAGATTGCTCGCTAGCTCCTCATTAAGTGCAGTTCTGCAAACAACTTAATTGCTTGTGTTCGTCCTTGTTGGTTGTGTTGAAATT
Source organism: Dermacentor andersoni (assembly GCF_023375885.2). NCBI lineage: Eukaryota > Metazoa > Arthropoda > Arachnida > Ixodida > Ixodidae > Dermacentor > Dermacentor andersoni. Next base: position 54,571,446 of record NC_092824.1, read on the forward strand.
GTTCCTGGCCACGTGGTTTCTCGGCCTCGTTTGACTCATCGCTGAAACGGAAGATGAATGATGAATCACCTGCAATACATGACGTTGCCAGTGAAAAGAAAGTGCATGGCTATAGGTTTGCAAACTAAGTGCTTCTAACTGATAGGTGATCGTCGCGAACATGCTTGTATCGGATAGCGTTGGCGACGACGGCAGCAATGATGCAGTAAGGTAGGTTGCCTCAACGTTGTCCTCAGAGGAGGCCCGCCAGATGATTCAGTCCCTCCGGAGCTTCTTTTTCATGAGGAACCTTCCGCTGCACTACTTGGAGCGCTTGGATGCCTTGGCGAAGGATGTCGGCAAGCTTCGCGTAAAGCATGCAAGGCTGACGTTCATAGGGTTTTCTCGTGGAAGCTAGTGAGAAGTACGTGGCGAAATGCTTGTGGTGATCTTCCTTCAGCGTTTCTTCAGGATTTCTCAAGCTGAGAGGCTGCTGCAGCAACCTCCTCGCACTTTTTAAAAGGCTCCTTTTGGGGCCACTAAAGCGATGCCTGGGTGGAGCTTGCATATCGCTTGCCGCCTGTGACCCTTCTTTGCAGTTGTTATAGCAGTGCCATTCTGTAACGCCGACAGCCGCGGCTTGTTACATGGGATCCCAGGAAGCAGTTAAAAGGACACTAAAGGTAAATAGTAAGTCAAGCTAAAATGATAGATTATAGCTCGAGAATCTGTAAGACGTCAATATTATCGTGAACAGAGCCTTAGTAATTGAGAAATTGAGGCAAATGCAGGACAAATTAGAGGCTCCGAGACATTCAAGTACTTGCCCGATGATGAAGGCACTCCTCATTTATATTCTGTCACTAGTACTCAACCACTCATTATAAAGACATCATTACATTGCGTTACAAGAGGCAATAAAATGCTACTTGCCCAATTCTATCTCATTTATAGAAAGATCTCATTGACTTTACCCTTGACAATGATGTGGGCAGTCGAGAGGTTTCGTTTTCGCTTGAGTCTGCACCGCCTGCTTTTTGGCGTTTCATTAGTTTCGTTATCGCGCAGTGCTGTGTTGGTTTTGCTGGCTTGCTAAACTTGCACAAACAGCAAGTAGCAGAGAATTCCACCTTCATGTGTGGTTGCGGCATGCCGGAACGGTACACGCCACTTGACTAAAAGAAGCTGTAGCGGCAAATCCGCTGATCTTTCTTGGCTCGGTTTCTCCATGGTCGCACATTTGCGCTTTGTGCAAAACACCGTACTGCCGTCTGTCAGGCGTCTTTTTACTCTCCTACGGCAGCAAAGGGCGGTGATGGCGTATGCAACGTCACCACTTTCCCAGTTGGGTGGCGAGAGATTTGAATTGCGATAAACGTATTCGGACCCTTCAGATGCAATTTTCTCGTAAACCAAGTACCGTATTTACTCGCATAATGATCGCACTCGCGTAATGATCGCACCCCTGAATTTTGTCGTCAAAATTCGATTTTTTTTATTTCCCGCGTAATGATCGCACCCAGAACTTGCCGTAGCGATATGTCGTGTGCCAAGTCTAGCTGATAATGATTGCGCTTACCATCTGTTGAATGTTACGCGAACGACTATTCAAGACGAACCAGGCGGTCTGCACGCACCAAACACTCTTAAGTAGATGCCTCATTTCATTACTTTCATCACTTTCCGCACTTCCATGACAAAAAGAGGTACAACCAAACTTTCCTTTATTATGTGTAGGCTTTATAAGGGTCGTGGTCAACAACAAAAAGACTCCTTTCGATTCTTCTCATCTGCACTCGTGGGCAAGCAACAAATCGCAAGCGGCAACGATAGTAGCCACGTTTACACTGACACGTTAAAGGTGTACCTTATTCATACGCCAACGCTTGTAACACAGCTAAGATATTCACCCACCCTTAGCGCAAACGTGCGGTGTTAGGATAGTAGTGAAGACAGATGCCGCAGTTTCCGCAGCATGCCCGCCATGTGTTTCTATGTCACTGGCAGCTAAGCGCGCCCATCTGTTTCTGCCCCCTCAAAGTGGACATGGCTACGTTATTGCCGCAAGCTTGCCGATATTACCGATATTATTCATTACTGATACGGAAAAAACTGTTTCAATGCATGTAATGTACTCACGAGAAGAAAAAAAAAATCGCGTTCGGCGCTTTCGGCTTGCTCAGCCGGCCGCCATTTTTGTTTTGGTGTCCCGCACCCGCATCCCGCAGCAAACGGGGGACGAAAAAAAAATTTTTTTTTTCGCGGAAAATTTAACCCGCGTAATGATCGCACCCCTGAATTCGCGTCAATTTTTTCTGACAAAAATGTGCGATCATTATGCGAGTAAATACGGTATTTTCTTGTCACGAAACAAGTGTTGCGAGGTTTCTGGAATGGTATTTAAACACTCCATGTCGACTTAGTATTTGCCTTTAGTGTCTCTTCAAATGAGTGAAGACTATCAGCAGCCGGATGGAGGAAGGTGGTGGGGAGAGGCTCTGGCCTCCCCGCCATTATATAGTCATAATTATAGTTTCCCACATCAGCTCTGCCATCCCCCTAGAATTTTTCATGCAACCCAGTTATAACAGTGATTGGTTATAACAATGGAATTTTCATGGCGCTTGAATATTGTTACGTAGGAAGACGCAGACGAAAAGCTATGTACAAATATATTTACAAGGAAAATACGCTGCGCTTGGCCAAGAGGCAACAGCCCGCGCTAGCTTCTAATCGTCGTCGTCGTCTTCACACTGCTGGCCTTTCGTGATCGCGCATATTGTGCCGTAGCACTACCCCCGGCTGCAAAAGCGCCGTCCCGGAGCGACTAAAGATCGGACTCGGAAGCAGTGTAGTAGGCCTTGAGCCTACTGACGTGTACGACATCACTAGATGCCACAGGAGAGGACGAGGTTGAGGCCACAGGAGCAATTTCGTAAGTCACAGGCGTCACCTGGCGCAGCACGCGGTAGGGCCCTGTGTATCGCGAAAGGAGCTTCTCTGAAAGTCCGACGTGACGAGAGGGCGACCACAGGAGCACGAGCGCACCAGGTGAAAACTGTACGTCACGATGGCGGGCGTTGTACTGACACTGCTGAGTGGTCTGTGAGGCCGTCAGTCGAGCACGGGCAAGCTGGCGTGCATGGTCAGCGAGGGCGATGGCGTCGCGCGCATACTCGCTTGTTGAGACCGCAGCAGGAGGAAGTGCCGTGTCTAGGGGCAAGGTAGGTTCGCGACCGTACAGTAGATAAAAGGGAGAAAATCCGGCGGTGTCGTGCCGGGAAGAATTGTACGCAAATGTTACGTAAGGAAGGGCAATGTCCCAGTCGTGGTGGTCCTTGGAAACGTACTTGGCCAGCATATCGGTAAGAGTACGGTTTAACCGCTCTGTCAGGCCATTGGTTTGAGGATGGTATGAAGTAGTCAGTTTGTGTTGAATGGAGCAGGAACGCACAATGTCAGCGATAACTTTCGAGAGGAAGTTTCGACCACGGTCAGTCAGCAGCTGTCGCGGGGCGCCATGAAGCAAGATAATGTCACGCAAGAGAAAGTCCGCGACGTCAGTGGCGCAGCTGGTAGGGAGAGCCCGAGTGATAGCGTATCGGGTGGCGTAATCAGTCGCGACGGCTACCCATTTGTTCCCAGATGATGACGTGGGAAAGGGACCGAGCAGGTCTAATCCAACACGAAAGAACGGTTCCACAGGGACGGTGATCGGCTGGAGATGACCGGCAGGTAGCACCTGAGGTGTCTTCCGACGCTGGCAGGGATCACAGGCAGCAACATAGCGTCGAACGGAGCGAGCGAGACCAGGCCAATAGAAGCGGCGGCGGACGCGGTCGTACGTGCGGGTTACCCCAAGATGTCCTGAAGTGGGTGCGTCATGCATCTCAAAGAGCACAGTCTGTCGTAGCTGTTTTGGCACGACAAGAAGAAGGTCAGAGCCGTCAGGGAGGAAGTTCCTTCGATACAGAATGCCACCCTGGAGGACATATCGGCGAACGGATGCGTCGGTAGGTGTAGAGCGCAGACGCTCGATAAGTGCTCGCAGCGATAGGTCTCGGTACTGCTCATCGGCGATGTTACCGAAGGCAGAGACAGAGAAAATGCCGTTGGCGCTACTACTGTCGGCGTCGTCAGGCTCGTCGACCGGGTAGCGAGACAGGCAGTCAGCGTCCTTGTGTAGTCGGCCAGATTTATAGGTGACAGTATACGAATATTCTTGGAGGCGTAAGGCCCAGCGACCAAGTCTTCCTGTAGGATCTTTCAGTGAGCATAACCAGCAAAGCGCGTGATGGTCTGTGACAACTGAAAAGGATCGGCCATATAAGTATGGGCGGAATTTCGCAACCGCCCAAACTAGGGCCAGACACTCACGCTCAGTGATGGAATAGTTGCGCTCCGCGGGTGAGAGGAGCCTGCTGGCGTAAGCGATAACACGGTCGTGGCCACGCTGGCGTTGTGCCAGTACTGCTCCAATTCCGTGACCGCTGGCATCAGTACGGACTTCGGTAGGCGCAGAAGGATCGAAATGGGCCAAAACGGGAGGCGTTGTGAGAATGTCGATTAGATGAGAGAATGCAGAGGCCTCGTTATCGCCCCACTGGAAAGGAGCGTCTTTTTTCAAAAGGTCGGTTAGTGGTCGTGCTATGGCGGCGAAATTTCTCACGAAACGGCGGAAGTACGAACAAAGGCCGATGAAGCTGCGCACATCCTTGACACACTTCGGAACAGGGAAGTGCGTAACAGCATGGATCTTGCCTGGGTCCGGTTGCACTCCGTTCGCGTCAACGAGATGTCCAAGGACGGTAATCTGGCGACGGCCGAATTGGCACTTCGATGCGTTGAGTTGCAGACCGGCTCGCCGAAAAACGTCCAGGACTGCTGAGAGGCGCTCGAGGTGCGTAGCGAACGTTGGGGAGAATACGATAACGTCGTCCAAGTAGCACAGGCACGTGGACCATTTGAAACCGTGAAGAAGGGAGTCCATCATGCGTTCAAAAGTGGCAGGGGCGTTACATAGACCGAACGGCATCACTTTGAATTGATAAAGACCGTCGGGTGTGACAAAAGCAGTCTTCTCGCGGTCGAGATCGTCCACGGCAATCTGCCAGTAGCCGGAGCGAAGGTCAATAGAAGAGAAATAGCGAGCACCGTGGAGGCAGTCAAGGGCGTCATCAATCCGAGGTAGGGGATACACGTCCTTTTTGGTAACCCTGTTAAGGTGCCGATAATCCACGCAAAAGCGCCATGAGCCATCCTTCTTTTTGACCAGTACTACAGGTGACGCCCATGGACTATATGATGGTTCAATAATGTTCTTGGCAAGCATTTTGCGAACTTCTGCGTGAATAACTTGACGCTCAGCTGGTGACACTCGATACGGGCGGCGATGAATAGGAGGGGCATCGCCGGTATTAATGCGATGTTTGACAGCTGTAGTTTGGGCTAAAGGACGATCGTTAAAGTCAAAAATATCGTGGTAGGAAAACAGAACGCGGTAGAGTTCACGAGCGTGCTCGGAGGGCAAGTCGGGGGCAATCATTTTCCGTAAGTCAGCGATGGTACAATTTGCCGACTGCGATGGTAGAGGAGTATCGGATGAAGTGTCGTCTACTGCAATGGATGCTACTGAGTGATCCTCGAATGAACAAAGCTGGGCCAAAGACATCCCACGTGGCAGCACTTGTGTCGTCAAGCCAAAGTTGACCACTGGCAGGCAGACGCAATTCGCCGTAATAGATAAAACTGTATGGGGTACTGTGATCCCATGTGTAAGGAGGACGTCTTGCATAGGAGCCGCGATGTAGTGACCGTCGGGGACTGGTGGGAGTCGGCGAATAGGAGCGACGGGGCTGGGGAGAGCGAGATTGTCGTCGTTGGGGCGAAGGCGAACGAGAATAGGGGCGGTTCGTTGCAGGAGAATCAGTGGCGGCATTATCGGAGCGTGCGGCATAGGGACGAGAAGGGCCACCTGAGGGGCGAGAGTAGGCAGTATAAGTAGGCCGGCTCGGGGAACTCCAGCGACTACGACAGTGCCGAGAAATGTGCCCGATTCGATGGCAGTGGAAACAAATAGGCTTGTCGTCAGCAGTGCGCCATTCAGATGGGTTGCGGAAACGTGGTGGGTAAGAAGATGCGGGACGGGGCGAAATTGAAGAAGCCGGGCGGGTATTAGGGCGATGGGCCGAGCAGATGGTGTGAAGACCCATGTTTTCAAACTCCTGGCGGACAACTGCCTGGATCAGTGAGACCGTGACTGCAGATGTGTTGGTGGGACTGGAGTCGAAGGCAGCCGGATAGGCGGCCTCGATCTCACGCCGGACGATCCTGGTAACATCGGCAGTGTTGTTGGGACGAGGAGCGTCGGCACAGGAAGATGTCGCTGGGGTGTTGGGCAGACGGGCAAACTGCTGGTCAATACGTCGGCTTTTGGCGAGTTCCAGGCGGCGGCACTCTCTTATAACAGCATCCACCGTCGCTACGTTGTTGCAAACGAGCAAGTTGAAGGCGTCATCGGCAATGCCTTTGAGGATGTGGGAAACCTTGTCTGACTCAGTCACGTGGGTGTCAACTTTGCGGCACAGAGCCAAGACGTCCTGAATGTACGTGACATAGGGCTCTGTTGACGTCTGCACACGGCCGGAAAGCGCCTTCTGCGCGGCAAGTTGTTGACCGTAGGGGTTGCCGAACAAGTCTCGAAGCTGTGTCTTAAGTGAATCCCAACTGGTGAGCTCATCTTCGTGCGTGCGATACCAAACTCGAGGTGTGCCACCGAGGTAAAAGACTACGTTGGCGAGCATAATAGTAGGGTCCCACCGGTTATTGCGGCTGACGTGTTCATACAGGCTGATCCAGTCATCGACGTCTTCCCCATCTTGGCCCGAGAATACGCCAGGATCACGGGGAGCGGGGAGAGTGATGTAGGTCGTCGAAGTGGCAGCAGGTGTCGGAGCCGGCGGAGTCGGGTTGTCGTCGCCGGGAGCCATGAAGGAAGGCTCGACGTACCGTCCACTGCGAAGCTCCGTGACGAGGTACAGGGAACGTCCACCTCCACCAGATATGTTACGTAGGAAGACGCAGACGAAAAGCTATGTACAAATATATTTACAAGGAAAATAGGTGCGCTTGGCCAAGAGGCAACAGCCCGCGCTAGCTTCTAATCGTCGTCGTCGTCTTCACACTGCTGGCCTTTCGTGATCGCGCATATTGTGCCGTAGCACTATTGTTATAAGTGGGTTCGACTGTATAGAAGTTTTTTATAACAAGGTTTAACCATATATGGCAAAGGTTGCAGGAAAGATGACTTATGGATGTTGGAAGGTTGTGGCAGAGTCCTTCAGTACTTTCTATCTGGTCACGAAACTTCTGCGTAATGCTATGGGAGCGCTTAATATAGCACCCGCAGTGGATGCACCATGGCGCTGGCACAAGTAGAAGGTGGACTGGAGCAGACGACGAACAGACGCCACAGGCGTTCTGTACGTACACTTGCTACTGCGCAAGGGTTGACTACCTTGTTGACACACAGTGCAAAATCTGTACAGTGTTCAGAAACTTAAACGCGAACAATTTGGAAACAGCTGCAATGCCTTGTTTCATTTCCAGGTTCAACTGCGTTCGCAACAGCGGCTTAATTCGTCATTTAAATTGTACACTTGGACTACTCTCGCTAGGAACCGACAACAGAGCAAGTTCATGTCACACATTTATGCAATTGCGCATATAGAAACCTGCATCTTAAACTAACAAAGCCAACCCACTAATGAACTGACCATACAAATAGGTAATTCCTAAACTAATTATCGAACTAACTAACCTGACTTACTAAATATCTAACAACTTAACTAAGCTCAACAATAATTAACGTAAACTACAGTTCAACTCAACGTAATCTACAAAATCAACTCAACCAATAAACTAAGTACATAATAATAACTAATACACCAACTGAACTAAGGTAACTAACAAAACTAATCAACTAACAAAGCTAAGCAACTGATTAAGTTAACTGAAATAAAAAAATTATTCACTAATAACTTACCTAAGCATAATAACTAAGCAAATATAAATTTACCAACTAATAAATGATAACTAATCAGTGTCGATGGCACTAAGACAGTGAACTAGCTAAATCTAACTGACTTATCCGAATAACTAGACAAAGTGCAAATAGAGACAGCCAAATGAAACAGTTTGTGCATGGGAGGCTACTAGGGTGGAAGGGGGCAATGTGAATCATAAAACAGTGCCATGTATAATTTAAACACAAACGCAATGCACATTAAATTATTTTGCCAAGAGTTCTCATTGCATGTTCACTCTACAAACATGCTGAAATGAATGTGGGTGAGGCACCTTTCCTCATGAAATATTTGCTTGATCGCACAGCTCGGCCATCTGGCGCGGCAGATTGTTCACCTTCTGCTTGTGCCAGCACCTCTGGTGCCATCTTCTGTCCCTATATAAAACTTGCGGGGAGGTTTCATAACGAGATCAAAAGTATTGAAGGGCCCTGGTTGCGGGAACGACAAGAAATGGAAGGGGGTTCTAGTACAGTCAAATCTCGATATAATGAATCACGCGGGACCACCGAAAATCGTTTGTTATTTTCAGATATTGTTGTCTTGAAAAACCTGCCGTTATAAGCCAGTGGAAAAACCTAGGAATGAAAATGACGTACCTTGGCAGTAGACGCATGTGCAGACAAGCATACGCTCAAATAAAAATGTTTCGCTCGCTTCAAAGCTGCTTTATTTGAAGAAATCTTTCTTCTGGCGCGTGCAGCACGTACAACCAGTCAGGAATGCGTCTACATCTTCCACTTTGCACTATACCTCGTCGGGTACGTCATTGCACTGAGCGATGAAAGTGCGGACTTTGTTCATGTGTACTAAAACATCAATGTTCGACACGATCTCATCTTCTGTGTTTGGTGACCCACAGTCGTCTTCCTTCGGGTCGTCGTCGTCACTGGAGAGGTCGCGAACGCTGTTGACAATCTCTGTGGCTGTCAGGTCTGCCACCGTTAGTGCTGCGCTGTCGCTCTCCACGTAGTTGTTGAAGGAAGAGACGGCAGGCAGCAGTTCCGCAACCTCGGTCCACAGGTCTCCTGGACTGTTGTCGGTCACCTCCAGGTCATCTTCAAGCTGCACAAGTGCTTTGGCATTCCCTGCTTTTCGCCAGCAGTTGCTAACGGTGGACACCTTCAAGTTCCACCAAGCTCCTGTGAGCATTTCCACTACCTGACGAATATTGATTGCAGTCGGCTGCTTTAGGCGGAGGTTGATAATCAACCGTTGCACAAGGTGCTTACAAAATTCTTTCACACTTGTTATAATGCCCTGGTCTAGGGGTTGTTGACGTGTTGTTTGGCGGCAGAAACTCCATGCGAACGTGTGTCAAGCGAGCATTCAGATTGTGAGCAGAGCAGTTGTCGACAACCAGTAGAATTCTTCGGTCATCTCTCCTCATTTGGTAGTCGAGTTTGATGAGCCACTCGGAAAAGAGTTCTCTGGTCATCCAGGCTCGTTTGTTAGCACAATAGTCGTACGGTACCGACATGACGTTTTTCATGCAGCGAGGCTTTGCGTACTTGCCAATGACAAGCGGTTTAATTTTCTTCGTGCCTGTTGCATTGCAGCAGAGTAGGACTGTCACGCGAAGATGCGACTTCCCTCCTTTGCACTGCTGCCCTTTGAAGTACATGGTCTGGTCTGATAGCAGCTGATAAAAACATGTGGTTTCATTTGCATTGAAAATAATGTCTTCTGAGTACGATTCAGCCACCTCTAGGAAACAAGCCGCGCCTTCTCTGTCAGCAGCATTTTCCTCGTCTAAGACTGCCTGCTAAGTTATTCTGTTCCTTTGGCGGAAACAAAAAAAGCCAACCCGCGCCCAGGTATTTCAAGTGCATCGGCAAATTTGCGGGCTTTTTCTTGAAGCATTGGGCCAAGCACGGGAACGTTTTACTATCTGGCATCCTTGAACAACATGAGAACAGCTTGGTCCACATTTCGAAAGTTTCCGAGTCGCAGCCATTTCCTCATAGGAGCAAGTTGCGATGCCTGGTGAAGCTTGACAATCTTGTCTCAGCCTTTCAACATGGTTGCGACGGTCGATGGGGCAATGCCACGCCGTCTGCACACATCAATTTGCTTTTTCCCTGCGTCGATTTCTTGTAGTACGACCAATTTGTCCTGCAGCGAAAACTGCTTTCGCTTCTTCTTGGTGCCGTCGCTAGCTGCATTCATTGTTGGATCTCGCGCAAGGATAGCCAAACCTTTGTCGTGAAGTTCTTGGTGAAGTTTGTGGTGAAACAGTTGGCACTCGGCATGATGATGATAATAGCTACTGCAACGGGGTGATGATGATAGCTACTGCACTCGCGGTTTCTGTTTCACACGAGAGTTGCGGCGCTGTTACTTTTAGTCGAATTCGTAATACTGATGTTCCTCGGTTATAAATGGGAAATAAATGACATGGGTTATTCTGAAATATGCGCTGTACTGAAATTTGTAGTTCTGAAATATTTTTACATTGGAAATGTAGGCAATCTGGCGGGGATCATTAAAATATTCGTAAATTTGAGAAATTCGTTAATGTGGGGTTCGTAGTAACGAGATTTGACTGTACATAGGCGCCGTTGGTCTGTTTGCTGGGACCAGGCTTTAACAATGTCCTACCCTGGAAAATGTATGAATAACAAGCGTATCAGCTGTAACGGGTTCTACTGTAATGGACCCTGTACTGTTGCAGACGTGCACAAGGCCCCCCTCAAAAGCACCGTAGAAGCTGCAGCGTGTGCCTCTGTACTCCCGCGCAGCATTACAAAGAGGAGGTGCTCTGGAAAGGCCTAGACGGTGTAAATAGATTGTGCACATCCTGAACTGAGACAGCAGTTCACTGTCCAATGTTTTTAACGCAGCTGTGCCTATTGACCCTGACTAAATTCCGCAAGTGCCCCCGTTTTGTATTCTGCTCAGTGTATGTGTATGCCCCACGCAGCTGCAGCCACCTCACACTCTTTCTTTTTTTTTTTTTCACCCGAACCCATAACAACGACAGGTGGTCGCCAGTCCCCACTGGGTGACGGTCGGGGCCTGCCGTTCTCGTTGCGGCACGCTTCGGCAGATGCCGAGGACCGGCTGTTCCACCACTCGGTGCCGAGCAGCGGTGCACACAAGGCGACGCAGCCACCGCGCCGCCCGCACAGTCGGCACGATTTCCGCGACTTCCTCCAGCCTGCGTACCACAAGGTGAGAGGCCAGGCACCTCTGCTGTTCGCACTGGCTGCAGTAGCTTGACCTTCCCGCTCAGTGACTAGAAAGGTCACTCGGGACTCTGGTGTTTCCAAACTGCACCTGAAAGGGACGTTAAAACGGCAATATCGACTCAAAGTGTGATTGTTAAATTACCATCGCTTAAACTCTGCCATATGTTTCTTTCTCTGCAGCTGATAATTTGTAAGTAGCACCACATAATCTCGCATCGTTTCGAGACTTAAGTCTATACTTGTAGTATTCCTTGCTGTATTCTGAATAGTCTGTACAGTGGTATTTTGGTTATGCATTTATATTGAACATGCAGTCTGATTGTTAAGTTTCTTATGGTTACTTAAAACAGATGTTTCATGCTGCAATTTGCATAACTGCCAACCTATGACCAGTAAAATTTGTAAAATACCATGTACGCAAGGCTGGGGTTAGAAGGGGTGAGAATGGGAAGGAGGGTGGGGGGGGGGGGGAAGAAAAGAAATTGGCACTCATTACTTCAAGGTTTGCCCAGAGCCTTTTGAGGGGTACGTGCACTTATTACCGATGGTTTGTTATAAGACGAAACACCAAAGCAGCAGGCACTGACAAGCAGCATATTGTGTAGTGACTTTGCTGTTGCCGATGTCGCCTGCTTCAGGAACTTTTCTGCAGTGCCGGAGCAGAATGAAAACAAAAACATAACTGAAACGTTGTTTCCCTTGTTTTGGAGTGAAACCAAAATATTTTTCATCATTTTTCGCTTCAAGGGGAAAGTTGGCATTCTGAAACAACCAACGTCGGGTAACGTCAGCATTAGCACGTATCTCGGGCAGGGATCGCGCGAGCGATAGCCGGCCGAGCGCTCCACTAATCTAAGCCTGACGCTCGCTGCACTGGAAGATCGGCGTCGTAGCAAAACCCAGCGCTTGTGCACTGAAGTGCTTATTGTTTTGTTTTCTACACGTATAACGCTTTGTTACCGAAGTTTTATCGTTCACTTGTGTTTGTTTATGTTCATTTTATTGGAACAGCAGGCTCGCATTTTAGCGAGTATATACGATGATGTGCCGTGCCTGAGATCATGCTCAGTGCCGTGACTGAAGGCACTGAGCATGATTTCAGAATTTATGTTTCACTTATAGAGAAAAATAAATACTATGTTTTTCGCATTACATTGCGTGAGAAATTTTTGCATGTGAACCAAAACCATTATGAACTGTTAGGGATACTTTTTTTTTTTTCCGTTCTGGAGCAGAACCGGATTGAAGCTTTTTTCAGTGGAACGAAACTAAAACCAGAATGAAAAACATTTCGTTCCGACACCCTGCTTCTCTTTATAAACTCTTTCATCTTGTCACCATCAAAACACTTCCAACGGAAGGTTTGCAGACCCATGTGCGAAACTCACTTGCAAACAGAACTTATTTTTTGTAAAATTTGATGCGACATTCATAAAATTCTAAAACTGTCCCAAATTCGTGAAATTTATGGCTAATTCGGGAGAGTTGGCAGGTATGAATTCAGTCAAACCTCACGATAATGAAAGCCAGATACAACAAAATTCTCGCCACAATGAAATATTTTCGTATCCCCATTGAACACCCATAGGATTCAATGCATTTCATACCTCTTGACAACAAAATGTCTCAAATCTAACATCAATGAAATCTGCCAGAGCATTACACCCCGTAATATCTGCCCGTGCAATGCTAACAGAGAAAAAATGGTCAAATGCATTTTTCTCCCCACTTAAGTTGTGTAAAATGTTGCAGTGCGCTTTGCGAGAGTGCCACCATTTTTGTTTACAAAAGCAGCAAAGCACCGGAAGCTATCGCTGGCTCCAGAAACACGTTGTGGCCGCCATCTTCTTTGTTGATCACCCATTTCAAATGGCATGGGGCATGTCTTGACCGACGTGACGACGGTTTTTACATACCAAGCGCAGTGCATACCGTATTTACTCGAATAAGGCCAGCCTAGATTCGAAGCAGACCCCTGAATGTTCGAAGCCAGAGAGAGAGAGAGAGAGAGAGAGAGAGAGAGAGAGAGAGAGAGAGAGAGAGAGAGAGAGAGAGAGAGAGAAAAATGCATAGAATGTAAGCTGAACAAAGAAAAAGCGAGGACAGCGTTCACAAAATGAACACGGCATTTATTCAATACAATCATGCCTAGCTCACTCTACGTCATCATTGCTGCTAGCCTCGTTGCTATCTTCCTTATCGCTGTCATCTCCTCGTTTTGGCGCACGCAAAAAGCGTCTCCTATTGCCCCCTCCAACGACGGATGTTTTTCCTCACTGATGCCGAAGTCGACACCGCTGGTTCCCTTATTTGTCAGAACCCACCGTAGCGGCGATTACACGCGCTACGGTTTGGGAAGTACTGCGGAATGATAAGTGTGTGGCTAGATCTGGAGCATGCCTTCAGCCGTAGCGTCGCGCAGAGCGTGCCCCCACATGATTTACCATGACCATAGAGTTTCCTACAATATACTAGAGGGAACTCTGGCACTGCAATCGTTGGCCCACCATGGGAATGATGGGAAGCACATGGATTTGTCTGATCTTCATTCTTGTGGCTTTGTATATTACGCTACATGAATCTTATTGTCGTAAATTGCAGAGCAATCTATACTCTTCAAGTGCAGAAGATGCTGCGAACACGCACAATGGTTACTAATTGCAACGATTGAGCTTGTCGACGTGGCCAAATCAAAACGTGCCAACCGTCTCAAGGCACTGGCATGCCCGCGATAAATTCATAAAGGCGTTTCACGTCATTTGTCGATGCATGTGTCCGTGGCTTAACGGTGTCAATATCAGGCTTCTGTGCTAGAGGCCCTGTGTTCGAGTCCTGCCATCGGACAACTTGAATAATGTTTATTTGAATATTTATTACACTGTACATTGTTGAAAATGACGAGTTTGCAAAGTCGCGAAGCCGTTAGAAGCCAGAATGGCGAAGTTTAGGCAAATCCATGTACTTCCCATAATTGCCCTGCTGGCACAACTGGTCCCATTGAGAAGTTCTCGTAGACGCTAGTGCCAGAGTTCCCTCTAGTAATTACTGTACGAAACTCTACGACCGTGACGGCTTTCCTCCTATCGACATTGTTGGGTACTTGTGCACGTGTGAAGGAAACTGAGTCGTCCATGGTGGTCAAGTGCATGCGCCAACTTGCTCCTTGCTGCTTTGTGCAGATGAGTCCCAGCGCTGTGCAGAGCAGTGACAACTGTGCCAACGCCGTGGGCACCCAGGTGGGGTCTGCTGCAGTCTCCCAGCGCAGCAAGAAGGATCCCCCTGGCAACAACTTCAACCAGGAATTCGTGAGTGTGGCTCTGCGCACTTGCTTTGTTTCCAAGGTTGCGGGTTCGATTCCTGCCTGTGGAAGCCACGTTTCAACAGGGGTGAAAGGCCAAAATGCTCATGTGCTTACTTAGATTTAGGGGCACATTTAACCCTTTATGGACCGGTGTTGCCTGCAGGCAATAAACTAACAAAACTTCTTGAGTTCGGGCTCTCAGTAAGGAGCTTTTGGCTAAATGTCTTTGGCCAACACTGAGCGATGTGCAGCAAGTGTCACTTGTTGGGTTTTAGAGGGGAAACGGGGGATGAAGAAGCACAAGTTTGGCGTGCAGCTCGCTTTGTTTTGAAAGCGTGGTCAGAGGCGAAACTATGCAGAAAGGGTGGACTCATGTGATTTGTGCTATTCAGACTTCTTGTGGGTGATATTGTGTAGCTTTCTTGTTTCGGCAGCCCTGAATACTGTTTTCCCGTCTGATTTTTATTTTAAGTGTTTTTTTTTTGCTTGACATACGTCACCTCAAAGTGGGTGCTGGCAGAAATTATGTTGATAGTACAACAAGATCGAAAGACAGGAATAAAGTACAACAAAATCCGAGAAAGAGAAATCACTCGTACAGCAAGTAGCATTTCTGGTAGCATATCAGAAACCTGTTTAGCTGTGAACCATGGGTGACACCTGTTGAACAATTCCGTTGTTTGAATAGTTTTTGGGAAAGAAAAGTTAGAGGGCAACTGCAACGAAATTTCGCTTGACTGCTGAAGCAACTACGGTGAAGCTACAGGGCCGGTAAATGTCTTACGTCTTGATTGACAGTCTTAAAATAGCACCTCAGTAGACGATGCATGCACTTGCTGGTTAGGGGATATGACACAAGTCCCAGCCCATTGATTTCCAGATTTGTGAGTGCATTGTAGGCAACTATGGACAGCCACGGATCTTGGAGCTCATGCTAAGGAGCTGCATGTTCAGAGTCCTGCATCACTTATGCAGGTGGTAATCATGGTATTTTTTTCTTTCTTTCCGCATTGTAAAGCCCTTGTCTCGGCGTATCTCGTCAAGTAGTCTGTGGCTACTAGGATCCACTTGTTCCCGGCGGGTGACAATGCAAAAAGGCCTGAGTAAATCCATTCCTATTTGATCAAACTGTGCCCTAGGTAGTGTGATCGGTTGCAGCCTGTGGGCTTCGGTGGCGGTGATTTGCGGTGTTAACAGTCACAACAACATTTTATATAGTGCTTCACAATATTGTTGAGTCTGTTTGCTTAGCACAATTTAAGTAGTGGTGATTTAATGAATAGAAATTGACAGTAATATACAGATGCAGTAAAACCTCGTTAAACTGTACCTGCTTAAACAGTAATTTCGTTTTAAAAGTAGTAAAGTCAAATCCCTGACTGTGTGGCCATTGAACATAATGCGTCTTGTATCGCATAAACCATACTAGCCTATTGCACACATATTGGTTAACACGTAGTATTTCCACTTTTCGTCGCGCAATCATGGTGGTGAGTTGTCCCCTTCGGGCTGCCCATCAGAACACGCCTCAGAGATCGGAACAGTGGCCTCCAAGCGCCCTGTGTGTTTGCGCTTGAAGCCACATCAACATCAACATCATTTTGGCGTTGTGCAAGCGAGGACTCGCGTCATGCCAAAGCTCGGATAAACACCGGGTGCTCAGCATGGAAGAAAAATTTGACATCGTTCGTGCTATCGCATGTGGCACGAAGAAGTCGGCGATAGCACGTGACAGGGATCTACTGTTGACTACAATGTGTGGCATTTAGAATGCGACGAAGTTGCTCGGCAGTGCTGCTGCGACCGCGAGAAGATGTCAGCTACAAGGTTCGACTTTTCGTCATCATTGCCTCTGTTGCCGAAGTGTCGCCTAACGACAGTGATGAGGACGACATGGAAAGCGACAGCACGGGTGATTCGGGCCCGACAGTGTCAGAAGCT
Source organism: Dermacentor andersoni (assembly GCF_023375885.2). NCBI lineage: Eukaryota > Metazoa > Arthropoda > Arachnida > Ixodida > Ixodidae > Dermacentor > Dermacentor andersoni. The sequence continues at coordinate 54,587,942 of NC_092824.1, forward strand.
GTGCGTTACGCCAGCCTCGCGAATGCATTCATCGTGACGAGAACAGCACCCCACAATGAAAAAGGCGCCCCACGACTTCTGCAGTGCTACCGTGCGCGTGCATGGAGAATGCGTAATGCCAACGAGGAATCTGCCCTGCAAGCATTTGCCAAGAGGGGGCTGGCTGAAAAGCTAGCTCGCAGCTTCAGTAAGTTTGAGGCCGCTGTTGTTGCTGCTAGGCCGCCGCGGCATCAAACGAAAGTGACAGGCTTTTGTTGCACGAAGTGAATAAATACTGCATGTTTTTGACCTTTTACTGCACTCTCACAAAGTTGCGTTTTTGACAGGTAAGTGGGCGATCTCGTGCTATTTCGGTTAAGCAGTACTACTGTTTAGTACGTAATTTTTTCGAGCTCTGGCCAACTACGGTTTAACGAGGTTTCACTGTATTTCAGTGGTTTAACATGATGAGAAAAGAGTGGTGTTACACATAAAGATAGCGTAAAGGATGTTGAGAGGTTGTAACCGTAAAAGCGCAAAACAACATGGTCATCCTTCTTTAGCACTAATTCAGTTTTATTAATGTCACATTGCTTGTACGGGCACCAAACAACAGAAGCATACTCGAGCACAGGATGTAAGATTTATTTATGTGTCACGAATTTTTGTCTCAATTTTCGGAGTGAAGTCACGCTGTGCCTTCTTTTTGTGCAGCCCACGTTGCTGGGCGCTGAGGAAGCTCCTGTTCAACAGCCACCAGTCGTCAACGGCAGTGTCTGGGGTGAGTGCTGTTTGTGCTAGAACTGAGATTTTGTTCGTATTTCTCTGTAGAATCGCATGTGCATTTAGTGGGCCCCTCACCAGTTTTGGGCATTCCACATAGATAAGTGTAACACGTTGAGCACACGCTGACGATTGTGTTCGCAAAGTATCAAATTGCTGCACAGCGCACGAACAGCTGAAATGTCAAATGAAAGCCTGCGTGCCCTTCCTCTCGAGGGAGCCCCATTTTCTGCTGGAGAGTCAAGGTCGTGCGCATGAACGCCTCTATGTTAAATGCGCTGCGTGCAGCATCACTGATCATGGCACGCGACGTCGGCAAATCGTCCAATACAGAATGGGCGAAATTGTCACTGGGAGTGTGCCACGATGCAGGAAGAAGGCAGAGAAGAAAAGATAATGCAGGGTTCGTTACATAAACATAACATTGTCATTTGACTCTTTTATGGGAAAAGGCAGGCAACAAAAGTCGCTTTCAGGCAATAGTAGAGCCGGAAGAAGAGCGTGTGAATGTTGGCAGTGAAGCTTGCCTCTTGGTAGCGTGGCATAGCAACATTTAAATTTCTCTTATCTTTTCTAATCATGAGCCACTTGTAAAATTTTTTTAGTAAAATGGTCTATAGACATAGAATTAAAGCATCAAGTGTAATGCTTTCGATCCTGGATATATCAAACCTGGACACGCAGAATTATTGTCTATATCGAACATTTCTGTCATCCCCCTAGAAATCCCAATGCAAAAGTATAGCACTACTATGCATATAACAAGCTCCTGTTCACCGTTGCATTCGATATGTTGAACACTGCGCTGTTCCACAGAACATGGCTGGCTTGCGCAGCAAGTCTCTTGCGCCGCTTCGTAATGGTGGATTTGCTTTAGTATGCTTCACCGCAGCATATCAGTGTGATGTGGTGAAGTGTACTAATGGCCAGAAGAACCATCTGTCATGCAGTGAAGCACCATCCCTACGGTCAGTCGTCGAAAAGAGGGTCGCCAGGCACCTTCAAAAGCGCAGAAGGCCTGCTGGTTCGATACGAACATTCCACAGGAAAGTGCGGAAGTCGCTTTCAAGTCTTCACAGCGCATGGTCGACTCGTTGCTGACTTATGACGATCGGATGTTTAACTTGTGTGTTGTGAGGGACACGTGGCTGGGCATGTTGATGCATGATTTGCAGTACAAGTGCTCCGATGGTGGCATGGTGCACGTCCGTACAGGCTGCTTTGCTTCCGTGCTATTTCCATTTCTACTTTATCCTGAATAAAAATGTACAACAAGAGCTTCGACACGTACAACATTGCACCACGATTGCAATCCCGCCAATAATGATTGGCAGCGCCTTCTTCGTCACAGTTGCGACAGTGTGACAGTAGTGAAGGCTGGCTAACACTAGAAATTTTTCAAACGCCGCTACTCAGAACCTGATGGATGACAACGTTGTGCCGTGCTTTGCCTTGCCCGTAAGCCTGCCACTGCTGTGTGTTTCAGAGAACCCGCGCAACTCTAAGGTGCATGGGACGGTGCTGAAGAAGGTGCACCTGGTGCAGCGACCCTCGCCCCGGGCGGAGCCTGCCAGTCTGCTCGAAGTGCGCTCCAAAAGCCCCAACTCCACCTCGGGTGAGCGCTAGCTTTGTTGAGGCAGTTGGCTGGTGACGCACTTGTCACTAGTGCTACACCGGTGCGTTCACTCACCTTGTGCCCGGCCGCTTGCATCTTTCCAAGGGTGGTGGCAGTTCTTGAGTACCCTCGAATTTCATGGCAGGCTTAAGAGCACTGAACGTTTCTGTCTCGTTTTTGTTTCTAAATACTGTCTCCATCCGTTACAACGGATCTGCATGCAACATGCTTTCTTATATACCAGATTATTCTTACTTTGTTCTGCCTAAATCATCAGCGCAACCAATTTTGCATTTAACGGACCTAGCTATAACACACTTCTCGGCTGCGACTGACAAATTTTGTCTGGATGGTGCAAATACAACGTACCTTTCTGTGGCTGTGCGAAGCTTGCGGCAGTGCATTGCACGCAACTATTTCCGGGTGCTTGCAGAATTTGCGAAAATGCATGTTTTCTTAAGGAGTGAACGCACCAGCAGTAAGCCTCCTGTAATGGCATGCCGCGAAATGCCCCAGTGGCGGGACTGTCTCCGGGTTGACCACGTAAGCGAACCATTGCTGCACACTGCTGTCGACCCATCGCAGAGGAAGTGCTGAGGATGCTGCTAGGCTTAGTCAGCTTTGAAACGAAGCCGTAGGTAGTGTACGGCACTTCAAAATCAACCGCTGATGATTGCAAAATGCATTGTTTTGGAACCACTTTACTTCTCATCGCAGCAGTTCACTAAAAAAAAAAAAAGAGGATATGCTGCTGTTCACAGCGTAAATGTTTGCAGCGTTCACGCTGCAAGGCGTGTGATGCGGTCGAGATGGGAGCGCCGCATCGAACTTGCCTCGTACTGCGGCTCTTATCCGTGCGACAGAGTTGACAGTGGCCGTTACTCGTAGCGAAAGGTAAAATTAAGACGTGGGTTTGTACAGCCGGTTGCTGTTCTGTGAAAAGAACAAAGATGTAGCTGATGTTTGTCTTCGACGATAGTGACGTGTTCAAGCCGGGTGGCAGGCATGGCAGCGCTTGGCCGGCTGGCTTTCTGCCATTGTGCCGGCCGTTAGTTTTGCCACTTTGCAGGTGTATGTATGCGCCAGTGCGAGGAAGCCGCCATTTGTCAGCAACTAGCATGCGCAAAACGGCGGACAGAAAGACGCCATGGCGCGTGGTTGTACGATTACCACGTAAACCCATTTATCTATAGCAGTTTATTTTAATTTCAATGTTTTTATCATTTCTGCAATCGCTTACGGGTTAGTCAGTGGTATGTGCAAGCTTTTGCCAATTTACAACGTGCTGTGGCCCTAATTTTCTATGGAGTGGACTTCAGATGTAAAATGCCTTTTCTCTGGATTATCACGGTTCATTGTAATGAACATTTGACTGTAATTGAATTCTGGGGTTTCACGTGCCAAAACCATGATTATGAAGCATGCCATAGCGGGGGACTTCATTTAATCGTGACCACCTGTGGTTCTTTAGTGTACACCTAAGAATAAGCACCCAAGCAATTCTGCATTTTGCCACCATCAAAATGTGTCGGCCGCCGCCCAGGTTGAACCCATGTTGTTTAGCTTAGCAGTGCAACACCATAGTTGCCAAGCTAATGTGGCTGTGCTTTTGTTTCTTTATTGGATAGCTGCCAACCCAGTAATTATGCTATCAAGCCTCAATGCCTCAATATCTTGACAAATAATTAATTACTATTCCCGCTAATGCAACTAGATCAAAATGCCTGCCAAGTGCAGCCTGGCTTCAGATGGGAAAGGGGAAACTATTCATGTCACTGAAACTTGACGTGGTTGTGGTCTCGTGGTAAGAGACAGTGCCGACGCATACCCGCACTATGATTGTGCTGCCTAAAAGCTTGAGCCCATTCAGTACGTGAGCCCATTCAGTACATCCTAAGCCATGCTGCACTCGATCTGCTCTTTGAACTGGTCACACAAGAGGGGCTGCACTCGAACCCACTTACGATCCCAGATAGAACGATCTATCAGTTATAACGACCCCATTTCAGTTTTCATTTCATTTCATTTCACCCCAATTTTCTGACCCTGCCTATTGAAACTGCCTGCAGATATAATGAACGTTCTTTAATTTGCCGCACTGTTACAATGAACGCTTCGAATCCGGTCACAGTAAAAAGAAGGCACACGTGAAGTACGAAAGCGGGGAAGCGCTACTAAACTGGGTGCACGGCAGGGCGCGCCCCGCTCCAGTCAAACCCTGACGACGACACAGCCTTCAAGATGGGCAAGCGACTGCAGCGCATGGATTAAGCTGCGAAGAAGGTCGAGTGATTTGATGTAACATTCTGTCAAGTTCACATATCGCACTTCGTACGTGAAGTAGTGTACTAGTATTGTGTAGAATGTGTTGCAGGTAACAATCAACTGCACTGCTTGCGTAACCTCTGCGCCTTTGCCCACTGTGTCCGAAACTTGAGTACAGTACAGTGTGATCAGGTGGCTGTGTCTAAAGCCTCAAGCTATTACCACATTTAAAAGCAGAAGACCCCTCTCGCCTAATTACTTATGGGGGTCCAGCAAACACCTGCTCAGCCTCCATTTTTGTTCCAATGCTGCTTGGATTGTGTGCATGGAGCTCTGCCAAATCGGCAGCATTTCCCTCACGATGTGCTAGTGCTGCCCTCCAAAGCAAGAAAGCTCTGCAGTTGGGTGCGATTGTGCTGGATTCCGTATGTGCTGTATATTCCGTATGGATTCTGTTCGCCCTGTTTGCATCTGTGGACGTTCGGTCTAAAGAAAATGTCTACGCCCTTTGGGCTGCGTCTTGTCGCCAAACAATAATTGTCATCAGTCTTGTATGCATCCTCTTTCTTGAAAACTGCTTCGCTACTTTCTGGTCAAGGGTGCTACGTCTAGCTGACTATGTGCATGTCATTCGTGGCCAGAAAGTACTGGGCACACATCATTAAAGCAAAGGCATGCAAAAGCAAGGCAGATGGCGATTATTGCGTGGGGCGAGATAAGCCCCCAACTTATCTTTGAGTGTTGTAGCTGCAGGGCTTTAGCAAGGATTTGGTCTCATGCAGGCGCATCACCTTCTGTCGTGTCAGCGGCCGGTGCCCTCAGCCCCAAGCTGGGCCGCCCCGCCAGCCTGACTGGCCCTTTGCCAGCCGTCAAGAGTGTGTCGGCATCGCAGAACTCCCTTTACAAAGCTCTGCTGCCGTCAAATAAGGTGAGGTGTGGGCATCACTTTCTGGAATGTTTTTTTTCTTCTAATATTGTTTCATTTATTTACTTACAAATACTGCAGTCTTATGCAAGATGTTAGCAGCATGGTATGCATATAGACACCCAGACGTGGAGCAAAAAACAGGGGGACTATGTTAAATGTACAAGTTATTGCGGACGATATGGTAGTGCCTGTCGTGATAGTGCCATTCCCCTTAATTAGTAGTACAAACAATATATAATACGAGTACGAGTATAATACGAGTATAATACAAGTACGAGTGGCACCCACGATGATAATGGAAGAGAGAATAATCTAGAGGAATTCGATATCCCAGAAGTAACGCCGGAAGAAGTAAAGAAAGCCTTGGGAGCTATACAAAGGGGGAAGGCAGCTGGGGAGGATCAGGTAACAGGAGATTTGCTGAAGGATGGTGGGCAGATTGTTCTAGAAAAACTGGCCACCCTGTATACACAATGCCTCAAGACCTCGAGCGTACCGGAATCTTGGAAGAACGCTAACATAATCCTAATCCATAAGAAAGGCGACGCCAAAGACTTGAAAAATTATAGACCGATCAGCTTACTGTCCGTTGCCTACAAAGTATTTACTAAGGTAATTGCAAATAGAATCCGGAACACCTTAGACTTCCGTCAACCAAAGGACCAGGCAGGATTCCGTAAAGGCTACTCAACAATAGATCATATTCACACTATCAATCAGGTGATAGAGAAATGTGCGGAATATAACCAACCATTATATATAGCTTTCATTGATTACGAGAAAGCGTTTGATTCAGTCGAAACCTCAGCAGTCATGGAGGCATTGCGGAATCAGGGTGTAGACGAGCCGTATGTAAAAATACTGAAAGATATCTATAGCGGCTCCACAGCCACTGTACTCCTCCATAAAGAAAGCAACAAAATCCCAATAAAGAAAGGCGTCAGGCAGGGAGATACGATCTCTCCAATGCTATTCACAGCGTGTTTACAGGAGGTATTCAGAGACCTGGATTGGGAAGAATTGGGGATAAGAGTAAATGGAGAATACCTTAGTAACTTGCGCTTCGCTGATGATATTGCCTTGCTTAGTAACTCAGGGGACCAACTGCAATGCATGCTCACTGATCTGGAGAGGCAGAGCAGAAGGGTGGGACTAAAAATGAATCTGCAGAAAACTAAAGTAATGTTTAACAGTCTCGGAAGGGAACAGCAGTTTACGATAGGTAGCGAGGCACTGGAAGTGGTAAGAGAATACATCTACTTAGGACAGGTAGTGACTGCTGATCCAGATCATGAGAGTGAAGTAATCAGAAGAATAAGAATGGGCTGGGGTGCGTTTGGCAGGCATTCGCAGATCATGAACAGCAGGTTGCCATTATCCCTCAAGAGAAAAGTGTATAACAGCTGTGTCTTACCAGTACTCACGTACGGGGCAGAAACCTGGAGGCTTACGAAAAGGGTTCTACTTAAATTGAGGACGACGCAACGAGCTATGGAAAGAAGAATGATAGGTGTAACGTTAAGGGATAAGAAAAGAGCAGATTGGGTGAGGGAACAAACGCGCGTTAATGACATCTTAGTTGAAGTCAAGAAAAAGAAATGGGCATGGGCAGGACATGTAATGAGGAGGGAAGATAACCGATGGTCATTAAGGGTTACGGACTGGATTCCGAGGGAAGGGAAGCGTAGCAGGGGGCGACAGAAAGTTAGGTGGGCAGATGAGATTAGGAAGTTTGGAGGGTCAACATGGCCACAATTAGTACATGACCGGGGTAGTTGGAGAAGTATGGGAGAGGCCTTTGCCCTGCAGTGGGCGTAATCAGGCTGATGATGATGATGATGATGATGATAATGCAAAAAAGTGAAAGTAGAATGAAAGAAAGAGGGAAAAGAAATTTAAGGACACATCTTAGGCAAAACAAGAAGTCGCAGTTTCGCCCGAAAGGCAGAGCATTCATTGTGATAGCAATTATTAGACAACTATAACGAAGTAAAGTGAGTAAGCATGGTGTCATGCGTGCACAGGCAAACGTGAACATATCTCATTCGATGACTGCGGGCATGTGCTGTCAGAATGGTGCCGTGACGAAGAGCGGCAGCAATGGGGCGAGCGAACGTTATTGTGCTGCCCCTACCTTCAACATGTTCTTCAAATTTGACGGTACACGAAGTCCAACACGCAGCGCGCGAGGACACTGGGCCACACGAAGCCACAAGCCGTCTCGACTCGCGTAGGCTTTGTACCCGCTGCAGATTACCTCCAAAATATAAGGGGAGCGCGAGGCCACGCTCGCCTGCCTCCCTCCGTGTGTAAATGTGAACATAAAAGGAAAAACGTATATATATATATATATATATTGAAATGGGGTTTATTGTAGCTCGTTCGAGGGATCGCAGGTAGCTCTAGATCACGAGTCCTAGCGCTTCGCATCAACAACCCGCGCTCGTGTCTCGCACCGCAGCGGTGGCAGTCCGCACAGCGCCACATGCATATTACCCACTACAACTACCCCCGGGGCGAAGAGGAGCCATCCTGGCGACCTAAGGCGATGATACGATAAGGGGGTCGTGGTACGGCTTCAGGCGGCTGACGTGAACAGTCTCGCGGCCACGGCGGCGTTTGTCCGAAGATGGTGTCACCGGTTCGACCACATAATTTACAGGCGAAGTACACGCGACGACCCGGTACGGACCTTGATATTTCGGAGCAAGCTTTGGGCTAAGGCCTGGAGCTTGGAAGGGCAGCCGAAGCCAGACGTGAGAGTCCACGGCGAAGGACTGTGTGGGCTGATCGTTGTAGTGGCGATCTTTGTGGATTCCTTGGGTATCCGACGTGAACGAGCGAGCCAGTTGGCGGCACTCTTCAGCATGGCGAGCAACTTCGGAAAGAGGGGTGAATTCAGAGGCATCCGGTTGATATGGTAGTACGGTGTCGAGGGTAGTGGATGGTTCACGCCCATAAAGAAGGAAAAATGGTGAGAAGCCTGTGGTAGCCTGAACGGCGGTATTGTATGCGTACGTCACAAAAGGGAGGACATCGTCCCAATTTGAATGATCCGACGCAACATACATGGTGAGCATGTCCCCAAGGGTGCGGTTGAATCGTTCCGTTAGACCGTTAGTTTGTGGGTGATACGCCGTAGTGGTGCGGTGAATAGTGCGGCACGCGGCGAGTAGCTCATTAATAACTTCGGATAAGAAGAAACGGCCTCGGTCACTGAGTAGTTCTCGCGGTGCGCCGTGCCGTAAGACGAAATGCCGTAAGATGAATGCGGCGACGTCGCGAGCAGCAGCCGAAGCAAGTGCAGCAGTTTCAGCATATCTTGTCAGGTGGTCTACTGCGACAATTATCCAACGATTTCCGGCAGCACTGCACGGAAGAGGCCCATAAAGGTCGATGCCAACCCGATCAAAAGGACGTGCAGGACACGGTAAAGGTTGCAGAGGGCCTGTCGGATGAGAAGATGTCTTGCGTCGCTGACAGGCTGCACATGACCGAATGTATTTGCGGACATAAGAATACATGCCGCGCCAGTAGTACCGCTGGCGGAGCCGCTCGTAGGTTTTCAGGACGCCAGCATGAGCTTGTTGTGGGTCTGCATGGAAATACGTGCATACGTCGGAACGCAAATGGCGAGGGAGGACTAGCAGCCATTTGCGACCGTCGGGCTGATAGTTTCGGCGGTACAAGATGGCGTCCCGTAGCACGAAGTGGGTGGCTTGGCGACGAATGGCTCGAGGGCATGTAGACGTTGAAGGACTGCTTAAAATGTCAATGAGAGACAGAATCCACGGATCTTTTCTCTGTTCAGACGGCATGTCAGTAACAGCAAGCGTAGCAACCAGGCACTCTATGGACGAAGGTGGCCTTTCGTCGGATCGCATGGGCGCACGGGAGAGCGCATCTGCATCAGAATGTTGGCGCCCGGATCGATAAATGACGCGAATGTCAAATTCTTGGATCCGAAGAGCCCAACGTCCAAGACGCCCCGACGGGTCTTTCAGTGACGCAAGCCAGCAGAGCGCGTGGTGGTCTGTCACAACGTCGAACGGACGGCCATACAAGTAAGGGCGAAATTTGTTTAAGGCCCAAACTATAGCTAAACATTCTTTTTCCGTGACAGAATAATTGGATTCTGCCTTCGTGAGAGCACGACTCGCATATGCAACCACATATTCTGGAAAGCCAGGCTTCCGTTGTGCAAGGACGGCCCCAAGACCGACGCCGCTGGCGTCGGTATGAACTTCAGTGGGTGCACTCGGGTCGTAGTGGCGTAGAACAGGCGGTGAGGTAAGCCGACGACGCAAAGTGGTGAAGGCTTGGTCACATGCCGGAGTCCAGTCACGAAGGTCACCAGAGCCAGCCAGGAGCTTCGTCAGGGGAGCGATGATGCAGGCAAAATTGCGCACAAAGCGGCGAAAATAAGAGCAAAGACCGACGAAACTGCGGAGCTCTTTCACTGTAATCGGCCGCGGAAATTCTGCGACAGCACGAAGTTTGTCAGGGTCAGGAAGGACGCCGTCTTTGGACACGACATGGCCAAGTATGGTCAGCTGGCGGGCTCCGAAGCGGCACTTTTTCAAGTTAAGTTGAAGGCCGGCGGTGGTAAGGCAAGTAAGGACTTGGCGTAGACGAGAGAGGTGAGTGGTGAAATCAGGGGAGAAAACTACCACGTCGTCTAAATAACACAAGCACGTCTTCCATTTGAAGCCTCGTAGAAGATTGTCCATCATCCTTTCGAATGTCGCGGGTGCATTGCAGAGGCCGAATGGCATTACTGTAAACTCATACAGGCCATCAGGCGTAATAAAAGCTGTCTTCGAGCGGTCGGATTCATCCACTGGCACTTGCCAATAGCCCGATCGCAAGTCCAAAGAAGAAAAGAATTCGGCACCATGAAGACAATCCAGGGCGTCATCTATGCGCGGTAGAGGATAGACATCTTTTCGTGTAATCTTGTTGAGGCGACGATAGTCCACACAGAAACGAATCGAGCCATCTTTTTTCTTAATGAGTACTACGGGAGACGACCAAGGGCTGCAGGATGGCTTGATAACACCACGTTCAAGCATGTCTTCAACTTGCTCGGCGATGACACGACGCTCGGTGGATGACACGCGGTACGGGCGCTGGCGTAATGGTGCGTGGTGTCCCGTATCAATGTGGTGAGAGACGGTACTTGTGCGGCCTAATGATGCTTGGTTGCAGTCAAAAGAGGCGTGAAAATCATTTAAAAGAGTAATAAGCCGCTCACGTTGTGTCGGCTCGAGTTCATCGGCAATAGAGCGAGAAAAAACATCCGGTGGTACTCGGTTAGATGGCACATGGGGTGCCAGTGCTGTTACGTTGGCAGTATCCACTTCGTCGGGAACAGGGAAATGCACAATAACGTCAGCGTCCACAGTCTGGATGGTACCAATAGTCTCGCCACAGTGCAAAGCCAAAGTGTACGAATTTGGGTTAGAAATCAGTATTTCTGCAGCCCCATGGTGAACCGTGAGGAGGGCGAAAGGCAACAATATAGGCTGGCGGCGAATGAAGACGGCAGCGGGTGAAAACATGACCGTCGCTTCGGCAAGCGATGCGCATGAAAGAGGGACAAATACCGCGCTGTGAGGGGGAAGGTCAGTATCTGAAGCTACACAGATCCTGGTAACATCATGAACTTGAAAGTCGTCAGATGGCAAATCGCACAGAACGGAGAACTGAACCTCAGCACGTGCACAGTCAATGACGGCGTGATGGCGCGACAGAAAATCCCAACCGAGAATCACATCGTGGGAGCAACAAGTTAGCACAAAGAAATCAATCGAATACAAAATGTCTCGAATCAACACCCTGGCAGTGCACATAGCGACTGGCTGAACTTGTTGTGCACTGGCTGTTCTAAGCAATAATACCGAAGGCATCATGGTCACTTTCCGTAATTCACGGCAAAGTTTCTCACTAATCACAGATACCGCAGCACCTGTATCGACGAGCGCAAGACATTTGATGCCATCAACAGACACTTCAATAACGTTAGCGGGGGAAAAACGAGGACTTTGATGCTCCGACGATGACGCAGTTCGTGCCTCAGGAACTGCGGAAATCAGTTTTCCGCCTCAGTAGTACTGGCACTGGGCCTACGACGCATGGGTGAGAGTGAGCGCCGATGAGGGGAAGGCGAGCGACGAGTATTGTAGAGCTGTGACTGCGGTGCTGGTATGTCCTCAGCAGCGTAGATTTCCGGTGGTGGTCGTGAAGGCATACGGAAAGGTCGGAAGCCGGAGCTGGGTGGTCGCGCGGTGCCCGCGAAGGCCGGCAAGCGCCGGCGGCAGAAGCGCGCTACATGTCCCGGTGTACCGCAAGCATAGCATATTGGGCGGTTGTCAGGAGTGCGCCAAGGATTTGTACCTTGCTGCTGTGCGCTGAAAAAGGCAGCGACCTGCTGGCGAGGCGAGGGCGGATGAGAGAACACCGGCTGGAGAGGCGCTGAAGGCGGAGGTGAGAATCCCGGCAGACGAGCCGCCCGTGCAGCGGCTTCAGCATACGTCAGAGGCGCGGCCACAGGAGCCGGCTGACACGGAGGTGGAAGAGCTTCGGTCACTTGCTCTTGAATTACCTGTCGGATCGCTGGAGCCAAATATTGAGAAGGCTTCTCCGTGGTCGGCAAAATCTAGAGCTGTCGCGCGACCTCCTCGCGCACAAATTCTTTTATTTGCGTCAGCAAAGGTGTGTGGTTGTCGCCATTAACCAATGCTGCTAACGAATCTTCCGTAGGCGGTGGGCGCCGAGCTAAGATGCGTTGTTTCCGTAGCTCGTCAAAACTTTGGCACAAGTTGATAACTTCGGCCACGGTACGCGGATCCTTCGCTAGCAACATTTGAAATGCGTCCTCATCAATGCCTTTCATAATGTGTTTGATCTTGTCCTGTTCCGCCATTGACGGATTCACGCGCTTACACAGGTCAATGACATCTTCGATGTAACTTGTGAACGTTTCACCGTGATGTTGCGCGCGCCCCCGTAAGCGTTGTTCTGCGCGAAGCTTGCGCACAGCGGGGCGCCCGAACACTTCTGTGAAACTTGTCTTGAATCTGCTCCACGTTGTGAAATCGTGTTCGTGGTTTCGGAACCAGAGGTTCGCGACGCCGGTTAAGTAAAACAGCACATTGTGCAACTTCGTGATGTCGTCCCACTTGTTATGCTGGCTCACCCTTTCGTAAGATGACAACCAATCCTCCACGTCATGATCATCGGTGCCGCTAAAGATGGCAGGATCACGCTGGCGCAATGCACCGGAAACGATGATCGTCGGAGGCTGTGGCGCATCTTCCTGGGTGGTTTCGTCAGGCATGGTCGCAGCAGTCGGTAGCGTCCGGCTTCGGAGTTCCAGTTTTCGAGGTTACCCCGCAGCTCCACCAAATGAAATGGGGTTTATTGTAGCTCGTTCGAGGGATCGCAGGTAGCTCTAGATCACGAGTCCTAGTGCTTCGCATCAACAACCCGCGCTCGTGTCTCGCGCCGCAGCGGTGGCAGTCCGCACAGCGCCACATGCATATTACCCACTACAATATATATATATATATATATATATATACACACACACACACACATACAGTGGAACCTCGATGATACGAATCTCGCGGGGTCACGAAAAATATTTGTATTAACCGAAACTCGTATCATCGAAACAACTAAAACTAGCTAAATTAGTCAGAGGTGAACTCACTCAGGCACACGTACGCAAAAAGCATTTATTTCTTGAAGAAAAAGTATCTAATGTCCTTCTGCTTCTTTTTCTTTGTCAGGTCACTTAGCAGACTTTGTTCAAATCCATGAAAACGCGTGCACGTGTCGTCGCTGATTTCATCCGCGGCCAAAGCACGCCTCAGAACTTCGAGCGCGTGCAGCGTTTCGGCCGCCGGTGGTTGACCTTCGTCGTCGCCCACGTCTAACACAAAGAATGCGTCCCTAAGCAAAGCAGCTACTCCGTCCTATGGCACGCGGAAAAGGAGGAAAAGCACAAAAGTAACAAAGCGCCACCGCTTCTAACTAAACTTCAAACTCTTCTGCGCCCAGTTCCACGCTCCGCACCAAAAGAGAAAGGGGGAAATCGCGTGACTGCGCACTGTTCTCTGTCGTGGCCGTCGGTGGGGCTGCGTTTATTAAGGCAAAAGTCTTTAATGGCTCATACTCGCGGTCGCGTCCATCCGTGCGCTGGAATCGTGCCAACTGTGGCCCCTCCTCCGCGCAGCGGCGCAACCTCCTCCCCTCCTTAGCAACCGGCGCGCCGGTGCAGGGCGCAGCTGCGCATAGCAACCGTGATATCACAGTAGCGGTAGAACGAGCGCGCGTGCGCGTCGGCGGTGGCAGCTGCACCCACCGCCGCTCCTTCGCCAGACGTCTCGTTACAGTCGAGTGAGTGAGACGCATGGCTCCGAAGCGGCCCAGTGATTCCGCGCCAAGCGGTTCGGGGAAGCGGCAGCGGATGCCGGTTTCCTCCAACACCAAACAACAAAAGAACAAGGAGCGAATGCGCATGCGGCGACTGAACATGTCACCAGATGCGAAAGCAAGGGAGGCAGAACGGAAACAGCGACTGATACCAACCGAACCAACAGCGACTGATTAGATCGCCGGGTACCAAAGGCAGGGAAGCAGAACGAAAGCGGCAGCAGTGACGGGCGATATCGCTGAACACCAAACCGAATGAATTGTAGCGCAGACGGCAGCAGCGTCTGGCTTTTGCCAAGCACACTTTAGAATTTCCAAAGTGACTTCAGTAATTTTCGTATCAACCGACGCGGGTCGAAAACTTATTCGTAACAACCGTTCTCTAGCACGTTGCAAAGTAATGGGGCTCGGCCGGGACCACAGAAAAATTTGTATCATGCGGAAATTCGTATTAGCTGTGATCGTATCATCGAGATTCCTATATATACAGTCTAGCCCGGTTATAACGAAGTCGGCAGGGATCAGAAATCACTTCGCTATATCCGCTATTTCGTAATATGTGGACTATGAAAAAAAAAATGCAAACATGGGCATACCGATTTATTGCCGCTGAAAGAAGTGGTCCAGCGTCCCCTGAACACGTTTCGCGAGTGCGGACTTCAGGATTGCGGCTTCCATACCATCCAACTGCGAACCAAAGATCTGGTCGAACTCCGGACTCCCGAGGTACATCCGTAGCGTGTCAACAGCTGCGATGGCCGCTGCGGAAGTGACCGGCTTAGGGGCACAACTAGCATCGTCGCATTCGCTGTCGGAGGCGCTGTCCGCCAAGGTCTCTTCCATGACACTCCCAGCAGCTTCTTCAGTCTTGAAGTCCTCGGTGGCAACAAGGTCTTCGTCGGCGAAAACGAAGTCCATGTGGCTTAGATCCACAGGCACAAGGTTCAAGTTGCTAGTGGAATCCCAAAGCTGCTCCAAGCAGGCCGTCACGGCGGCAGCATCAGCGGTTGCAGCGACGTCAATCGCGGTAGCTTCGTTCCCAGCAGGCGCCGCCTCCGTGCTGCTGCTTCGGGAGAAGCCTGCTATCTTGAAGCAGTGGCCGATGGTCAGGTGCTTCACATCCCTCCAGGCTCCGCTTGCGAAGAAAATCGCCTTTACCAAAGGCACCTTCATGCCGGCCACGTTGTCGGCAGTGTGAACATCAATAGAGAAATAGAAAACCGCGACTGGCCAAGACGGCCGCTCTCCGCGACGTCATAAAAAAAAAAAGAAAAAATCGTCTCTTCTTTTTACATTTTTCCCCTGCGCGGCGTGCTCTACCGCTCTACGCCATGATGCCGTTCAAGGACGGCGCAACACGAGACCGGCGTGCTATGCGATGCAGTGAAGCAACCTTTCGCTCCGCGGGAGAGCAGACGACGCCACGAAAGGACACCGTCAGCCGAATTTTGCTCTTATATACGCGGAAAAAATCGCCTCAAGGACGCAAAAATGTGTTGATTGACAGATTATTTTTCGGTTGGTATTAAATCTCTTCGTTATATCTGCTAACGCGCTCTTATTTACTTCGTTAAAACCGGACCCAAAATGTATTGAAAATGTAAAAATGGGAGTGGGAAATTGAAATCCCTTCGTTATAACCGCTATTTCGCTATAAGTGGCTTCTTTATAACCGGGCTAGACTGTATATATATATTCACGTCACGGACCCGATAACCAGGTGCGTTTTGAGGCTGGAAATTTCGGGGGGAAAAAAAAAGCCAGAAAGGTCCCGTTATGTTGGTGTTAACACAGTTACTGGGGTATAAAACAAAAGAAGTGTTTTTTTTTGTGTGTTCGTGACATACCAATCAATGAAGAGAACCAACTTGCAAAGTGATTATGCCCTTGAGATGCCTTCTGGTCTCTGTAGGTTACAGCAGCTCTAGTTCCTTGGTGTAGCTTGGGCATTTGTGTTGGCTCGACAGGAAGTACGAGCTGGCGGGTGCTTTCATATTTTTGTAACCTGCAGCTGTTCTGAATTTTTCATAAAAGTTTACTAATTTGGTATGGTTCTACAATTTTACCAAAGTTGCATCAGTATTTACGAAGAATGGAAGTTGTCGCGAAAACGTTTTGCCCATTGGCCTTTAGAAAGTTTTGTTGTTATTCTTCCGAATGTGAAAGGACGCAAAGAGGGGTACAGTCAACGACTGAATTTTCGGACGCCTAAATTTTCGGACATGCCTGATATTTCGGACGTCTTCGCGGCACTGCCACGAGCCCCACAGAATCAATGTATAAGGACATCTGAAGTTTTGGATGCTCTAACCCTCCGCTGTCCAATTTTCCGGACTTTTTGACGCGACGGAAGGTCCTTTGGCTCCTCGCGCAGCGCCCTTGCGAAAGAAATCAACTTGCAGCCGAAGCATATCACCGCTTTGAACCACAACTAGCCGAATCTAGCCATCACACACCGATTTGGTCTGGCCACGCTGGCTATGTTCATCACTGCACTTCCGCCTCCGGCGAAGTTTCCGGAGCGGCGTCATTTCGTTTGTTTGCGCAGGCCACGTTTTGGCTAGCGTGGTGTGTGGTTGTGCTGTTGTGTCAAGTGTGCTCTGCGACGCTAGGCCTAGGTGCTTCGGCGCTCGTCAGCGAACTCCGCTGTTCGCTACTTGAGGATTTTGCTTGCCTTCGATGGCCCCCACTCTGTCTTTATCGTCCTCGCCGATGGCATTGAAGCGTGAAAAGCAGTAGTATACCGTCGGACGACGTGATCAACGACCTCCACTCTGGAGTTTCCATACCCACGGAAATAACTTTTGAATAGTTTGTTGACGCTGACAACGAGCTCGCCTTCTGCACAGAACTGACTGACGAGGAAATAGTCCGTCAGGTTGTGGGGGATTCATAAGACTTCGATGTTGAAAATGAGGAGCCAATGCCTGCGTCGCCTACAAGCGCCGAGTTGACGCGAGCACTGTTGACTCTTTCATCGGTGTACAGTGCTGACATGAACCTTGCTCAGATCGAGCCGAATATGATCGCATTCAACCAGAACGCCGTCCAACCAACAATCAACAAGTTCTCCAAGACACTACAGCAATAACACCGGCTGCCCGACGATGCACATGTACATAATAAACCGGCAGTCGGCTGCATACAGTTTTTGAACGCCTATTTTTTATAGCCACTTCACTGATGCTGTGGCAAGGTTTTGGAAGCCTGTTGCTTCGCCCTTTACCTTTAGATCCGAGAAAAAAAAAAAAAAAAAAAAGGTGCTTTTTTTGCATGCATTCATTTTTTCTGACTGCCTGAATTTTCGGACGTTTTTACGTTCCCTAGAGGGTCCGAAAAATCGGTCGTTGACTGTGTTCGCTTCAAGCAAGGTTCTACAGATGTCCCTGAACGAGGTGAAAATGACGACACCATGGTTGCTGAACAGGTTCCTGTGATCTAAAAATGGCGTCTACGGGTTAATTGTTATTGATGTGTGTATGTATCTGAAAGGGGTTTGTTTGCTCAGGGAATGCTTGAAGAAAATGTGTGCTATACCATTTTTACCCCTCTCTTTTTCCTCTGGTATCCGCAGAATATTATGCATTCTAATGTTCATGGATTGGCAAGTGCATTCTATTAGAAAGGCAGCTGCTTTGAGCATTGGGGGTGTGTGTATGAATGTAACAGTGGTAAAGTGAAAAATGTTAGGCATTGTAATGTTAAGAGACAGGAAGTGAGCAGTGTGGATCAGAGAGCAAATGGAGATAGCCGATATTCTAGCTGAAACTAAGAGAAAAGAAAATAGAACTCGGCAGGCCATGTAACGCGTAGGGGCAGACACGCAGTGGGCCATTAAAGTTACAGAATGGGTGCCAAGGGAAGGGCAGCACAGTCGACCACGGCAGGCAATTAGGGGGGGTGACGAAATTGGGAAATTGCAGGCGTGAGTTGGAATCGGCTAGCGCAAGACGGGGGTAATTCGTCCTGCAGTGGACGTAAAAATGGGCTGACGATGTTGGATGTGCAGAAGGGCCAGCTGGCGCATGCTATGGAGATCCTGGTGAAGCACCCCAAGACCAAGGGCAACAAGGGCGACTTCCTCAAAGCACTGCGCTCTGCTGATGGCAAGGACGATGAGCCAGCGGCGGCCAAGGGGGCAGGTGGTGACACCATGGACCTGCACGACCGTACCAACGGTCACGCCGAGGTAACTGCTTCCTCCCCCTCCCCCCTCTTTTTCAGACACTTATTTGTAATAGCAATTGTACGTTCTCTCAGTATTCCTTTGTGGCGGCAGTGAAATTTCGTTATACAGACGAGCTTCAATATACTGTATTTACTCGCATAATGAACACCCTTGCGTAATGAACGCAGCCCCCGTTTTTTCAACCAAGAAGTGTGTTTTTTTAAAATGTTTCTCGCATAATGATCGCACCCTGAACTTGCTGCAGTGAAGCAGGAGACATACGGTACGATTCGGCATCTGATATGGCGTTCAGCGGGTGCGATTGTGTCCGACGCCTTGTCGCCCGCCGAATCGTACTGTGTCTCCGACTTTCATTGCGACAGCGGTCATATGGATGCTCCAGGCACATTTTTGCCATCGTCGTCATCGCCGAGCCCTGCATGGTTTAGGTGTGAGTGAAAGAGTGTGAGGGAAGTCGACGATCGTGGCTCAATGTCGTGCGCCGTCTCTCGTTGCGTAAAAGACCCTTGGAGGAGGGGAGGGAGGGATGGCAACATTGTACTCTGGCAGTTTGATTTTCGGGGCGACGAGTCACCACGGAGGGTAGAAGACATCAGAGATCCAAAACTCGTGTGGTGGCAGGCGTTTTTTTTGCACCTTCATCACCGTGTTGATGCAAGCCCCCTGTCTGTCCCAACAAGTCCGGTTGCCAGTGGGTGCCTTTTGTGCTGCACAGAAACGTCAAAGAAGTGTCGGTGGGTTTTCAGCCGTCCTCATAATAGGAAATGGAGGGTGACGTGCCTCTGCACCTACTACGTAGCCCGAGGTTGCTTGCAGAATGCTCGCAGAATGCCGAAGGAAACTCTAAGGCTTGTAGCTGAAGCCGCTCTTCTAGCGTTGAAGCCGCTCTTCAGATGAATGCGAGATCCCATGCAGGAGAGGTGAAGAATGTGCTCTTTTAGCATTTACCCTATTTGTAACCTTTGACAGGAGGTCCCCCTTACTGCCTAGTGCTCTCGGGCCTTCATCTGCATGTTTATTTGCATGCTCTTTTCTGCTGTGAACCTAATACTGATGCCGATTCTGCGCAGGAGGACAACGGCCCGAGGGACGACGAGGGCGGCGACTTGGAGCCTTCAACGTGCGACGTGGGAAAGCTGTCACTCGAGACGCCCGAACATCCGCCACTGTCTAGCTCGCTGGAGGCAGAGCAGAGGTGAGTATCACTTCGCAGAAAAGGCAGAAAGTTCTGGCCAGCTGGCCACAAGCTCCTTAACAAACAGTTTAAGAAGCGACACAGATATGAGGGCAGTACAAAATACCAATTACTGAATGACAGTTCATTGCTGGATACGCTACGCATGCATAACAGCGAGAGAGTGAGAGACATTTTGTCATTGGAGGCGAGTGAATCGGGTGCGAGAGAAAACACCTTATGCCAGGCTCCCTTGCTTTTTGCTGACGGACTTGTGCCAGTTCACCAGAGCAGTCATTTGGGATTTGGCTTAGCAAAACTTGATCGCAACACAACTTTGTGACAGCACATAGGCACGGAGTTCTACTCTTGCGCAGCAGCTACATTTCTTGCTTGTTACTGGGCTACTGTTCTTCTGGGCTACTGGGCTAGTATGTTCTCGTGTGATACTGCATTTAAAGGGGTACACGGCCTTTCAAAGCCAAAAAATTATGAGAAACTTCTGATTTTTGAAAAACCCCTTGCAGTAGAACCCCTTTACGTTTTTCAAGGGACTGTGTAAAAAATAAAGCCAGGAAAGCATTACAATGAGGAATGCTGCAAATTGCCACAGCAACGTCAGAAACAGCTCTGAGTGGTGTCAGTACAGTTATTAGGCCTACATACACATACAATGTTCCGTGGCTGTGGATCTGTTTGGCTCTTGATGTGCTTCACCGCATCATCATCAGCAGCAGGCTGGCACTCTGTTCGGCTCTTGATGTGCTTCACCGCATCATCATCATCAGCAGTAGCCTGGCGTAGCCAGGTTGCTGCTGCTGATGATGATGAGGTGAAGCACATCAAGAGCCTAACAGATCCACTGCATAACACTGCTTCACCTCATAACACAGCTTTATTGTGGCGAAGCTGATGAAAGAGAACCGGCGATCGTGTAATGCATAATCTGATTTTTACCGATCCACATGAAGTATGCATAGCCAGTTGCACTGTGCACTTCTTTTTCCGATACGCTTATGCAGTGCCTCGCTTGTGCAACTTTGGCTGCTTATTGAAAGTTTCGGTCGCTCGTTGCTGACTAGCCGGCTGGCTGCACTGCTAAACTCATGTGACTGCCGCATTGAAATACAACAGAAGATGCGGGAGTGTTGCATGCTGTTGATGTCTCATAGGGGAACGTAATACATTGTAGTCAATGGCATTTAGGTCGGGACTGCAAAAGCGCGACGTAGCAGCCAGGAAAATCCAACAACGAGGAATATATCAACGGGTTCCACTGTATATGGACTACACATGTCATAAACTACGTTTTTGTGTAATTATCAGCACCTAATCCATCATGAAGCTCCTTCAAATCAAATATATTGAATGAGCAGCGGCAGTGGCAAAATAGTGCTGGCACATTGCGAACTTGGAGCAAACGCCGCTCCCACCTAACCAACAGGTGCTGTCTTGGTTTTGTTTTATTTTTGAATTCTTGCGCATTCGTTTTTACACCCTTAGTGGCAGCGACGGAGGCGTGGCTAAAGAGCAATTCACTTGTGATGGAGGGCTTGTGGAAGCGTTTCCCGCATCTCGGTTGCAAAGCTTCAATTGGACAAAGTAATCGCAAGTGGGGGAATGCGTGACTGCTCGTGGCTGCTGTACACGATGGCACGGTGGTCTCCCCTGACAGTCGCCCCATGCGTCGTCTGCCGTGGCTGCTTGCTTGCTTCATTGCTGCCTGTCTTTGTTTACTCCACTCCACTTTTCGCTAGCTCTGCAATAGCTTGCCGTTACTTCTACTTGAACAGTTTCATGTAGGCTGCCTGATTTTTGCCTGGGCGAACACTATGCGCGGAACGAAGCTACGTGCATTCGATGAGTGGTTTAGTGTGCGATAAAGCGTTTTATGAACATCGTGTACCGTATAGTGCGGAATATAGGTCGAGGTTTTTTCCAAAAGATATTACTAAAAGTTCACCCCTCGACTTATATACCAACCCTTGGCACAACATGAATAGTCGTCTGGCAACGTGTAGGAGCGCAGACCTTTCGGCATCCGCATCATTATGGCCTCCTTGGTGACCGAAGCGGCCCAACTCGCGGGCGCCGCACGGTTCTTTATTCTATGGCGCGGTGCACCCGGAGCTCGAAGACGGTGGCGGATTTCGTCCGCGAGCATCGTGCCATATCTTTGCCAGTGACAGCAGAACTCATCCGCATCAAAGCTATTGAGAACGCCCGAGAATCTGGACTGGCTAAGGAACAATTCAAGCGCTCCATTTATTGGGTTCGTCGCTTCATGCGACGCAAGGGATTCGCACTTCGACGGCGCACATCAATCTGCCAGAAGCTGCCAGAGGCATACGAGGACAAGCTGGTTGAATTCCAGCGCTATGTTATCCGTCTCCGGCACCAGCATGGTTACATGTTGGGACAGATCGGCAACGGTGATGAAACGCCGGTGTGGTTCGACATGCCGTCGCCCACCACAGTGTGCGAACGCAGCGCAAAAGAAGTCAAGCTTCTTTCTACGGGGAATGAGCATTCGCGCTTCACGGTGATGCTCGCATGTACTGCAGACGGCAGAAAGCTGCCCCCATACATAATATTCAAAAGGAAGACGCTGCCGAAAGAGGCTTTCCCGCGGGATGTCGTTCGCGTGAATGTAAAGGGCTATATGGACGAGGCCCTTATGCTCAATTGGATTAAGACCGTCTGGAATCGGCGACCCGGCGCACTCCTGCGGTGTCCGAACATGCTCGTCTTGGATGCCTTTCGCGGGCACTTGACCGCAGGTGTGAAGCAGGCACTCCGCGACGGGAGGACGGAACTTGCCGTCATTCCGGGAGGCATGACGTCAACACTTCAGCCACTGGACGTCGTGCTCAACAAGCCCTTTAAAGACCGCGTCCGTGAACAATATAATCAGTGGATGGCCGGCGACAACCCGACGACCCCAACCGGCCGGCTGCGCAGGCCGCCTCTTGCCACTGTGGCCACATGGGTGTCGCAGGCTTGGCGCTCGCTGCCCGACGATATGGTGGTGCGGGTGGTGCGGGCATTCAAGAAGTGTTGCATTAGCAACTCTTTGGACGGCACCGAGGATGACATGTTGTGGGACGCAGCCAGTGAAAAGCAGTCGTCTTCGGACGAGAGTTCAGACAGCTCAAACGAATGAGCAGGTGACGAGTCTGGCGGCACCACTAAATAAAACGTTTGTGCCTTATAATATTTATGTTGACTTCTTTGCTTCAATGTAAGGGGGTCGACCTATATTCCGCCTCGACCTATATTCCGCATTATACGGTATGTTCCATGAAGTTTGTCGACATGGCAGTGCAGGCCACCAATAACGATTATGTCGACTCTTCTAGCGATTTGGCTTCTGTTGTCTCAGTACAAGATAACAATCGGGTCGATGCTGCCAGGGACATATCTAGGCACCATCAGTACAAAAGTGTGTCGTTGCAAGTGTGCCTGGTGTCTTATGCACATCAAACTCGGCGATTGCAGCCTACGCATGGACCAGGCAAGGAAACAAAGCCAGGAGAAGACTCAGCAGAGGAAAAAAGTGTGCAAACACACCTCTAGCTAGTCTTTAAGGCAATTGTAGGCCTAGAAATATGCACACAACTTCAAAGGCCGTTTACTCAAAATGAATTTTTTTTGCTTTACGTGGCTGTTCGCACCAGCAATATCTTGGGAACTGCTTATCAGATCTCTCTCAGGTTTCTTTTATTCTGTACGTGAATAAATTTTTGTGGGCAAGGGAAGCCTGCTTTTTTTTTCCACTACATTTGGTTAGGAGTTTGTGTTAAACATCTAAAATTTGACAATTGCAAGTCTGATGAACAACACTAAATTCAATGCCGGGGTACTAACAAATTTAAGAAAAGGGCTCTGTCTTGCCCTGAGGTGCCTGTACAGGAATCATCATAATGAATTTCACAGGGCTAGCACATTTTGCAGTATTATAGGCCTTGCCCAACGGACCATGTGAAATATATTAATATACATTACAACCTCATTGGTACAATTCCGTTACGTACTATTTCCCAGTGTCAACATTTGCGTTTGGGAACACAAGAAGTTATGCTTCTTCTTTACAGGTTCATATGTTTCCGGAAAACGATCTTTCAGCTCCTAACATTCAGTACATCGCCATACTGTAGTCGTATGATACATTTTCCGGCCTCTAGATCCATGCAAGCAGGAGAAGACACGAGGCACGCATGATCTAATGCAGTCGCCGCCTACCGGAGTAGCTTTTCTGCAATACATGCCTGCCCATCTCACCTTAAAATGCCGGCGTGCACCATTTCCCATTCCGGTACCAGCAAATCTGCTCCCGGTTCGTCGCACGCAAAGCTGTAGCAACCAACCCTATTGTGATAAGCACCTTCACCTATCCGTTTTTCAGTGCATGGAGATTAGTGCCATTGGGTGTACTGCACACCTTTATGCGCAATAACCCAAATGTGCCACCTTTCCGTGTTTCAGGTGGCCTGAAGCAAGTGTCATGTTTTGTTCTGATGGTGTTGTATTCCAGCGTTTCCCACCAGCTAGGTGTCATTTGGGTTTCCGGGGGCGATTTTAATCACTACGCAATAGGAAAACGACAATATGTGTCTCGTGTCGCTTGGGAAGGTTATTAAAATGAGCTTCGTCACCATACATCCGTGTTAAGTGGTAAGGCACACGTGTGCCACAAAGGGGGTTTTGGTATCGCGTTAGATTGCATTGTGCAAGCGATTATCGGTCCAATTTTATTTTTTATTACACAAAAGGGTGCTTGATAGAATAGGGTAAACACCATAATCAGACGTTTTCAACTACGGCTATAGCTTGAAAATCTTCCTAGGGAAATCCTAAAATAGATGTTCTTGATGGGAGAGAGACGGGTGTTCAACGCATCCACTGTCCCATGAGCTCTGCTGAGATGGACACTGCCACTAAAGGAAGTCGCTGTTTTGGTCACCATACGGGTCAGATGCACGTGTACTGACTGGTCAAGTTCAAATTATGCACAAAGGCCAATTTTAGGGTCGAAATAACTAAAGTTTGGGCACTTGCCGGGACCTTGGCCGATGTCGAATTAACCGAAAAATCGAAATAATCCGAGTCAAAGTAACAGAATTCTACTGCAATTAAAATTTTTCTTTTATTGCCTGCGTGCTGTTTGGTTTTTCAAGCCACTCGCCGCACTCGGGTTAAATTCAGTGTAAAGTGCCTGTTTCCTTAGATAAAATCTGATGTCATAAGCAGAAATATGCCATTTTCTTTTTTAATGGCCTGTGGCAACATTGTGTCCCATAGCTGCCGTGCTCTGCGTGCACCTTTGCAGGCTGCTGCGGGAGATGGGCTGGAAGGAGGAGGCCTCGGATGACGACGCCTATGCACCGCTCACCGAGGACGAGCTCCGGGAGTTCCAGTACCTGACCAAGATGGTGGGTACAGGCTGCGTGTCGGAGAAGCGTGCAGCAGTTGTCACGCGTGACTCCGTGCTCCATTGCCTACTTAACCGGCAACGCTGCGGAAGCGCACTCTGCATGTTTTGCAGCACCGTTGTTTTAGCTCCTCCAGCCTGGGGCCGGCGTTCTTGGCCAATCGCTTTCGACGATGGCTGCACTTTCACGAGATTTCGCGAGACTCGGCCCACGGGCGCTGTCGAGCTTCTTTCTGGCATTTGCCCGACCCTTGTGCTCTTATGCTTTTCAACGTAGAATCTCGGGAGAGTGGAATTGTCTGGGAAAGTGATTGTCCGAGAATAAATTCGGGCCTGGAGTGTGTACATGCCTATTGTGCAGTGGTTGTCATACGAGGGCGATTGGGACTCTGTGCTGCGTTTCGTACATAGCACGTAACACTGCAAAAGCCATGCATTTAGTGTGATGATATACAAGTCTCACTGTGTGTTTAGCGGAACACTCGTTTTATTTCTGCGATGCCTTCTACGGGATAACTGCTGCGTGTAAGGCTAGGCCAAGTCCCGTGTTATTTGTGCAGCTTGGCACTTCCTGTGTCATGTGATGTACTGTGTCTTGGTTGCTCGTACAAAGGGTGCGCTGCAACCACTTGTCGCAGAAATGTGCCACTCTGCTCATTCAGTGATAAACGACGTTCGGACCTGTGATGCGCACTATGTAGTACTAATTATGTCATGTGCCCCATTGGTGCAATGCATAAGGATGACCAAAATTTCTCACTCCTCGCAGCTCGCTGCTCAATAATTCTGACTCTGCCTGTGTGATTGCATGTTAATTTTGCCCCTTCGATCAGCAAGCAAGAGCAATGTTCTGGTTCCTGTTGACAAGGCTCGTGCAGTCTTCGATGGATTTTTCGACTCCAAAAATATGGACTTGATGGGTACAGTCGAACCCGGCTATATCGAACTCGCCAAAAAACGCCTATCAGTTCGATATAGAGCATAATTCGATATAAGCCTGCTAAATAATTGGATGTCATAAAAGCACATACCATTTATAAAATCACTTTATTGATGAAGCTAGCTTAGTTTCGTACGAAATTAATAGTCCTGCATTTTCTTCTGCTTGGGCAATTTCGCTGCGTGCGAGGCACACACTTTTCCACTTTGTTTAAGGAGTCGGAGCAGCTGAGGCCGCAACATTCCGCATTCGCGCACAAGCACCGGACGAGTGCGAACGCACCAATCACTGCGGAGGATGTGGGCCAAAGACGGTCGTTGCTTTCCTCATTGTGCCCATTTTTACTTGTGCTCGGCACGATGTCGGCAATGTAGTCTTCGTTTCCGGGCTCTCCCGTGGTCGCGACACCCATCACAAACTCGTCCACCGTTGATTCGTCAACAGCTTCCGGAAATTCTGACAGCTCGCTCCAAACTTCGGCAACAACGGCAACGGCTTCGTCGCATTAATCAGAATTTACAGTCATCACCGAGCACGCGGAAGTCGGTACGGCTGAAGCTATTTTGGATGAACCACTCGTACACGGCCGTGCGTACGCGTCGGGCGCCACGGGCACTACGGGCATCGGGTGGCGAGTTAGGCCGCTTTAGTCCTAATTTCCCCCTTCAAGATCGTGCCGAGAGTGCACCTCGAAATCTTGTACGTTGCGGGGACATCCGACATGTCACCGCGTTCGACCCGATTTATGATTTCGAGCTTCACGACGAAAGGCGAATTCTGCCGCTTCATCACGGCAACACTGCGGGAGAAGGCGCACACAATGAATCAGATAAGCAGCGAGATAACTCGCACTTTCGCCATCTTGTACGACGAGGGCACAAGAGCCTCTGATTGGCTGTCTGAGCAAGCGCTGCGGGTGGGCGGGCCAGCATCATTGTAGGGGGGTATCGGCGGCTCTGAGGTAGCGCGGTCACATAGGGAGAGCGGTTGGATGGAGCCGTGCCGCCGAGTTTTCCCGTCACCGCGAGGGAAAGCCAACTTCCGGGGGCACTTCCCGCTGCTTGACGTTCGATATATCGGGGGTCGCTACTAGTCTTGTTCGATGTAAGCGTAATTTTTGCTATATATACTCATTATAACTATACCGTGTCCAGAAATTGTTCTATATATGGAATAATTCGATGTAAATGGGTTCGATATAGTCTGGTTCGACTGTATTCCAGACTTCATAAATGCACCGTCAGGGCTCACATAGAGCTAATGCATTTTCACGAACGTTCTTTTGGATGAATTTAGGCCCGAAATTGTTGCAGAGAGTGCCGCCGTATTGTTACCTTTGTGTTTATCTTACGCCGACCTTTGCTGCAATAGAAGTGTGTCTCTCCCACGCAGCGCCAGGAGAAGCAGCAGCAGCAGCAGCAGCCACAGCGCAATGGCATCCAGCGCACCGCAGCAGCTCTGCCCGACCGTGCTGCCCTCTGGAGCCCGCGCCGTGCGTGCGGCCAGGCCTTCACCAACATGGTGGCCCCGCTGGGCAATGGCTGGAGCTCTTCGTCATCTTCATCCGACACAGAATCCGACAGCAACTGACGAGGCACCACTTCGATGCGTTTCCTTGCTTCTGCCAGTTTTGCCTGCCCCCCTTTTCTTTACTTGTGGACTGTGTTCCCGGAGAGAGACTCTGCCCTCCCCCTCCCCCCCTTCCACCTGCTTTCTTTGCCTTCTTTCCAAATACTGTCCGATGGTGGTAAGAGTTTCTTATTTACTGCTCACCCCTGTGAGAATAGCCAACAGGGAGCTCATGCCTCCCCGTTTTTTAGTCGTGACTTTGGGACAGCTGCGGCGGCCTGCCCCCCTTACTGTCCCTGCTAGTGCGCTGAAAGTGCGAGCCTGTCATTGTGTGACTGCCGCCGTGAGAGAGATTTACCCGCATGAAGGACAGCAGTACGTCGAGGCCTTTCGGCGTGATGGATCTTTGTGACTGTTCGTCGGGGGTGAAGTGCTTGCCGCGTGCACATGCCGCTCCATGGCTCGGCCGAAACGAATTTATTCCCTTGTCTCGCTCGTACCCCAGCGTCGGCTGCCTTGACGACTGCAATGCTCGTGCTGCCTTGTGTGACATCGGCCCAGCTTTGCGAGTCTCTCTCTTGTCTTTCATGCGCTACAATGTGCCATGTTCATCCGTTTCACATTTATTTTTATTTTTTCTTGTGTCTTCATTGCATTGTCCTGCAGGTAGCTACCACGCGAAGGGTTATTGCGGGCATGGGGAATATTTCTTGAATTGCAACCCTTGGCGAGGCAGATTGGAAATATTGTGTGATGCAAGTACTGCACAGGTATGCAAGTTTTGCTACTGCCACGTTCTGCTAGTTTGAAGTTCAAAGAAAAAGGCGAGAAATGAATCTGTTTTGCGGCAGGCCCTTTGGCGCGTCGCCTAGGCCCCGAGTGGGTGTCGGTACAGCTCTTAACTCGTCTCGACGTGAATTTGGTAATTTTTAGGTGTGTTGGACGTACTTCTTTTGCACGAGGGTGCTGTTGTCTTGAAATTAATTGTGCACTTGCTAGTTTACTCAAATGCAGTTCAGCATCGACTGAGCCACGTTTTGTCAGTGTTTTCCTCTTTTTTTTTTTTCCTCGTCTCGCTCTCTCTGAGGAAACCACCGCAGACAGGGAGAACAGTGTCATTGTGCAGGTGATGAGGCCACAGTTCTGTGAACTTCGCCCACTGGCGCATTGCTTTGGCGCCAAGCTTCGTCGCTTGGTGTGGCGTGATTTTGTAAATAGACTATTGCCAGGTCTCTTCCTGTGAGGAACGGGATTTGTCTTGAAGGGGCACCCCCTCCCCCCTTCTGAGCGTGCAACGAAGCTTGCAGTGGTGCAAGGGAAATCGTGATGGATGCGACGCTTCTCCCGAGAGATGTCCCACCTCTCTTTTGTACAGTGACTTTTTATTTCTTCTTGTAAATGACATCCCTTCTAAAGTGATTCGACTGAGCACGCTCTTGTTGAGAAGATTGAATAAAAAATGTGAACTTCGAAAGAAGTAGGTGTTTTTCATTCGTCTGCCTTTTCCCGGAGGCTCCGAGATATTTCATGCTTGTGCGCTCATAACGATGCCATTGGGTGGGTAACTCGATGGCAGTTGTGTTAACAAGCACACAGGGTTTCTCAAATTTTAAATGGGGAGTAACTAGCTAGTAGCAGTACAACATGTGGAGTGATGCTCGTTATACCTTGATAAAATATTTGTGATAGTGTGAGGATGGGGGAAGAAAAAAAAAAAAAAAACGGAAAGCAGAGCGCCAAGACAACGATTCCATGCACAGTAAATAACTGTCCATCTTGTAGACAAGTGATGAAATTGTGGCATATCCCAGCCACCATTGGTGCTGGTACACCTGTACAGTGTCCGACGAATGTTAAATGGCGAGTGCCCTTTAGACGTAGAGTACCTAAATCCAGTGGTGATGTGCTGCCAAGGTCCGTGCACGTACCTGTCTGTTCACTGCAGGTGGACTTGGCTTTGTGTGGCTCTAGCTTTACAACCTAGAGGGAAGTCTAGTGCCACTGTACATGCATGTTTAATGGCACTGTGATACTGTAGGAAGGCTGGGATATAGGACATTTGGCTAGTGTTCAACGTGGCATAGACTAAAATCTGATGGGTGTGCAGAAATTTGTTGCTCAGCCATTAAGTCCTTCCTGGTTCTCCCACTGTACGTCTTGTAGTGTCTTGAGATGTAAAAAAATTTAATGAAAAAACATGATTGAGGGCTGAAAACAACATGGAGTGCGTGCAGCGTCTTTTCTCCACATTTAGCAACCTGCCAGTGGTGTTGGCCCACCAGTGGCATTAGCTTGCCAGTGCCAGGTGGCACTTTCACTGTTATCGCTCCTGTTGCCATTCGCTTTGCTTCTGCTATGCACTGTGCACATGGATGCTTTTTGCATCTACAGTCTTTTGCAAGATGTTTTTATACTGGCCAGTGTTGCGGCAACGTCAGGACAGCAGGGCATATTTTCCCCACTTGTCGGAGAACGAGAGATAAGCACGCTTCTGCAGTGTTATGAAACTAGCAGCTTCTAACTTTGTTGAAACAGCTACAAGGCGAAAGAGTGTTCTGCAGCTTTCTTTTTCATGAATGTCTTGTTACTTGTTACAATCTCCAACAACACACTGGCATCCTAGGGCTGTGCTAAGAAGGTTCCGTACGGTATGTTGCGGACATTCTAGGGATGCCCTAGATTAATCTCGGAAACTGCCCAAGTGAGGCAAAAAAAAGACCTCCCTGAGACGTCTGAAAGTCGCTCCATGTGGGACCTTATTGGGATGATAGTTGAATTCTGGGTTTTTATGTGCCTAAACCACGTTTGATTGAGGCACGCCATAGGGGGTGGGACTCCGGATTAATTTTGACCACAAGGCGATCTTTAACGTGGCCTCACTGCAGGGGACGCGGGCGTTTTTGCATGTTGCCCCCCATCGAAATGTGGCCGCGGCGGCTGGGATTTCATCCCATTACTTCGTGCTTCGCAGCACAACACCATAGCACATAAGCCACCACAGTGGATCATTGGGATGATAGGTGTCTCATTTGTTTTCACACTACAGCAAGAGATAACGGTGCTGTCCTATAAACCTTTCTTTCCCCGTGGGCGCCACCATATTGCGCAGACAGTGGTGGCATCTATGAGCAGTCGGCATGCTGGTTTTGATAAGTGCTCAGTGTTGTGTGCCAGGTATATGCTCGGCGGCAGTTTCTGGTGGTGGTTTTCGCGCTTACGCGATCTGTTTAATATGACATGGCGCCTTGGTGGGAAATGGTTCTGTGAGACGTAGTGAAGTGATTTAAGTTGGCATGGCCGTGCCGAAGCAGAAAACATATGTATCTTGCTGGTTTACCAACCGCAGGGATCGCTATATTGAGCAATTAACGCCATCGGCGTCATACAGGAAGCTAATATAGACGTAGCATGGCGATTCAAACTCTTGTACTTAAAATGCGAGAGAGCTATGCCGATAGCCGACTCAAATATTACAGCGAAGCTGTATATGGCTAGCCGATTTGTTCGTCTGTCGCCTGTACGCCGAAAACTCTGCTGGCGCAACACAATGCGCATGCGCGAAAAAAGCGCGCAATTGGCTGTGACTGTAGTGACGTCATTGGTCGCTGTTGCAGCCGAGTACGCGCGCAGCAGTTTTTCTCGGGCTCCGAAGTGGGTAGGCCACGCTTCATACATGCTCCTGAGGAGCAGGCAGCTTTCGATCAGCAGCACTGAGAGCAGAACCGGGAATGAGCTCGTCTGCGGCGTGTCGATGCTGCGCCCGGGCACAAGAACATGCTCGTGTAGCTGAGTGCAAGCAGCAACTGCGTACCGAGGATGCCGTCGTTTAATGAACCGTCGGGATTAACCCAGTGACAAACACCGGGGCCACACGTTTCGGCTTCGCTGGTTAACCATATGTACAGAGTGCGTGGGCGGTGATTTTATTTTGTAATGATTGCCGCCTAGATGTTTTGGAGTTGCATTAGGTTGGCCGTACAGTCACTCTTATGTTTTATTTATTATGTCAAGTGATCAAATAGTGAGATTTTCCAATTCACGCTGACCATTCAGAGTTACCTGTGCTCTTTGTTGCATGAAAACCGATACAGCCAAAATAGTTCACAACACGCACACATGCGGCGACTGATGATGCACGTTGCGTGTTTGCATGGCCAAGGGAAGTTTCTGGGTGCTGCAGTTACTGCTGCACCGAAAGGCCACAAAGTGGTTCTTCGACGACATTGCAGAATAGACTGACATCACATAAATTTCACAGGAAACGAGCTAAAACATCTCCAAATCGTTTCACAACGCCACGCCAGCTCGTACTAGCCACAGAAGACGAAAGGTCCACCGTGTGCCCTTTCCTCGGCCAATTTTGGGGAGTAGTTTGCTCTATAGGAACGAGATGGCGCTTATGCAGTGCTCCGCATGTTGCCTCAGTCAAAAGCGCACGAGTTCGAAATAAATACAGCGTCTGCCTTAATACTGTGCGATCAGCTGTCGGAAATCTGATGGTGCTCACTAGCGCTACGTTCATGCTGCAAAATGTGTTACGGTAGAGCGAAGACGTGTGTAGTAGTTTGGTGCAAGGATAGTGACTGGCATATCAGGGTTTCGGTGTGGCCGTGTTCACGCACCGCTGATGCACTACAGGACTACTTGTGTTTCTGTCCCTTCGCTATGCACGGCTTTCCTTGAGGATGAAAGAATTCGCTCGTGCGCCAGCATTTTATCGCTAACCTCGAAAGAAAGGACTTCAGCCCGGGAATGTTGGCAAGAGTGAGTACCACACGTTAAACATATAGTGGCCAAGGCAGTAACGTGGCTTCCTGGCATAGTAAGTTACTCGCACGCTGCTGAGACACATCTGCAACTCGCACTGAAATAACTTACGCCCACTCCATTGCCCAGGTATCAATAATAAGTGAACGGGCGTACTCTTGAATCAACGCATCGAGGCTTCACTGACGTACTACGCTGGCAGCACACGAATGTTGGAAGCCGAGTCTTTCGTGACGGTCCACTGGGAGCAAGCGAGTGACTAGCTATTGCAGTGGTTGACACGTCAGCGGGGTGAATCTCCGCATGGCTGCCATTGGCTGTTTTCGAGCAGGCGCTATTTCGACGCTAGCGCCAGGGTCCCCTTCAGTTACGTCCCTAACCGCAGGGCGACGCAGAAGCAAAATGGCGACGCACACGATTGTTTACGTTGTCATGGCAACAGGAACAGCAGCCGCGTGGCGCCTCCTCTCCCAAACGTTTTTCTTTTCGTTTTGTTTTTATTATGCCGGCCCGCTCCGCTCCCTTCCCCCTTTTCCCCATGCAGCGCGCGGCGCCTACTCTTTTTTTTTTAACCTGTACGCGGCGCGTTTTCTTTTTATCGCGCGCGCGTGCTACGGTGCACCACGCGCCAGGTCGCCAGCAATGCGCGCGCTACACCGCGCATTTGCATTGCTTGCGAGCTGGCGCGTGGTGCGCCGTGGGCTATGCGTTGGCACGCACGCAGTCTTGCCCATACTTAAATTAAATTATGGGGTTTTACGTGCCAAAACCACTTTCTGATTATGAGGCACGCCGTAGTGGAGGACTCCGGAAGTTTCGACCACCTGGGGTTCTTTAACGTGCACCTAAATCTAAGCACACGGGTGTTTTCGCATTTCGCCCCCATCGAAATGCGGCCGCCGTGGCCGGGATTCGATCCCGCGACCTCGTGCTCAGCAGCCCAACACCATAGCCACTGAGCAACCACGGCGGGTCCCATACTTATACCAGCATGTGCCGGGACATCAAAAAATTCCACTTCCAACACAACAGATCTTTGGTCTCGCTTTATTGGCTTCGTTTCCGAAAACAGATTTTTCTTATAACGTGGTGTGATACACGCTCAAAAAATTCGCAAAAGTGAAAGGTGCATGGCATATACAAGAATACTAAACACGAAAAGTTCACAGACGGTGAAATAAAAGAAAGCGCTAGAAAGCGCGAAGGCCGTTTCATGTACACACACACACACACACACACACACACAAAATTTCATACGCCCTCAAGACCGAAATGTAGACGAGCTTCTGATGTATGCACGAAGATATTGCACAAAACTGGACGACATGTATGACACAGGCATGACAACTATAGAAAGGGAAAACTCACTGGTAATGGCAAAAACAATGACACGCAGAATAGCAAAAAAAAAAAGAATAAAATGCTAACATTGTTTGATTGACAGCCATACAAAAAAAAAAAGCTTATAAACCTACACGAAAGTATATGAAATGCGTGACATGTTCATTACTACTGGACAGATTGAAAAAGACATGGCACAACAAAAATAACATTGTACTAAAAACTGAAATACACATTATCGCATTATTTTGCACTTTGCCACAACTTGAGTAACGGTGGCAAGGAAAACAGAAGGTAGTCGGCTTTTGCAGCAGCACATAGAAAACATTCGCAGAAAGGCCTATTCCTCAAAGACCAGGTAAAATAAGCCAACAACACGACTTTTCTTTCGACCCGAATGCAATGCTTAGCAATAAAATTACGTCACTTAAGGCACTAAGTCGTACCTACTGGGCACTCCTTTGTATAATAAACACGAACTGCAAAAATCTGCATGTAGGACACTTGCACTGCTCATGCTTTCCTGAAGAAAAAAAAAAGCGTATCATGCCTACACATTAACGTTGTTCACGCGGTTTTCCCATCGGCGATTACTGAGATAATGCACAAACACGAACAGTAATTTTTCAGCTGTTAGTATACGTTTGTAGAACATGACACACAGAAAAAGCACTGAGGGCGGTATGGAAAGCTCGGCAAGTTGCTGAAGTTGCAGAATTAGACTTTGCACAGAAAAAACACAAGTTATAGACCAGGTGACAATGAGGAGGAACATCTATTTGTCAGCTTTCTCTACCGGCAAGAGGGAAGTGTAGCACAATCATGGTGCAACGACGTCCGGAGACTTATGGAGCACACACGTGGACAGGGCTGTGTTCGTGTACATGCGCCTTCTGATGTCCCACGGTCTGCGCGCTCACCTGTTGTCTTTAGCCCCCCGGAACAACCTTGCAGGGCTTGTTTTTGAGGTATTTGTGCACCACTGCACGATGCACGAGCGGTACGAGTCGTGAAGCGGGTGAAACATCGCGGAGCAAGCACACAGCTACCGAGGACCACGAAACTGACGAAACTACCCACGCCGGTCAACGCAGAGCAGCGCACGCTTCCCGGCCGCACAGCGCGCGCGCGGAGACAGTCCAAGGTGAGGGAGTTGCGAGGGAGGGCGAGGGAAGAGGAGTTTATGGGGCGAAAGGCTTGGCCTAGATCGGCGCGCGTGCGCGCGACAATCTAGGAGGCCATGCAAGGGAAACGGATTTTCGGGTTCACCCTCTTCATAGATGGCGCCAATTACCTCTGCCACCTAGAGGTACTGTATATGCTACCAAAGGTAGCATATCTACAACTCTACTGCCGTCTAGGGTGCCTCGATGCGCGCGCCCTCTCGGCGGCGGAGGGGAGCGCGCGCATCTAGGCACCCTACTGCCACCAGGGGTGGGCAACACAGCAAGACGGTCAAGCGGAAAGTCTGAGAGGCTGGAATAATCTCATGGGTGGCGGCAATGGAAAGAAAACCTGCCATGAGTAACAATTTAAGAGAAAAAAAAACGAAATCTGGAAAGAAACAATTTATGATAACTCAGCGAAGCGAGATCGGGATGCCTTAGAACACGCACCTATACTCTTAAGCAAAGTTACACCCTTTGGCTTGCCCCTTCTGCCACGCAACGATAATCGTTATCTGCCTTGATGCGTTTCCTTTCTTTAACGCTGCGAGCCCGGTACTTACAAGTGGAGCAGAAAAGAAAGAAGGCATTCTCGGTGCCTGACTGGGACAAATTCCGTGAGGTTCGCAAGGCCCGCGCCGCCCGTGGAGAAAAGCCGGAGAGTCTCGTCCAGTGGTGCGCACTAATTCGGCAAGATGTCTGCTCCACCACCAAAACCATAGAGACGGATCTACAGACAGACAAAATGGATAGTAGGCTAGCACACCTTCTCGAGGCTAAGCAATCACTTCTCGAGAGGTGGAAAAGCCAACGCTTGAATCGCAAGCTCAGAAAAAAGATAGCCGAGATCAACAAGCAGATCGACGAGCACTGCCAAGCCCTGTCTAGGCAGCAATGGGACGAAATTTGCAATTCAATCGACGGGCAGATGCGCACGGGAGGGAAGTGGAATCTTCTCAAACACTTGCTCGACGACTCCGGCACCAAGTCAAACCAGAGAACTGTCCTGGCTAAAGCACTCCACGAAGCCAAGAAGTCGTCTTCGGAAAAGGACATGCTGGAGATCTTGGCTAAGAAGTACCTGCCGCTCAAAACTGTGGCCGATGAGGCGGCATACCCAGTATACAAAGGGAAGCCGAACTCCGCGCTGGACGAGCCTTTCAAAATCAGTGAAATCCGCCGCGCCCTACACGACCTCAATGGTAGGTCAGCACCCGGCCCGGATCACATTAACAACAAGGCTCTCAGAAACCTAGAGGACGCATCGATCGAGTTTCTTACAGATGAGATAAATCGGATTTGGGAGCAGGGAATTGTACCTGAAGAATGGAAGTTGGCGAAGGTCATACTAATCCCAAAGCCCGGTAAACCGCCGAGCCTGGACAACCTCCGCCCAATCTCGCTGACGTCATGTGTAGGAAAGGTGGCGGAGCACGCCATCCATAACAGAATTGCCGAGTATATCGAGTCCAACGACCTTTTCCCTCACAACATGATAGGCTTCAGGCCAGGCCTCTCCACCCAGGACGCCATGAAGCTTATCAAGATCCAAATCCTGGAACGCTGCACTCGGGACACGAGAGCCATCCTTGGTTTGGACCTGGAGAAGGCCTTTGATAACATCCGTCACGAGTTCGTCCTCGACGCCATCTCCAAGCTCGACCTGGGCTCGTCCTTCCATGCCTTCGTCAGATCTTTCTTGAGCGACCGATGCGCCATCCTCAAGGCTGGAGATTTGGAATCGGAGAAAATGGAGCTGAGCAGAAGAGGCACCCCCCAGGGGTCAGTCATCTCACCACTCCTCTTCAACATCGCAATGGTCGACCTCTCAAGGTATCTAGGCCAGGTCCAGGGCATCGGTCACACGATCTACGCGGACGACATCACTGTCTGGTGCGCGGGTGGCAGTGACGGACAAGTCGAAGCCGCTCTCCAGGAAGCTGTCGACACTACAGAGCGCTTTCTAACCGGCACGGGACTCCGGTGCTCCCCAAAGAAATCGGAGCTCCTTCTCTACAGCCCAAGTAGAAAGGGCCGCAAGCCACAGAACTGGAAACCCCCCACTGAAATTGACATTAATCTCTACACCAATTGCGGAGATCCCATTCCCAAAGTCGCGTCCATTCGAATCTTGGGAATGACACTCGAAGGGGCGGGCACGAATAGCATCACCATTCACAAACTAGCTAAAAAGACGGATAGCGTCATCGGTCTAATCAGGCGGGTAGCTAACAGAAGGAGAGGCCTGAGCGAAGAGAATCTGTTAAGGCTAGTACACGCTTTCTTGCTGTGCCATTTTACGTACGTAGCGGCCATGCACGTCTGGAAGAGGGCCGAGCGAGACAAGCTAAATGCCATGATAAGGAGGGGGATCAAGAGCGCGCTCGGGCTACCAAACTACACACGCACCGACCGACTCCTGCAGTTGGGTATTCATAATACCCTGGAAGAGATTGCAGAAGCACAAGAAAGGGCACAGATTCTCAGGCTCTCCGGCACCAGGGCGGGCAGACGACTCCTAACTGAGATGGGCGTCCCCCCGGCCACTGTCGAAAACGCCTACCAGGGCCTTCCAAAAGAGCAGAAAGATAACATCATCATATCGCCCGCCCCGCGCAATATGCATCCCCAGCGCAACGTACAAAGAAGGAAGGCCAGAGCGGTGGCGCTCCTACGCCGCGCAACAGAACTGCCTGGCGGCTGCTGCTTCGTTGACGCGGCCCAGTATTACAACAGCAACAATTTCGCGGTAGTGTCAATCAACCACAGGGGTTCGACCGTTAACGCCGCTTCGGTACGAAGCACGTCGTCGCATGCGGCCGAGCAAGTGGCCATTGCCTTGGCCCTCCTGGACGACGGACATGCCAATATCTTTAGCGACTCCAGGGCAGCCATCCGCGCCTTCAGCGTTGGCGCCGTGTGTAAGGAAGCCTTTCGCATCCTCGACGGCAAAAGCATCGCCACCCACACTCTCACGTGGTTCCCCGCTCACATGGGATCCATCATGGGAGGCCCCACAAACCTCAACGAGCTGGCCCACTCCAAGGCGCGAGGTCTCGCTTTCCGCGACCATGGAGAACTCCAACGCCGGCCCGCAGTGGTGGAGAACAGAGATCAACCGACCACATACAACGAAATTGCGCAGCACTTTTATCTCGGCAGGAGAGACTCTCCCCTTCCACACAAGAAGTTAAACAGAGCGCAGGCATTGACCCTCAGATTATTGCAAACAGGCTCATATCCCAACCCGGCTTTATTTCACAAAATTTATCCCGACACCTATGCCACTAGTTCTTGCAGGCACTGCAATGACATCGCTAGCCTAGACCATATGCTCTGGCGTTGCCCCTCGTTACGAGGCACAGAACGAATCAATGAAGACAAGTGGCTCTCCGCTATCAAAAGCCCCGATGCCGGGGCGCAACTATGGGCTGTCCAGAGGGCCCACGATGCGGCGGTCGGGCAAGGCCTGACTGTCCCAACGTGGGAGCGGCCCGCAGCGCGCTGAGTCGCGTACCTCAGGACCTTATTAAAGTTCTGCATCCATCCATCCATCCCGGTACTTTCCAGTAACGAACGGCACGCGC
Organism: Dermacentor andersoni; assembly: GCF_023375885.2. NCBI lineage: Eukaryota > Metazoa > Arthropoda > Arachnida > Ixodida > Ixodidae > Dermacentor > Dermacentor andersoni. The sequence continues at coordinate 54,626,115 of NC_092824.1, forward strand.
GTTATCAGCATAGAACAGTTTACACCCTTTGGAGTGCCCCTTCTGATAACGCGCGTGCCGTTCGTTACTGGAAAGTTCCGGGCTCGCAGCGTTAAAACGAGGAAACGCATCAAGGCAGATAACGATTATTGTTGTGTGGCAGAAGGGGCAAGCCAAAGGGTGTAACTTTGCCTAAGAGTGTACAAAGCGAGATATAAGAAGGAACATGAAGCATTTGCTTTCTGCAGTAAAGCTAGGGAAACTATGGAGCATGTTTTATTAGAATGTGAAGACGTCTACCCAACAGTCGATTTAGGCACCACTGGCCTTGACGCCCTTGGGTTCAGCGGGAGCAGTGGAAAAGTAAACATGTCCGCAATAGGCATTAGTAAGAGGCGATTGGAGGATTGGTCGACGAAAAGTAGGGAAACGACAAAAAGCGGACACGTACAAAAGCACAGTTAGCTATAGGGGATCAGAAAATTCGGGTGTGGTAGTTCACAGTGTTTATTTTTTTATTGTTTAACTTAGTAGGACATTAGGCAGTATAATAGCAAGAGCGTGGTGGCGCAACCCACCGCCCCGTTCCAAAAGGGACGCTCATGACATCCATCCATCCATCCATCCATCCATCCATCCATCCATCCATCCATCCATCCATCCATCCATCCACCGAAACAGGGGAGTTTTCGTTTAACAGCCTAGTGAAACGCCTGCGATGAACAGCCGTACCGCGGCGCTGCGTTTCTATTCCCCTAATAGAGAAAGAGTGGTGATGAGCCTCCATGGGTCATGAGTGACTTTATTGAGAATTAGTGTTCCTGTATATGCTCCCGCAGGGAGCAGAGTTGCGCATAGGTCCGCCGCCGTGATCCAGCTCTGCAGCGAAGCCACTCCTCGTGCGTGCAGGAGCCAAATGCCGCGCGGTGTTCCGCCTTTTTCTCTAGTGGTCGCGAGCTACAAGCGCCAGTTGTTCGCAGGCGCTTAGCAAAGGGCACTTCTTAATACAGGCTACGCTCGAACGAGTCATTCGTGTAGCCGGAGGGGGTGGGCTTCCAACCAACCGAAACTTTATATGTACCTATGTAAACACGCATATACAAACACACACACGAACGTACAAATAGGGGGTAGGACCGCCTTCGATTCCCCAAAATAAAGTATTCCCGTGGCTCGAACAGCTCCAAAGTTCGCTCGCAAACGCGCAGTACGTTGCCACAAAAAGCGGTGCAATGGTTTTCAGCATGCATATGAAGTTGTCTTATCATGGTCAGAAAGCAAGAAATGTTTTAAAGAGTGTTTAGAACTTCACACACGTAAGGTGGACACTTAGCGCATTTTGGCTGCCGAAACCAGCCGATTAATCACCGTCGCCAAGAGAGCTATCGAGCCTGCAGTTATGTCAGTGACCGTTAACAGAGCGCCATTTATCACTAACCATCGTTCACAACAGCTGCACGTTTTCGATACATGCGGTGCAGACACAGATTTAAGCGCATTTCAAATGTTGACATGCGCACATTTTAAGCAAAGCTTACTTTTATTTGCTATTACTATTTAGTAGTACTTACTATTTAGTAGTGCTTACTATTTAGTAGCAGCAAATCTACAAGTAGAAAAAGATACAAGATGCAAGAGCTTCTAGCTGCTCCTCTGAACGCACGATTGACGGTCCACTGATTGCAATGGCGATGGTACTGACGGAAACGACGAGTTCGCATGAGTCGGCGATACGCCCGTAAAGTTGGCTTCGCAGCAGTGCGGATCATTTGACGTCATTTTTCGCGCTCGGCCAATAGCGGTGCGAGCGGCGCCGGAAAAGTTATGCGCAACTCTGCTCCCTGCGGGAGCATATACAGGAACACTATTGAGAATAGCACTGCAGCACCCCTAGGCGACTTCTCACCGTACATGGAGGAAGGAAACCGTATGAACTCACTCATGCGTGTGACCCTCTTCAATGTATCCGCTTCTAAGCTTTCGCCTCACTGTCGCCATTTGCGGCAAGAAGTGCAAAATTTAATAATTTGCTCGATCTCCGTTTGTCATCAGAAATTTCTAGCATTCAAAATGAAAAACAGGTACTTAAAGGAATAAAAATGTTATTTATTTTATTTGTTGTATTTTGACGTATTCGTTTGAGTGAAAGTGTAGGTGCAAGAATGCGCCGCATGTACCCTGTTCGCATTCGATGGAGGATGGAAAGATAGTGCCCGAAAGAGGAGGCACGCCGTTGACGCGCCCGGGAAAGGCGTGGCAAGCGGCTCACGGCAAGTGTGCAGACAGACAGCGGGGCAGTCACGGTATTGAAAAGTTGCCATAATCCGTTGATAAGAATACGCGGCGCTGGCGCGTTTCGTTGTGCAGCTTTCTGCGCTTGAAACGTGGAAGCAGCGTGTCGCGCAGGGTGCGCTCATGTTGTCATACGCGGCTTTTTGTCTAAATATTTTTTTTCTGCCTGTAGCTTTCACACGTTCCGCGTAATCTCCGTTCACTGACTGCCATCGAGCAAACTCGGGTAAAACTCGGGTGAACGAGAAACTCGGCGCATCCTGCGTAGCACCCAAAACCACGTCATTGGTCAGAGAAATGGGGACGGGCGATGTGTCGGTGCAAAATAAGTAAATGTCTCATTGTGCTAGACGTGAAGAAATAGCGAGAATCAACAAGGAACCATGCCGTGTACGATCCTTTGAGTATACCCACTTTCCGTTGATGATGAATTTACTGCGTAGGCGGTGCTGAAACATCTGCAACTTTTCTTCCACTCCTAGACTTGCACGCAAGCAGCTTCATCGCTTGTTGTGCGCAAGTGACGTCACAGCGTTCGCTCTCTATCTTCTTTTCAGATTACACGTTGGCAGTTGCCGAGACTTGAAGCCGCTGTTGCGTTATGAAGCTGTAAAGTTTTCACCGGAATTGATGGGCTGGTCATTGCATGAACGCGCAGGCCCGCTTACCGAGATCATCCGTCCATACTTCCTGCAGCGACTTCGTTTGTTCATTTGAAATAAACACCCAGAAAATGACGCATCTTCGTATTCTTCGTAATTTTTTACACTCAACACGATAAGGAGGGCCTTTGTGCATATGCTAGTCAGTGTGGAAATACACTAGGATACAATCAAGAACTCCAAGTGGCCTTCCCGCAATGTGCAATTAGTAATAACGCTGCCATACTGAGCAGCTCCTGAATTATTCTTTCTTTTGTGCGACAACATACGTTAGAAAGGAATGCACTGAAGTAAAAACAACGCGCTCGCCAAACAAATAATAAGCGCTTTAGCAGTGCGTCCACTGCCATATTTTGGACGATGTGCACGGCAAAAAAGGTAGCTTGACACTCGTACAAAGGGTTTCCAACTAGACTACTTGGTCGTTACTAATTAGTTGTTATCTTCTACATAAATTCTTAGCGACTACGGCTCACCTGACCAAGGATACGACCAGAATTTCACCGTGGCAAAAACATGCTTAAGGATTTCGGGGAGCCGATAGGCTTCCCTTGGAAAGCAAACCTGGTGACATTCAACACTGCACCTTTACGTGGTCGGAATAATGACATCAGCCAGTAAATGAATAGTGAGATGAACCGGAAAAGTACATGCATACGCATGAAAAATTTATATAAAATGTATTCAGAAGGATTCTGTGACATGAACATTACAGTGCTCGGACGGAAATTGACAAGAACCCGCCGTGGTTGCTTAGTGGCCAAGATGTTGGGCTGCTAAGCACGAAGTCGCTGGATTGAATCCCGGCCACGGCGGCCGCATTTCGATGGGGGCGAAATGCAAAAACACCCGTGTAATTTGATTTAGGTGCACGGTAAAGAACCCCAGGAGGTCCAAATTTCAGCAGTCCCCCACTACGGCGTGCCTCATAATCAGATCCTGCTTATGGCACGTAAAACCCCAAAATATAATTGATATTTTAAATTGACAGGAAGTGACTAATAAGGAATGGACGATGTGCATGTCCTCCCAAGGAAATATATTTTGCCTGCGAATTATGCTTGTGCGCTTCGAGGAATCGTTTCCTAGGGATGCGACAGGCACGAAGACTGAGAGCCCCGAGGTAAGTGATGGGTCTAGAACACGGCGGTAATTTCTGTTCAGATAAAATGTGTGTACGTCCGCAAGCGAATTCCATGCTATCTAGTGTCGCTCTCCGTTTTTGTCTTTTGTTTCCACGTCTTTTATCAATTGTCAATCCTTTATATCCCTGGCTCTTCTCACTTTTCTCATTTATGGCCTTTGGAGAGACGACAGCACCGCAGTTTTCCTCTTCAGTGTCTGTGCAAGCTGCGTCTATATTCGATGCACTATAATGGCAGTCACAACGTGCTTCATAGATTCATGAGCACGGCACACGCTCGCAGTATGAAGACTCAGTGAGTCACATTACTCGCATACGGTAACAGGCTTTGCACGAAACTGCGTTGCGAGTTCTCCGAGGGCGAACAAATCTGCCGGGCTTCGTTATTTTATTATTGAGACGCGTAACATATCGGGGCACAACGCGTGTAGGTAACACAAGCTAGATGAAAGTGTTGGTGACGATGAGCCAAGTGGGAAACGAGAAACAAGGCGAAGCTTTGCAGAGGAGGACGGTAGGTGGAGGTGCGCTGGGTTGACCTCCTCTGGCAGTTGTTACAAGTTTCGTTGGCGATACGGACGTACAGGGTTCGTCTCGTCATAACATCGTCCTTGCGTGCCGTGTGTGCGAGCGAAAGCGTGCGATGGTGAGCCGACGATTGCGGCTCAATCTTGTGTGCGCAAAGGAGTAAATGGGGGGGGGGGGGAAGCGCGCAGTTTTCCGTCGCGCGCATGGCACCGAAGACGAGGGCGGGGGGGGGGGGGGGGGGTTGTACTTCAGCCGCGCGCGGTCATGCGCGCTTTATCTTGAACGCGATATGCTTTCGTGTGCAAAGTCAAGGTGGGTTGATGGCTCGTAGCTTTGCGTGCGCTGCGTTCTTGCCACTCGGCTTGGGTTGCAGCGAAGGACAGACCGAAAGTCATTTCGCTCGCTGCTGCTGCCGCGATTCACGCCTGCGCTTGGACAGGGAGCGTCCGCGGTCACTGAGTCAGATGTGTTCATCTTTGCTTGAGCGTGCCTGACACCATGTTTGGTAAATTAGTAAGTGAACATTTACAAGGGGGCGTTCTACTCCGGCGGCTACTGCGTTTTCATTTTTTCGAGAAAATTATTCTTCGCCTATTCGTTCGGTTATCTCGTAAATTGACGGCTGCCCATGCGTTTGGAGTGATATACACGGAGAGGCAGCGCTTTGGCGAGAACCTATTTTAAGTGGCTGAAACGATATTTTCGATATATTACCATGTTTTGATTTTTTTCGAGAAAATTATTCTGCGCCTATTCGTTAGGTTATGGCGTAAATCGGGGGCTGCGCATGCATGGGGAGTGATATGTACGAACAACCAGCGCTTTTGTGAAAATGTATTTATAGGGGCTGAAACGATAATTTCATGGGCTATAGGCTTACCATTTTTTAACTTTTTCGAGAAAACTATTCTCCGCCTAGTCGTTACGTAATCGCGTAAATCGGGTGCTGCGCATGCGTGGGGAGAGATATATGCGAAGAACCAGCGCTTTTGTGAAAATGTATTTATAGGGGCTGAAACGATAATTTCATGCGCTATAGGCTTACCATTTTTTCACTTTTTCGAGAAAATTATTCTGTGCCTATTCGTTACGTTATCGCGGAAATCGGGGGCTGCGCATGCGTGGGGAGAGATATATGCGACGAACCAGCGCTTTTGTGAAAATGTATTTATAGGGGCTGAAACGATAATTTGATGGGCTATAGGCTTACCATTTTTTCACTTTTTCGAGAAAATTATTCTGCGCCTATTCCTTGCGTCATCGCGTAAATCGGGTGCTGCGCATGCGAGGGGAGAGATATATGCGAAGAACCAGCGCTTTTGTGAAAATGTATTTATAGGGGCTGAAACGATAATTTCATGGGCTATAGGCTTACCATTTTTTCACTTTTTCGAGAAAATTATTCTGCGCCTATTCGTTAGGTTATGGCGTAAATAGGGTGCTGCACATGCGTGGGGAGAGATATATGTGAAGAACCAGCGCTATTGTGAAAATGTATTTATAGGGGCTGAAACGATAATTTCATGCGCTATAGGCTTACCATTTTTTCACTTTTTCGAGAAAATTATTCTGTGCCTATTCGTTACGTTATCGCGGAAATCGGGGGCTGCGCATGCGTGGGGAGAGATATATGCGAAGAACCAGCGCTTTTGTGAAAATGTATTTATAGGGGCTGAAACGATAATTTCATGCGCTATAGGCTTACCATTTTTTCACTTTTTCGAGAAAATTATTCTGTGCCTATTCGTTACGTTATCGCGGAAATCGGGGGCTGCGCATGCGTGGGGAGAGATATATGCGACGAACCAGCGCTATTGTGAAAATGTATTTATAGGGGCTGAAACGATAATTTGATGGGCTATAGGCTTACCATTTTTTCACTTTTTCGAGAAAATTATTCTGTGCCTATTCGTTACGTTATCGCGGAAATCGGGGGCTGCGCATGCGTGGGGAGAGATATATGCGAAGAACCAGCGCTTTTGTGAAAATGTATTTATAGGGGCTGAAACGATAATTTCATGCGCTATAGGCTTACCATTTTTTCACTTTTTCGAGAAAATTATTCTGTGCCTATTCGTTACGTTATCGCGGAAATCGGGGGCTGCGCATGCGTGGGGAGAGATATATGCGACGAACCAGCGCTTTTGTGAAAATGTATTTATAGGGGCTGAAACGATAATTTGATGGGCTATAGGCTTAGCATTTTTTCACTTTTTCGAGAAAATTATTCTGCGCCTATTCGTTACGTTATCGCGGAAATCGGGGGCTGCGCATGCGTGGGGAGAGATATATGCGAAGAACCAGCGCTTTTGTGAAAATGTATTTATAGGGGCTGAAACGATAATTTCATGCGCTATAGGCTTACCATTTTTTCACTTTTTCGAGAAAATTATTCTGTGCCTATTCGTTACGTTATCGCGGAAATCGGGGGCTGCGCATGCGTTGGGAGAGATATATGCGACGAACCAGCGCTTTTGTGAAAATGTATTTATAGGGGCTGAAACGATAATTTGATGGGCTATAGGCTTACCATTTTTTAACTTTTTCGAGAAAATTATTCTGCGCCTATTCGTTACGTTATCGCGGAAATCGGGGGCTGCGCATGCGTGGGGAGAGATATATGCGAAGAACCAGCGCTTTTGTGAAAATGTATTTATAGGGGCTGAAACGATAATTTCATGCGCTATAGGCTTACCATTTTTTCACTTTTTCGAGAAAATTATTCTGTGCCTATTCGTTACGTTATCGCGGAAATCGGGGGCTGCGCATGCGTTGGGAGAGATATATGCGACGAACCAGCGCTTTTGTGAAAATGTATTTATAGGGGCTGAAACGATAATTTGATGGGCTATAGGCTTACCATTTTTTAACTTTTTCGAGAAAATTATTCTGTGCCTATTCGTTACGTTATTGCGGAAATCGGGGGCTGCGCATGCGTGGGGAGAGATATATGCGAAGAACCAGCGCTTTTGTGAAAATGTATTTATAGGGGCTGAAACGATAATTTCATGCGCTATAGGCTTACCATTTTTTCACTTTTTCGAGAAAATTATTCTGTGCCTATTCGTTACGTTATCGCGGAAATCGGGGGCTGCGCATGCGTGGGGAGAGATATATGCGACGAACCAGCGCTTTTGTGAAAATGTATTTATAGGGGCTGAAACGATAATTTGATGGGCTATAGGCTTAGCATTTTTTCACTTTTTCGAGAAAATTATTCTGCGCCTATTCGTTACGTTATCGCGGAAATCGGGGGCTGCGCATGCGTGGGGAGAGATATATGCGAAGAACCAGCGCTTTTGTGAAAATGTATTTATAGGGGCTGAAACGATAATTTCATGCGCTATAGGCTTACCATTTTTTCACTTTTTCGAGAAAATTATTCTGTGCCTATTCGTTACGTTATCGCGGAAATCGGGGGCTGCGCATGCGTTGGGAGAGATATATGCGACGAACCAGCGCTTTTGTGAAAATGTATTTATAGGGGCTGAAACGATAATTTGATGGGCTATAGGCTTACCATTTTTTAACTTTTTCGAGAAAATTATTCTGTGCCTATTCGTTACGTTATTGCGGAAATCGGGGGCTGCGCATGCGTGGGGAGAGATATATGCGAAGAACCAGCGCTTTTGTGAAAATGTATTTATAGGGGCTGAAACGATAATTTCATGCGCTATAGGCTTACCATTTTTTCACTTTTTCGAGAAAATTATTCTGCGCCTATTCGTTAGGTTATGGCGTAAATAGGGTGCTGCACATGCGTGGGGAGAGATATATGCGAAGAACCAGCGCTTTTGTGAAAATGTATTTATAGGGGCTGAAATGATAATTTCATGGGCTATAGGCTTACCATTTTTTCACTTTTTCGAGAAAATTATTCTGCGCCCATTCGTTAGGTTATAGCGTAAATCGGGTGCTGCACATGCGTGGGGAGAGATATATGCGGAGAACCAGCGCTTTTGTGAAAATGTATTTATAGGGGCTGAAACGATAATTTCATGGGCTATAGGCTTACCATTTTTTCACTTTTTCGAGAAAATTATTCTGCGCCTATTCGTTAGGTTATGGCGTAAATCGGGTGCTGCGCATGCGTGGGGAGAGATATATGCGAAGAACCAGCGCTTTTGTGAAAATGTATTTATAGGGGCTGAAACAATAATTTCATGGGCTATAGGCTTACCATTTTTTCATTTTTTCGAGAAAACTATTCTGTGCCTATTCGTTACGTTATCGCGGAAATCGGGTGCTGCACATGCGTGGGGAGAGATATATGCGAAGAACCAGCGCTTTTGTGAAAATGTATTTATAGGGGCTGAAACGATAATTTCATGGGCTATAGGCTTACCATTTTTTCACTTTTTCGAGAAAATTATTCTGCGCCTATTCGTTAGGTTATGGCGTAAATCGGGTGCTGCGCATGCGTGGGGAGAGATATATGCGAAGAACCAGCGCTTTTGTGAAAATGTATTTATAGGGGCTGAAACGATAATTTCATGGGCTATAGGCTTACCATTTTTTCACTTTTTCGAGAAAATTATTCTACGCCTATTCGTTAGGTTATCGCGGAAATCGGGTGCTGCACATGCGTGGGGAGAGATATAGGCGAAGAACCAGCGCTTTTGTGAAAATGTATTTATAGGGGCTGAAACGATAATTTCATGGGCTATAGGCTTACCATTTTTTCACTTTTTCGAGAAAACTATTCTGCGCCTATTCGTTAGGTTATGGCGTAAATCGGGTGCTGCGCATGCGTGGGGAGAGATATATGCGAAGAACCAGCGCTTTTGTGAAAATGTATTTATAGGGGCTTAAACAATAATTTCATGGGCTATAGGCTTACCATTTTTTCACTTTTTCGAGAAAATTATTCTGCGCCTATTCGTTAGGTTATGGCGTAAATAGGGTGCTACACATGCGTGGGGAGAGATATCTGCGAAGAACCAGCGCTTTTGTGAAAATGTATTTATAGGGGCTGAAACGATAATTTCATGGGCTATAGGCTTACCATTTTTTCACTTTTTCGAGAAAATTATTCTACGTCTATTCCTTAGGTTATCGCGGAAATCGGGTGCTGCACATGCGTGGGGAGAGATATATGCGAAGAACCAGCGCTTTTGTGAAAATGTATTTATAGGGGCTGAAACGATAATTTCATGCGCTTAGGCTTACCATTTTGTCACTTTTTAGAGAAAACTATTCTGCGCCTATTTGTTAGGTTATGGCGTAAATCGGGTGCTGCGCATGCGTGGGGAGAGATATATGCGAAGAACCAGTGCTTTTGTGAAAATGTATTTATAGGGGCTGAAACGATAATTTCATGGGCTATAGGCTTACCATTTTTTCACTTTTTCGAGAAAATTATTCTGCGCCTATTCGTTAGGTTATGGCGTAAATAGGGTGCTGCACATGCGTGGGGAGAGATATATGCGAAGAACCAGCGCTTTTGTGAAAATGTATTTATAGGGGCTGAAACGATAATTTCATGGGCTATAGGCTAACCATTTCGTCAGATTTTCGAGAAAATTATTCTGCGCCTATTCGTTAGGTCATGGCGTAAATCGGGTGCTGCGCATGCGTGGGGAGAGATATATGCGAAGAGCCAGCGCTTTTGTGAAAATGTATTTATAGGGGCTGAAACGATAATTTCATGGGCTATAGGCTTACCATTTTTTCACTTTTTCGAGAAAACTATTCTGCGCCTATTCGTTAGGTTATGGCGTAAATCGGGTGCTGCGCATGCGTGGGGAGAGATATATGCGAAGAACCAGTGCTTTTGTGAAAATGTATTTATAGGGGCTGAAACGATAATTTCATGGGCTATAGGCTTACCATTTTTTCACTTTTTCGAGAAAATTATTCTGCGCCTATTCGTTAGGTTATGGCGTAAATAGGGTGCTGCACATGCGTGGGGAGAGATATATGCGAAGAACCAGCGCTTTTGTGAAAATGTATTTATAGGGGCTGAAACGATAATTTCATGGGCTATAGGCTAACCATTTCGTCAGATTTTCGAGAAAATTATTCTGCGCCTATTCGTTAGGTTATGGCGTAAATCGGGTGCTGCGCATGCGTGGGGAGAGATATATGCGAAAAACCAGCGCTTTTGTGAAAATGTATTTATAGGGGCTGAAACGATAATTTCATGGGCTATAGGCTTACCATTTTTTCACTTTTTCGAGAAAATTATTCTGCGCCTATTTGTTAGGTTATGGCGTAAATAGGGTGCTGCACATGCGTGGGGAGAGATATATGCGAAGAAGGAGCGCTTTTGTGAAAATGTATTTATAGGGGCTGAAACGATAATTTCATGGGCTATAGGCTTACCATTTTTTCAATTTTTCGAGAATATATTCTACGCCTATTCGTTAGGTTATGGCGTAAATCGGATGCTGCGCATGCGTGGGGAGAGATATATGCGAAGAACCAGTGCTTTTGTGAAAATGTATTTATAGGGGCTGAAACGATAATTTCATGCGCTATAGGCTTACCATTTTGTCACTTTTTAGAGAAAACTATTCTCCGCCTATTCGTTAGGTTATGGCGTAAATCGGGTGCTGCGCATGCGTGGGGAGAGATATATGCGAAGAACCAGTGCTTTTGTGAAAATGTATTTATAGGGGCTGAAACGATAATTTCATGGGCTATAGGCTTACCATTTTTTCACTTTTTCGAGAAAATTATTCTGCGCCTATTCGTTAGGTTATGGCGTAAATAGGGTGCTGCACATGCGTGGGGAGAGATATATGCGAAGAACCAGCGCTTTTGTGAAAATGTATTTATAGGGGCTGAAACGATAATTTCATGGGCTATAGGCTAACCATTTCGTCAGATTTTCGAGAAAATTATTCTGCGCCTATTCGTTAGGTTATGGCGTAAATCGGGTGCTGCGCATGCGTGGGGAGAGATATATGCGAAGAACCAGCGCTTTTGTGAAAATGTATTTATAGGGGCTGAAACGATAATTTCATGGGCTATAGGCTTACCATTTTTTCACTTTTTCGAGAAAACTATTCTGCGCCTATTCGTTAGGTTATGGCGTAAATCGGGTGCTGCGCATGCGTGGGGAGAGATATATGCGAAGAACCAGTGCTTTTGTGAAAATGTATTTATAGGGGCTGAAACGATAATTTCATGGGCTATAGGCTTACCATTTTTTCACTTTTTCGAGAAAATTATTCTGCGCCTATTCGTTAGGTTATGGCGTAAATAGGGTGCTGCACATGCGTGGGGAGAGATATATGCGAAGAACCAGCGCTTTTGTGAAAATGTATTTATAGGGGCTGAAACGATAATTTCATGGGCTATAGGCTAACCATTTCGTCAGATTTTCGAGAAAATTATTCTGCGCCTATTCGTTAGGTTATGGCGTAAATCGGGTGCTGCGCATGCGTGGGGAGAGATATATGCGAAGAACCAGCGCTTTTGTGAAAATGTATTTATAGGGGCTGAAACGATAATTTCATGGGCTATAGGCTTACCATTTTTTCACTTTTTCGAGAAAATTATTCTGCGCCTATTTGTTAGGTTATGGCGTAAATAGGGTGCTGCACATGCGTGGGGAGAGATATATGCGAAGAACCAGCGCTTTTGTGAAAATGTATTTATAGGGGCTGAAACGATAATTTCATGGGCTATAGGCTTACCATTTTTTCACTGTTTCGAGAAAATTATTCTACGCCTATTCGTTAGGTTATGGCGTAAATCGGGTGCTGCGCACGCGTGGGGAGAGATATATGCGAAGAACCAGCGCTTTTGTGAAAATGTATTTATAGGGGCTGAAACGATAATTTCATGGGCTATAGGCTTACCATTTTTTCACTTTTTCGAGAAAATTATTCTGCGCCTATTCGTTAGGTTATGGCGTAAATAGGGTGCTGCACATGCGTGGGGAGAGATATATGCGAAGAACCAGCGCTTTTGTTAAAATGTATTTATAGGGGCTGAAACGATAATTTCATGGGCTATAGGCTTACCATTTTTTCACTTTTTCGAGAAAATTATTCTGCGCCTATTCGTTAGGTTATAGCGTAAATCGGGTGCTGCACATGCGTGGGGAGAGATATATGCGGAGAACCAGCGCTTTTGTGAAAATGTATTTATAGGGGCTGAAACGATAATTTCATGGGCTATAGGCTTACCATTTTTTCACTTTTTCGAGAAAATTATTCGGCGCCTATTCGTTAGGTTATAACGTAAATCGGGTGCTGCACATGCGTGGGGAGAGATATATGCGGAGAACCAGCGCTTTTGTGAAAATGTATTTATTGGGGCTGAAACGATAATTTCATGGGCTAACGGCTTACCATTTTTTCACTTTTTCGAGAAAATTATTCTGCGCCTATTCGTTAGGTTATGGCGTAAATCGGGTGCTGCGCATGCGTGGGGAGAGATATATGCGAAGAACCAGCGCTTTTGTGAAAATGTATTTATAGGGGCTGAAACAATAATTTCATGGGCTATAGGCTTACCATTTTTTCATTTTTTCGAGAAAACTATTCTGTGCCTATTCGTTACGTTATCGCGGAAATCGGGTGCTGCACATGCGTGGGGAGAGATATATGCGAAGAACCAGCGCTTTTGTGAAAAATGTATTTATAGGGGCTGAAACGATAATTTCATGGGCTATAGGCTTACCATTTTTTCACTTTTTCGAGAAAATTATTCTGCGCCTATTCGTTAGGTTATGGCGTAAATCGGGTGCTGCGCATGCGTGGGGAGAGATATATGCGAAGAACCAGCGCTTTTGTGAAAATGTATTTATAGGGGCTGAAACGATAATTTCATGGGCTATAGGCTTACCATTTTTTCACTTTTTCGAGAAAATTATTCTACGCCTATTCGTTAGGTTATGGCGTAAATCGGGTGCTGCGCATGCGTGGGGAGAGATATATGCGAAGAACCAGTGCTTTTGTGAAAATGTATTTATAGGGGCTGAAACGATAATTTCATGCGCTATAGGCTTACCATTTTGTCACTTTTTAGAGAAAACTATTCTCCGCCTATTCGTTAGGTTATGGCGTAAATCGGGTGCTGCGCATGCGTGGGGAGAGATATATGCGAAGAACCAGTGCTTTTGTGAAAATGTATTTATAGGGGCTGAAACGATAATTTCATGGGCTATAGGCTTACCATTTTTTCACTTTTTCGAGAAAATTATTCTGCGCCTATTCGTTAGGTTATGGCGTAAATAGGGTGCTGCACATGCGTGGGGAGAGATATATGCGAAGAACCAGCGCTTTTGTGAAAATGTATTTATAGGGGCTGAAACGATAATTTCATGGGCTATAGGCTAACCATTTCGTCAGATTTTCGAGAAAATTATTCTGCGCCTATTCGTTAGGTTATGGCGTAAATCGGGTGCTGCGCATGCGTGGGGAGAGATATATGCGAAGAACCAGCGCTTTTGTGAAAATGTATTTATAGGGGCTGAAACGATAATTTCATGGGCTATAGGCTTACCATTTTTTCACTTTTTCGAGAAAACTATTCTGCGCCTATTCGTTAGGTTATGGCGTAAATCGGGTGCTGCGCATGCGTGGGGAGAGATATATGCGAAGAACCAGTGCTTTTGTGAAAATGTATTTATAGGGGCTGAAACGATAATTTCATGGGCTATAGGCTTACCATTTTTTCACTTTTTCGAGAAAATTATTCTGCGCCTATTCGTTAGGTTATGGCGTAAATAGGGTGCTGCACATGCGTGGGGAGAGATATATGCGAAGAACCAGCGCTTTTGTGAAAATGTATTTATAGGGGCTGAAACGATAATTTCATGGGCTATAGGCTAACCATTTCGTCAGATTTTCGAGAAAATTATTCTGCGCCTATTCGTTAGGTTATGGCGTAAATCGGGTGCTGCGCATGCGTGGGGAGAGATATATGCGAAGAACCAGCGCTTTTGTGAAAATGTATTTATAGGGGCTGAAACGATAATTTCATGGGCTATAGGCTTACCATTTTTTCACTTTTTCGAGAAAATTATTCTGCGCCTATTTGTTAGGTTATGGCGTAAATAGGGTGCTGCACATGCGTGGGGAGAGATATATGCGAAGAACCAGCGCTTTTGTGAAAATGTATTTATAGGGGCTGAAACGATAATTTCATGGGCTATAGGCTTACCATTTTTTCACTGTTTCGAGAAAATTATTCTACGCCTATTCGTTAGGTTATGGCGTAAATCGGGTGCTGCGCACGCGTGGGGAGAGATATATGCGAAGAACCAGCGCTTTTGTGAAAATGTATTTATAGGGGCTGAAACGATAATTTCATGGGCTATAGGCTTACCATTTTTTCACTTTTTCGAGAAAATTATTCTGCGCCTATTCGTTAGGTTATGGCGTAAATAGGGTGCTGCACATGCGTGGGGAGAGATATATGCGAAGAACCAGCGCTTTTGTGAAAATGTATTTATAGGGGCTGAAACGATAATTTCATGGGCTATAGGCTTACCATTTTTTCACTTTTTCGAGAAAATTATTCTGCGCCTATTCGTTAGGTTATAGCGTAAATCGGGTGCTGCACATGCGTGGGGAGAGATATATGCGGAGAACCAGCGCTTTTGTGAAAATGTATTTATAGGGGCTGAAACGATAATTTCATGGGCTATAGGCTTACCATTTTTTCACTTTTTCGAGAAAATTATTCGGCGCCTATTCGTTAGGTTATAACGTAAATCGGGTGCTGCACATGCGTGGGGAGAGATATATGCGGAGAACCAGCGCTTTTGTGAAAATGTATTTATTGGGGCTGAAACGATAATTTCATGGGCTAACGGCTTACCATTTTTTCACTTTTTCGAGAAAATTATTCTGCGCCTATTCGTTAGGTTATGGCGTAAATCGGGTGCTGCGCATGCGTGGGGAGAGATATATGCGAAGAACCAGCGCTTTTGTGAAAATGTATTTATAGGGGCTGAAACAATAATTTCATGGGCTATAGGCTTACCATTTTTTCATTTTTTCGAGAAAACTATTCTGTGCCTATTCGTTACGTTATCGCGGAAATCGGGTGCTGCACATGCGTGGGGAGAGATATATGCGAAGAACCAGCGCTTTTGTGAAAAATGTATTTATAGGGGCTGAAACGATAATTTCATGGGCTATAGGCTTACCATTTTTTCACTTTTTCGAGAAAATTATTCTGCGCCTATTCGTTAGGTTATGGCGTAAATCGGGTGCTGCGCATGCGTGGGGAGAGATATATGCGAAGAACCAGCGCTTTTGTGAAAATGTATTTATAGGGGCTGAAACGATAATTTCATGGGCTATAGGCTTACCATTTTTTCACTTTTTCGAGAAAATTATTCTACGCCTATTCGTTAGGTTATGGCGTAAATCGGGTGCTGCACATGCGTGGGGAGAGATATAGGCGAAGAACCAGCGCTTTTGTGAAAATGTATTTATAGGGGCTGAAACGATAATTTCATGGGCTATAGGCTTACCATTTTTTCACTTTTTCGAGAAAATTATTCTGCGCCTATTCGATAGGGTATGGCGTAAATCGGGTGCTGCGCATGCGTGGGGAGAGATATATGCGAAGAACCAGCGCTTTTGTGAAAATGTATTTATAGTGGCTTAAACAATAATTTCATGGGCTATAGGCTTACCATTTTTTCACTTTTTCGAGAAAATTATTCTGCGCCTATTCGTTAGGTTATGGCGTAAATAGGGTGCTACACATGCGTGGGGAGAGATATATGCGAAGAACCAGCGCTTTTGTGAAAATGTATGTATAGGGGCTGAAACGATAATTTCATGGGCTATAGGCTTACCATTTTTTCACTTTTTCGAGAAAATTATTCTACGCCTATTCGTTAGGTTATGGCGTAAATCGGGTGCTGCGCACGCGTGGGGAGAGATATATGCGAAGAACCAGCGCTTTTGTGAAAATGTATTTATAGGGGCTGAAACGATAATTTCATGGGCTATAGGCTTACCATTTTTTCACTTTTTCGAGAAAATTATTCTGCGCGTATTCGTTAGGTTATGGCGTAAATCGGGTGCTGCGCATGCGTGGGGTGAGATATATGCGAAGAACCAGCGCTTTTGTGAAAATGTATTTATAGGCGCTGAAACGATAATTTCTAGGGCTATAGGCTTACCATTTTTTCACTTTTTCGAGAAAATGATTCTGCGCCTATTCGTTAGGTTATGGCGTAAATAGGGTGCTGCACATGCGTGGGGAGAGATATATGCGAAAAACCAGCGCTTTTGTGAAAATGTATTTATAGGGGCTGAAACGATAATTTCATGGGCTATAGGCTTACCATTTTTTCACTTTTTCGAGAAAATTATTCTACGTGTATTCCTTAGGTTATGGCGTAAATCGGGTGCTGCGCATGCGTGGGGAGAGATATATGCGAAGAACCAGCGCTTTTGTGAAAATGTATTTATAGGGGCTGAAACGATATTTTCATGGGCTATAGGCTTACCATTTTTTCACTTTTTCGAGAAAATTATTCTGTGCCTATTCGTTACGTTATCGCGGAAATCGGGTGCTGCACATGCGTGGGGAGAGATATATGCGAAGAACCAGCGCTTTTGTGAAAATGTATTTATAGGGGCTGAAACGATAATTTCATGCGCTATAGGCTTACCATTTTGTCACTTTTTAGAGAAAACTATTCTGCGCCTATTCGTTAGGTTATGGCGTAAATCGGGTGCTGCGCATGCGTGGGGAGAGATATATGCGAAGAACCAGTGCTTTTGTGAAAATGTATTTATAGGGGCTGAAACGATAATTTCATGGGCTATAGGGTTACCATTTTTTCACTTTTTCGAGAAAATTATTCTGCGCCTATTCGTTAGGTTATGGCGTAAATAGGGTGCTGCACATGCGTGGGGAGAGATATATGCGAAGAACCAGCGCTTTTGTGAAAATGTATTTATAGGGTCTGAAACGATAATTTCATGGGCTATAGGCTAACCATTTCGTCAGATTTTTGAGAAAATTATTCTGCGCCTATTCGTTAGGTTATGGCGTAAATCGGGTGCTGCGCATGCGTGTGGAGAGATATATGCGAAGAACCAGCGCTGTTGTGAAAATGTATTTATAGGGGCTGAAACGATAATTTCATGGGCTATAGGCTTACCATTTTTTCACTTTTTCGAGGAAATTATTCTGCGCCTTTTTGTTAGGTTATGGCGTAAATAGGGTGCTGCACATGCGTGGGGAGAGATATATGCGAAGAAGGAGCGCTTTTGTGAAAATGTATTTATAGGGGCTGAAACGATAATTTCATGGGCTATAGGCTTACCATTTTTTCAATTTTTCGAGAATATATTCTACGCCTATTCGTTAGGTTATGGCGTAAATCGGATGCTGCGCATGCGTGGGGAGAGATATATGCGAAGAACCAGCGCTTTTGTGAAAATGTATTTATAGGCGCTGAAACGATAATTTCATGGGCTATAAGCTTACCATTTTTTCACTTTTTCGAGAAAATGATTCTGCGCCTATTCGTTAGGTTATGGCGTAAATAGGGTGCTGCACATGCGTGGGGAGAGATATATGCGAAAAACCAGCGCTTTTGTGAAAATGTATTTATA
The DNA here is from genome assembly GCF_023375885.2 of Dermacentor andersoni. Classification (NCBI taxonomy): domain Eukaryota; kingdom Metazoa; phylum Arthropoda; class Arachnida; order Ixodida; family Ixodidae; genus Dermacentor; species Dermacentor andersoni. The sequence goes on from NC_092824.1 coordinate 54,644,267, forward strand.
TGGGCTGAAACGATAATTTCATGGGCTATAGGCTTACCATTTTTTCACTTTTTCGAGAAAATTATTCTACGTCTATTCCTTAGGTTATGGCGTAAATCGGGTGCTGCGCATGCGTGGGGAGAGATATATGCGAAGAACCAGCGCTTTTGTGAAAATGTATTTATAGGGGCTGAAACGATATTTTCATGGGCTATAGGCTTACCATTTTTTCACTTTTTCGAGAAAATTATTCTCGTTACGTTATCGCGGAAATCGGGTGCTGCACATGCGTGGGGAGAGATATATGCGAAGAACCAGCGCTTTTGTGAAAATGTATTTATAGGGGCTGAAACGATAATTTCATGCGCTATAGGCTTACCATTTTGTCACTTTTTAGAGAAAACTATTCTGCGCCTATTCGTTAGGTTATGGCGTAAATCGGGTGCTGCGCATGCGTGGGGAGAGATATATGCGAAGAACCAGTGCTTTTGTGAAAATGTATTTATAGGGGCTGAAACGATAATTTCATGGGCTATAGGCTTACCATTTTTTCACTTTTTCGAGAAAATTATTCTGCGCCTATTCGTTAGGTTATGGCGTAAATAGGGTGCTGCACATGCGTGGGGAGAGATATATGCGAAGAACCAGCGCTTTTGTGAAAATGTATTTATAGGGGCTGAAACGATAATTTCATGGGCTATAGGCTAACCATTTCGTCAGATTTTCGAGAAAATTATTGTGCGCCTATTCGTTAGGTTATGGCGTAAATCGGGTGCTGCGCATGCGTGGGGAGAGATATATGCGAAGAACCAGTGCTTTTGTGAAAATGTATTTATAGGGGCTGAAACGATAATTTCATGGGCTATAGGCTTACCATTTTTTCACTTTTTCGAGAAAATTATTCTGCGCCTATTCGTTAGGTTATGGCGTAAATAGGGTGCTGCACATGCGTGGGGAGAGATATATGCGAAGAACCAGCGCTTTTGTGAAAATGTATTTATAGGGGCTGAAACGATAATTTCATGGGCTATAGGCTTACCATTTTTTCACTTTTTCGAGAAAATTATTCTGCGCCTATTCGTTAGGTTATAGCGTAAATCGGGTGCTGCACATGCGTGGGGAGAGATATATGCGGAGAACCAGCGCTTTTGTGAAAATGTATTTATAGGGGCTGAAACGATAATTTCATGGGCTATAGGCTTACCATTTTTTCACTTTTTCGAGAAAATTATTCTGCGCCTATTCGTTAGGTTATGGCGTAAATCGGGTGCTGCGCATGCGTGGGGAGAGATATATGCGAAGAACCAGCGCTTTTGTGAAAATGTATTTATAGGGGCTGAAACAATAATTTCATGGGCTATAGGCTTACCATTTTTTCATTTTTTCGAGAAAACTATTTTGTGCCTATTCGTTACGTTATCGCGGAAATCGGGTGCTGCACATGCGTGGGGAGAGATATATGCGAAGAACCAGCGCTTTTGTGAAAATGTATTTATAGGGGCTGAAACGATAATTTCATGGGCTATAGGCTTACCATTTTTTCACTTTTTCGAGAAAATTATTCTGCGCCTATTCGTTAGGTTATGGCGTAAATCGGGTGCTGCGCATGCGTGGGGAGAGATATATGCGAAGAACCAGCGCTTTTGTGAAAATGTATTTATAGGGGCTGAAACGATAATTTCATGGGCTATAGGCTTACCATTTTTTCACTTTTTCGAGAAAATTATTCTACGCCTATTCGTTAGGTTATGGCGTAAATCGGGTGCTGCACATGCGTGGGGAGAGATATAGGCGAAGAACCAGTGCTTTTGTGAAAATGTATTTATAGGGGCTGAAACGATAATTTCATGGGCTATAGGATTACCATTTTTTCACTTTTTCGAGAAAATTATTCTGCGCCTATTCGATAGGGTATGGCGTAAATCGGGTGCTGCGCATGCGTGGGGAGAGATATATGCGAAGAACCAGCGCTTTTGTGAAAATGTATTTATAGTGGCTTAAACAATAATTTCATGGGCTATAGGCTTACCATTTTTTCACTTTTTCGAGAAAATTATTCTGCGCCTATTCGTTAGGTTATGGCGTAAATAGGGTGCTGCACATGCGTGGGGAGAGATATATGCGAAGAAGGAGCGCTTTTGTGAAAATGTATTTATAGGGGCTGAAACGATAATTTCATGGGCTATAGGCTTACCATTTTTTCAATTTTTCGAGAATATATTCTACGCCTATTCGTTAGGTTATGGCGTAAATCGGATGCTGCGCATGCGTGGGGAGAGATATATGCGAAGAACCAGTGCTTTTGTGAAAATGTATTTATAGGGGCTGAAACGATAATTTCATGGGCTATAGGCTTACCATTTTTTCACTTTTTCGAGAAAATTATTCTGCGCCTATTCGTTAGGTTATGGCGTAAATAGGGTGCTGCACATGCGTGGGGAGAGATATATGCGAAGAACCAGCGCTTTTGTGAAAATGTATTTATAGGGGCTGAAACGATAATTTCATGGGCTATAGGCTTACCATTTTTTCACTTTTTCGAGAAAATTATTCTGCGCCTATTCGTTAGGTTATAGCGTAAATCGGGTGCTGCACATGCGTGGGGAGAGATATATGCGGAGAACCAGCGCTTTTGTGAAAATGTATTTATAGGGGCTGAAACGATAATTTCATGGGCTATAGGCTTACCATTTTTTCACTTTTTCGAGAAAATTATTCTGCGCCTATTCGTTAGGTTATGGCGTAAATCGGGTGCTGCGCATGCGTGGGGAGAGATATATGCGAAGAACCAGCGCTTTTGTGAAAATGTATTTATAGGGGCTGAAACAATAATTTCATGGGCTATAGGCTTACCATTTTTTCATTTTTTCGAGAAAACTATTCTGCGCCCATTCGTTAGGTTTTGGCGTAAATCGAGTGCTGCGCATGCGTGGGGAGAGATATATGCGAAGAACCAGCGCTATTGTGAAAATGTATTTATAGGGGCTGAAACGATAATTTCATGCGCTATAGGCTTACCATTTTTTCACTTTTTCGAGAAAACTATTCTGCGCCTATTCGTTAGGTTATGGCGTAAATCGGGTGCTGCGCATGCGTGGGGAGAGATATATGTGAAGAACCAGCGCTTTTGTGAAAATGTATTTATAGGGGCTGAAACGATAATTTCATGGGCTATAGGCTTACCATTTCTTCAGATTTTCGAGAAAATTATTCTGCGCCTATTCGTTAGGTTATGGCGTAAATAGGGTGCTGCGCCTGCGTGGGGAGAGATATATGCGAAGAACCAGCGCTATTGTGAAAATGTATTTATAGGGGCTGAAACGATAATTTCATGGGCTATAGGCTTACCATTTTTTCACTTTTTCGAGAAAACTATTCTGCGCCTATTCGTTAGGTTATGGCGCAAATCGGGTGCTGCGCATGCGTGGGGAGAGATATATGCGAAGAACCAGCGCTATTGTGAAAATGTATTTATAGGGGCTCAAACGATAATTTCATGGGCTATAGGCTTACCATTTTTTCACTTTTTCGAGAAAATTATTCTGCGCCTATTCGTTAGGTTATGGCGTAAATAGGGTGCTGCACATGCGTGGGGAGAGATATATGCGAAGAACCAGCGCTATTGTGCAAATGTATTTATAGGGGCTGAAACGATAATTTCATGGGCTATAGGCTTACCATTTTTTCACTTTTTCGAGAAAATTATTCTGCGCCTATTCGTTAGGTTATGGCGCAAATCGGGTGCTGCGCATGCGTGGGGAGAGATATATGCGAAGAACCAGCGCTATTGTGAAAATGTATTTATATGGGCTGAAACAATAATTTCATGGGCTATAGGCTTACCATTTTTTCACTTTTTCGAGAAAACTATTCTGCGCCTATTCGTTAGGTTATGGCGCAAATCGGGTGCTGCGCATGCGTGGGGAGAGATATATGCGAAGAACCAGCGCTATTGTGAAAATGTATTTATAGGGGCTGAAACGATAATTTCATGGGCTATAGGCTTACCATTTTTTCACTTTTTCGAGAAAATTATTCTGCGCCTATTCGTTAGGTTATGGCGTAAATCGGGTGCTGCGCATGCGTGGGGAGAGATATATGCGAAGAACCAGCGCTATTGTACAAATGTATTTATAGTAGCTGAAACGATTATTTCATGCGCTATAGGCTTACCATTTTGTCACTTTTTCGAGAAAATTATTCTGCGCCTATTCGTTAGGTTATGGCGCAAATCGGGTGCTGCGCATGCGTGGGGAGAGATATATGCGAAGAACCAGCGCTATTGTGAAAATGTATTTATAGGGGCTGAAACGATAATTTCATGGGCTATAGGCTTACCATTTTTTCACTTTTTCGAGAAAATTATTCTGCGCCTATTCGTTAGGTTATGGCGTAAATCGGGTGCTGCGCATGCGTGGGGAGAGATATATGCGAAGAACCAGCGCTATTGTGCAAATGTATTTATAGGGGCTGAAACGATAATTTCATGGGCTATAGGCTTACCATTTCTTCAGATTTTCGAGAAAATTATTCTGCGCCTATTCGTTAGGTTATGGCGTAAATCGGGTGCTGCGCATGCGTGGGGAGAGATATATGCGAAGAACCAGCGCTATTGTGAAAATGTATTTATAGGGGCTGAAACGATAATTTCATGGGCTATAGGCTTACCATTTCTTCAGATTTTCGAGAAAATTATTCTGCGCCTATTCGTTAGGTTATGGCGTAAATCGGGTGCTGCGCATGCGTGGGGAGAGATATATGCGAAGAACCAGCGCTATTGTGAAAATGTATTTATAGGGGCTGAAACGATAATTTCATGGGCTATAGGGTTACCATTTTTTCACTTTTTCGAGAAAATTATTCTGCGCCTATTCGTTAGGTTATGGCGTAAATCGGGTGCTGCGCATGCGTGGGGAGAGATATATGCGAAGAACCAGCGCTATTGTGAAAATGTATTTATAGGGGCTGAAACGATAATTTCATGGGCTATAGGCTTACCATTTTTTCACTTTTTCGAGAAAATTATTCTGCGCCTATTCGTTAGGTTATGGCGTAAATAGGGTGCTGCACATGCGTGGGGAGAGATATATGCGAAGAACCAGGGCTATTGTGAAAATGTATTTATAGGGGCTGAAACGATAATTTCATGCGCTATAGGCTTACCATTTTGTCACTTTTTCGAGAAAATTATTCTGCGCCTATTCGTTAGGTTATGGCGCAAATCGGGTGCTGCGCATGCGTGGGGAGAGATATATGCGAAGAACCAGCGCTATTGTGAAAATGTATAGGGGCTGAAACGATAATTTCATGGGCTATAGGCTTACCATTTTTTCACTTTTTCGAGAAAACTATTCTGCGCCTATTCGTTAGGTTATGGCGCAAATCGGGTGCTGCGCATGCGTGGGGAGAGATATATGCGAAGAACCAGCGCTATTGTGAAAATGTATTTATAGGGGCTGAAACGATAATTTCATGGGCTATAGGCTTACCATTTTTTCACTTTTTCGAGAAAACTATTCTGCGCCTATTCGTTAGGTTATGGCGCAAATCGGGTGCTGCGCATGCGTGGGGAGAGATATATGCGAAGAACCAGCGCGATTGTGAAAATGTATTTATAGGGGCTGAAACGATAATTTCATGGGCTATAGGCTTACCATTTTTTCACTTTTTCGAGAAAATTATTCTGCGCCTATTCGTTAGGTTATGGCGTAAATCGGGTGCTGCGCATGCGTGGGGAGAGATATATGCGAAGAACCAGCGCTATTGTGCAAATGTATTTATAGGGGCTGAAACGATAATTTCATGCGCTATAGGCTTACCATTTTGTCACTTTTTCGAGAAAATTATTCTGCGCCTATTCGTTAGGTTATGGCGTAAATCGGGTGCTGCGCATGCGTGGGGAGAGATATATGCGAAGAACCAGCGCTATTGTGAAAATGTATTTATAGGGGCTGAAACGATAATTTCATGGGCTATAGGCTTACCATTTCTTCAGATTTTCGAGAAAATTATTCTGCGCCTATTCGTTAGGTTATGGCGTAAATCGGGTGCTGCGCATGCGTGGGGAGAGATATATGCGAAGAACCAGCGCTATTGTGAAAATGTATTTATAGGGGCTGAAACGATAATTTCATGGGCTATAGGCTTACCATTTCTTCAGATTTTCGAGAAAATTATTCTGCGCCTATTCGTTAGGTTATGGCGTAAATCGGGTGCTGCGCATGCGTGGGGAGAGATATATGCGAAGAACCAGCGCTATTGTGAAAATGTATTTATAGGGGCTGAAACGATAATTTCATGGGCTATAGGCTTACCATTTTTTCACTTTTTCGAGAAAACTATTCTGCGCCTATTCGTTAGGTTATGGCGCAAATCGGGTGCTGCGCATGCGTGGGGAGAGATATATGCGAAGAACCAGCGCTATTGTGAAAATGTATTTATAGGGGCTGAAACGATAATTTCATGGGCTATATAGGCTTACCATTTTTTCACTTTTTCGAGAAAACTATTCTGCGCCTATTCGTTAGGTTATGGCGCAAATCGGGTGCTGCGCATGCGTGGGGAGAGATATATGCGAAGAACCAGCGCTATTGTGAAAATGTATTTATAGGGGCTGAAACGATAATTTCATGGGCTATAGGCTTACCATTTTTTCACTTTTTCGAGAAAATTATTCTGCGCCTATTCGTTAGGTTATGGCGTAAATCGGGTGCTGCGCATGCGTGGGGAGAGATATATGCGAAGAACCAGCGCTATTGTGCAAATGTATTTATAGGGGCTGAAACGATAATTTCATGCGCTATAGGCTTACCATTTTGTCACTTTTTCGAGAAAATTATTCTGCGGCTATTCGTTAGGTTATGGCGTAAATCGGGTGCTGCGCATGCGTGGGGAGAGATATATGCGAAGAACCAGCGCTATTGTGAAAATGTATTTATAGGGGCTGAAACGATAATTTCATGGGCTATAGGCTTACCATTTCTTCAGATTTTCGAGAAAATTATTCTGTGCCTATTCGTTAGGTTATGGCGTAAATCGGGTGCTGCGCATGCGTGGGGAGAGATATATGCGAAGAACCAGCGCTATTGTGAAAATGTATTTATAGGGGCTGAAACGATAATTTCATGGGCTATAGGCTTACCATTTCTTCAGATTTTCGAGAAAATTATTCTGCGCCTATTCGTTAGGTTATGGCGTAAATCGGGTGCTGCGCATGCGTGGGGAGAGATATATGCGAAGAACCAGCGCTATTGTGAAAATGTATTTATAGGGGCTGAAACGATAATTTCATGGGCTATAGGCTTACCATTTTTTCACTTTTTCGAGAAAATGATTCTGCGCCTATTCGTTAGGTTATGGCGTAAATCGGGTGCTGCGCATGCGTGGGGAGAGATATATGCGAAGAACCAGCGCTATTGTGAAAATGTATTTATAGGGGCTGAAAGGATAATTTCATGGCATATAGGCTTACCATTTTTTCACTTTTTCGAGAAAATTATTCTGCGCCTATTCGCTAGGTTATGGCGTAAATAGGGTGCTGCACATGCGTGGGGAGAGATATATGCGAAGAACCAGCGCTATTGTGAAAATGTATTTATAGGGGCTGAAACGACAATTTCATGGGCTATAGGCTTACCATTTTGTCACTTTTTCGAGAAAATTGTTCTGCGCCTATTCGTTAGGTTATGGCGTAAATCGGGTGCTGCGCATGCGTGGGGAGAGATATATGCGAAGAACCAGCGCTATTGTGAAAATGTATTTATAGGGGCTGAAACGATAATTTCATGGGCTATAGGCTTACCAGTTTCTCACTTTTTCGAGAAAATTATTCTGCGCCTATTCGTTAGGTTATGGCGTAAATAGGGTGCTGCACATGCGTGGGGAGAGATATATGCGAAGAACCAGGGCTATTGTGAAAATGTATTTATAGGGGCTGAAACGATAATTTCATGCGCTATAGGCTTACCATTTTGTCACTTTTTCGAGAAAATTATTCTGCGCCTATTCGTTAGGTTATGGCGTAAATAGGGTGCTGCACATGCGTGGGGAGAGATATATGCGAAAAACCAGCGCTTTTGTGAAAATGTATTTATAGGGGCTGAAACGATATTTTCATGGGCTATAGGCTTACCATTTTTTCACTTTTTCGAGAAAATTATTCTACGCTTATTCGTTAGGTTATGGCGCAAATCGGGTGCGGCGCATGCGTGGGGAGAGATATATGCGAAAAACCAGCGCTTTTGTCAAAATGTATTTATAGGGGCTGAAACGATAATTTCATGCGCTATAGGCTTACCATTTTTTCACTTTTTCGAGAAAATTATTCTGCGCCTATTCGTTAAGTTATGGCGTAAATCGAGGGGTGCACACACATGGGGAGTGATATGTACGAAGAACCTGCGCTTTTTGGAGAACTTATTTAAAGGGGCTGGAACGATACTTTCATGGGCTATAGGCTTACTATTTCTTCACTTCTTTGAGAAAACTATTCTGCGCCTATTCGTTGCGTCATCGCGTAAATCGGGTGCTGCGCATGCGTGGGGAGAGATATATGCGAAGAACCAGCGCTTTTGTGAAAATGTATTTATAGGGGCTGAAACGATAAATTCATGGGCTATAGGCTAACCATTTTTTCACTTTTTCGAGAAAATTATTCTGCGCCTATTCGTTAGGTTATGGCGTAAATAGGGTGCTGCACATGCGTGGGGAGAGATATATGCGAAGAACCAGCGCTTTTGTGAAAATGTATCTATAGGGGCTGAAACAATGATTTCATGGGCTATAGGCTAACCATTTTTTCACTTTTTCGAGAAAATTATTCTGCGCCTATTCGTTAGGTTATGGCGTAAATAGGGTGCTGCACATGCGTGGGGAGAGATATACGCGAAGAACCAGCGCTTTTGTGGATATGTATTTATAGGGGCTGAAAAGAAAATTTCGTGGGCTATAGGCTTACCATTTCTTCAGATTTTCGAGAAAATTATTCTGCGCCTATTCGTTAGGTTATGGCGTAAATCGGGTGCTGCGCATGCGTGGGGAGAGATATATGCGAAGAACCAGCGCTTTTGTGAAAATGTATTTATAGTGGCTTAAACAATAATTTCATGGGATTATATGCTTACCATTTTTTCACTTTTTCGAGAAAATTATTCTGCGCCTATTCGTTAGGTTATGGCGTAAATAGGGTGCTGCACATGCGTGGGGAGAGATATATGCGAAGAACCAGCGCTTTTGTGAAAATGTATCTATAGGGGCTGAAACAATAATTTCATGGGCTATAGGCTAACCATTTTTTCACTTTTTCGAGAAAATTATTCTGCGCCTATTCGTTAGGTTATGGCGTAAATAGGGTGCTGCACATGCGTGGGGAGAGATATACGCGAAGAACCAGCGCTTTTGTGGATATGTATTTATAGGGGCTGAAAAGAAAATTTCGTGGGCTATAGGCTTACCATTTCTTCAGATTTTCGAGAAAATTATTCTGCGCCTATTCGTTAGGTTATGGCGTAAATCGCGTGCTGCGCATGCGTGGGGAGAGATATATGCGAAGAACCAGCGCTTTTGTGAAAATGTATTTATAGTGGCTTAAACAATAATTTCATGGGATTATATGCTTACCATTTTTTCACTTTTTCGAGAAAATTATTCTGCGCCTATTCGTTAGGTTATGGCGTAAATAGGGTGCTGCACATGCGTGGGGAGAGATATATGCGAAGAACCAGCGCTTTTGTGAAAATGTATTTATAGGGGCTGAAACGATAATTTCATGCGCTATAGGCTTACCATTTTTTCACTTTTTCGAGAAAATTATTCTGCGCCTATTCGTTAGGTTATGGCGCAAAGCGGGTGCTGCGCATGCGTGGGGAGAGATATAGGCGAAGAACCAGCGCTTTTGTGAAAATGTATTTATAGGGGCTGAAACGATAATTTCATGGGCTATAGGCTTACCATTTCTTCAGATTTTCGAGAAAATTATTCTGCGCCTATTCGTTAGGTTATGGCGTAAATCGGGTGCTGCGCATGCGTGGGGAGAGATATATGCGAAGAACCAGCGCTTTTGTGAAAATGTATTTATAGTGGCTTAAACAATAATTTCATGGGCTATAGGCTTACCATTTTTTCACTTTTTCGAGAAAATTATTCTGCGCCTATTCGTTAGGTTATGGCGTAAATAGGGTGCTGCACATGCGTGGGGAGAGATATATGCGAAGAACCAGCGCTTTTGTGAAAATGTATTTATAGGGGCTGAAACGATAATTTCATGCGCTATAGGCTTACCATTTTTTCACTTTTTCGAGAAAATTATTCTGCGCCTATTCGTTAGGTTATGGCGCAAATCGGGTGCTGCGCATGCGTGGGGAGAGATATAGGCGAAGAACCAGCGCTTTTGTGAAAATGTATTTATAGGGGCTGAAACGATAATTTCATGGGCTATAGGCTTACCATTTTTTCACTTTTTCGAGAAAACTATTCTGTGCCTATTCGTTACGTTATCGCGGAAGTCGGGTGCTGCACATGCGTGGGGAGAGATATATGCGAAGAACCAGCGCTATTGTGAAAATGTATTTATAGGGGCTGAAACGATAATTTCATGCGCTATAGGCTTACCATTTTGCCACTTTTTCGAGAAAATTATTCTGCGCCTATTCGTTAGGTTATTGCGTAAATAGGGTGCTGCACATGCGTGGGGAGAGATATATGCGAAGAACCAGCGCTATTGTGAAAATGTATTTATAGGGGCTGAAACGATAATTTCATGGGCTATATAGGCTTACCATTTTTTCACTTTTTCGAGAAAATTATTCTGCGCCTATTCGTTAGGTTATGGCGTAAATCGGGTGCTGCGCATGCGTGGGGAGAGATATATGCGAAGAACCAGCGCTTTTGTGAAAATGTATTTGTAGGGGCTGAAAAGAAAATTTCGTGGGCTATAGGCTTACCATTTTTTCAGATTTTCGAGAAAATTATTCTGCGCATATTCGTTAGGTTATGGCGTAAATCGAGGGGTGCGCATGCATTGCGAGTGATATGTACGAAGAACCAGCGCTTATGGTAGAATTTATTTAATTGTGCTGGAACGATACTTGCGTGGGCTATAGGCTTACTATTTCTTGATTTCTTTCAGAAAACTATTCTGCGCCTACTCGTTACGTTATCGCGTAAATCGGGTGCTGTGCATGCGTGGGGAGAGGTATATGCGCAGAACCAGCACTTTTGTGAAAATGTATTTATAGGGGCTGAAACGATAATTTCATGGGCTATAGGCTTACCATTTTTTCACTTTTTCGAGAAAATTATTCTGCGCCTATTCGTTAGGTTATGGCGCAAAAGGAGGGGTGCGCATGCATTGCGAGTGATATGTACGAAGAACCAGCGCTTTTGGGAGAATTTATTTAATGGGGCTGGAACGATACTTGCATGGGCTATAGGCTTACTATTTCTTGATTTCTTTGAGAAAACTATTCTGCGCCTATTGGTTACGTTATCGCGTAAATAGGGTGCTGCACATGCGTGGGGAGAGATATATGCGAAGAACCAGCGCTTTTGTGAAAATGTATTTATAGGGGCTGAAACGATAAATTCATGGGCTATAGGCTCCCCATGTTTTCACTTCTTGGAGAAAATTATTCTGCGCCTATTCGTTAGGTTATGGCGCAAATCGGGGGCTGCGCTTGCATGGGGAGGGATATGTACTAAAAACCAGCGCTTATGGTAGAATTTATTAAAAGGGGCTGAAACGATACTTGCTTGGGCTATAGGCTTACTATTTCTTCATTTCTTTGAGAAAACTATTCTGTGCCTATTCGTTACGTTATCGCGTAAATCGGGTGCTGCGCAAGCGTGGGGAAAGATATATGCGAAGAACCAGCGCTTTTGTGAAAATGTACTTATAGGGGCTGAAACGATAATTTCATGGGCTATAGGCTAACCATTTTTTCACTTTTTCGAGAAAATTATTCTGTGCCTATTCGTTAGGGTATGGCGTAAATAGGGTGCTGCACATGCGTGGGGAGAGATATACGCGAAGAACCAGCGCTTTTGTGGATATGTATTTATAGGGGCTGAAAAGAAAATTTCATGGGCTATAGGCTTACAATTTCTTCAGATTTTCGAGAAAATTATTCTGCGCCTATTCATTAGGTTATGGCGTAAATCGGGTGCTGCGCATGCGTGGGGAGAGATATATGCGAAGAACCAGCGCTTTTGTGAAAATGTATTTATAGTGGCTTAAACAATAATTTCATGGGCTATAGGCTTACCATTTTTTCACTTTTTCGAGAAAATTATTCTGCGCCTATTCGTTAGGTTATGGCGTAAATAGGGTGCTGCACATGCGTGGGGAGAGATATATGCGAAGAACCAGCGCTTTTGTGAAAATGTATTTATAGGGGCTGAAACGATAATTTCATGGGCTATAGGCTTACCATTTTTTCACTTTTTCGGGAAAATTATTCTACGCCTATTCGTTAGGTTATGGGGTAAATCGGGTGCTGCGCATGCGTGGGGAGAGATACATGCGAAGAACCAGCGCTTTTGTGAAAATGTATTTATAGGGGCTGAAAGAATAATTTAATGGGCTATAGGCTTACCATTTTTTCACTTTTTCGAGAAAATTATTCTGCGCCTATTCGTTAGGTTATGGCGCAAATCGGGTGCTGCGCATGCGTGGGGAGAGATATAGGTGAAGAACCAGCGCTTTTGTGAAAATGTATTTATAGGGGCTGAAACGATAATTTCATGGGCTATAGGCTTACCATTTTTTCACTTTTTCGAGAAAATTATTCTGCGCCTATTCGTTAGGTTATGGCGTAAATAGGGTGCTGCACATGCGTGGGGAGAGATATATGCGAAGAACCAGCGCTTTTGTGAAAATGTATCTATAGGGGCTGAAACAATAATTTCATGGGCTATAGGCTAACCATTTTTTTCACTTTTTCGAGAAAATTATTCTGCGCCTATTCGTTAGGTTATGGCGTAAATAGGGTGCTGCACATGCGTGGGGAGAGATATACGCGAAGAACCAGCGCTTTTGTGGATATGTATTTATAGGGGCTGAAAAGAAAATTTCGTGGGCTATAGGCTTACCATTTCTTCAGATTTTCGAGAAAATTATTCTGCGCCTATTCGTTAGGTTATGGCGTAAATCGGGTGCTGCGCATGCGTGGGGAGAGATATATGCGAAGAACCAGCGCTTTTGTGAAAATGTATTTATAGTGGCTTAAACAATAATTTCATGGGATTATATGCTTACCATTTTTTCACTTTTTCGAGAAAATTATTCTGCGCCTATTCGTTAGGTTATGGCGTAAATAGGGTGCTGCACATGCGTGGGGAGAGATATATGCGAAGAACCAGCGCTTTTGTGAAAATGTATTTATAGGGGCTGAAACGATAATTTCATGCGCTATAGGCTTACCATTTTTTCACTTTTTCGAGAAAATTATTCTGCGCCTATTCGTTAGGTTATGGCGCAAATCGGGTGCTGCGCATGCGTGGGGAGAGATATAGGCGAAGAACCAGCGCTTTTGTGAAAATGTATTTATAGGGGCTGAAACGATAATTTCATGGGCTATAGGCTTACCATTTCTTCAGATTTTCGAGAAAATTATTCTGCGCCTATTCGTTAGGTTATGGCGTAAATCGGGTGCTGCGCATGCGTGGGGAGAGATATATGCGAAGAACCAGCGCTTTTGTGAAAATGTATTTATAGGGGCTGAAACGATAATTTCATGGGCTATAGGCTTACCATTTTTTCACTTTTTCGAGAAAATTATTCTGCGCCTATTCGTTAGGTTATGGCGTAAATCGGGTGCTGCGCATGCGTGGGGAGAGATATATGCGAAGAACCAGCGCTTTTGTGAAAATGTATTTATAGTGGCTTAAACAATAATTTCATGGGCTATAGGCTTACCATTTTTTCACTTTTTCGAGAAAATTATTCTGCGCCTATTCGTTAGGTTATGGCGTAAATAGGGTGCTGCACATGCGTGGGGAGAGATATATGCGAAGAACCAGCGCTTTTGTGAAAATGTATTTATAGGGGCTGAAACGATAATTTCATGCGCTATAGGCTTACCATTTTTTCACTTTTTCGAGAAAATTATTCTGCGCCTATTCGTTAGGTTATGGCGCAAATCGGGTGCTGCGCATGCGTGGGGAGAGATATAGGTGAAGAACCAGCGCTTTTGTGAAAATGTATTTATAGGGGCTGAAACGATAATTTCATGGGCTATAGGCTTACCATTTTTTCACTTTTTCGAGAAAACTATTCTGTGCCTATTCGTTACGTTATCGCGGAAGTCGGGTGCTGCATATGCGTGGGGAGAGATATATGCGAAGAACCAGCGCTATTGTGAAAATGTATTTATAGGGGCTGAAACGATAATTTCATGCGCTATAGGCTTACCATTTTGTCACTTTTTCGAGAAAATTATTCTGCGCCTATTCGTTAGGTTATGGCGTAAATAGGGTGCTGCGCATGCGTGGGGAGAGATATATGCGAAGAACCAGCGCTTTTGTGAAAATGTATTTGTAGGGGCTGAAAAGAAAATTTCGTGGGCTATAGGCTTACCATTTTTTCAGATTTTCGAGAAAATTATTCTGCGCATATTCGTTAGGTTATGGCGTAAATCGAGGGGTGCGCATGCATTGCGAGTGATATGTACGAAGAACCAGCGCTTATGGTAGAATTTATTTAATTGTGCTGGAACGATACTTGCGTGGGCTATAGGCTTACTATTTCTTGATTTCTTTCAGAAAACTATTCTGCGCCTATTCGTTACGTTATCGCGTAAATCGGGTGCTGTGCATGCGTGGGGAGAGGTATATGCGCAGAACCAGCACTTTTGTGAAAATGTATTTATAGGGGCTGAAACGATAATTTCATGGGCTATAGGCTTACCATTTTTTCACTTTTTCGAGAAAATTATTCTGCGCCTATTCGTTAGGTTATGGGGTAAATCGGGTGCTGCGCATGCGTGGGGAGAGATACATGCGAAGAACCAGCGCTTTTGTGAAAATGTATTTATAGGGGCTGAAAGAATAATTTAATGGGCTATAGGCTTACCATTTTTTCACTTTTTCGAGAAAATTATTCTGCGCCTATTCGTTAGGTTATGGCGCAAATCGGGTGCTGCGCATGCGTGGGGAGAGATATAGGTGAAGAACCAGCGCTTTTGTGAAAATGTATTTATAGGGGCTGAAACGATAATTTCATGGGCTATAGGCTTACCATTTTTTCACTTTTTCGAGAAAATTATTCTGCGCCTATTCGTTAGGTTATGGCGTAAATAGGGTGCTGCACATGCGTGGGGAGAGATATATGCGAAGAACCAGCGCTTTTGTGAAAATGTATCTATAGGGGCTGAAACAATAATTTCATGGGCTATAGGCTAACCATTTTTTTCACTTTTTCGAGAAAATTATTCTGCGCCTATTCGTTAGGTTATGGCGTAAATAGGGTGCTGCACATGCGTGGGGAGAGATATACGCGAAGAACCAGCGCTTTTGTGGATATGTATTTATAGGGGCTGAAAAGAAAATTTCGTGGGCTATAGGCTTACCATTTCTTCAGATTTTCGAGAAAATTATTCTGCGCCTATTCGTTAGGTTATGGCGTAAATCGGGTGCTGCGCATGCGTGGGGAGAGATAAATGCGAAGAACCAGCGCTTTTGTGAAAATGTATTTATAGTGGCTTAAACAATAATTTCATGGGATTATATGCTTACCATTTTTTCACTTTTTCGAGAAAATTATTCTGCGCCTATTCGTTAGGTTATGGCGTAAATAGGGTGCTGCACATGCGTGGGGAGAGATATATGCGAAGAACCAGCGCTTTTGTGAAAATGTATTTATAGGGGCTGAAACGATAATTTCATGCGCTATAGGCTTACCATTTTTTCACTTTTTCGAGAAAATTATTCTGCGCCTATTCGTTAGGTTATGGCGCAAATCGGGTGCTGCGCATGCGTGGGGAGAGATATAGGCGAAGAACCAGCGCTTTTGTGAAAATGTATTTATAGGGGCTGAAACGATAATTTCATGGGCTATAGGCTTACCATTTCTTCAGATTTTCGAGAAAATTATTCTGCGCCTATTCGTTAGGTTATGGCGTAAATCGGGTGCTGCGCATGCGTGGGGAGAGATATATGCGAAGAACCAGCGCTTTTGTGAAAATGTATTTATAGTGGCTTAAACAATAATTTCATGGGCTATAGGCTTACCATTTTTTCACTTTTTCGAGAAAATTATTCTGCGCCTATTCGTTAGGTTATGGCGTAAATAGGGTGCTGCACATGCGTGGGGAGAGATATATGCGAAGAACCAGCGCTTTTCTGAAAATGTATTTATAGGGGCTGAAACGATAATTTCATGCGCTATAGGCTTACCATTTTTTCACTTTTTCGAGAAAATTATTCTGCGCCTATTCGTTAGGTTATGGCGCAAATCGGGTGCTGCGCATGCGTGGGGAGAGATATAGGTGAAGAACCAGCGCTTTTGTGAAAATGTATTTATAGGGGCTGAAA
The DNA here is from genome assembly GCF_023375885.2 of Dermacentor andersoni. NCBI lineage: Eukaryota > Metazoa > Arthropoda > Arachnida > Ixodida > Ixodidae > Dermacentor > Dermacentor andersoni. The sequence goes on from NC_092824.1 coordinate 54,660,773, forward strand.
CGATAATTTCATGGGCTATAGGCTTACCATTTTTTCACTTTTTCGAGAAAACTATTCTGTGCCTATTCGTTACGTTATCGCGGAAGTCGGGTGCTGCACATGCGTGGGGAGAGATATATGCGAAGAACCAGCGCTATTGTGAAAATGTATTTATAGGGGCTGAAACGATAATTTCATGCGCTATAGGCTTACCATTTTGTCACTTTTTCGAGAAAATTATTCTGCGCCTATTCGTTAGGTTATGGCGTAAATAGGGTGCTGCGCATGCGTGGGGAGAGATATATGCGAAGAACCAGCGCTTTTGTGAAAATGTATTTGTAGGGGCTGAAAAGAAAATTTCGTGGGCTATAGGCTTACCATTTTTTCAGATTTTCGAGAAAATTATTCTGCGCATATTCGTTAGGTTATGGCGCAAAAGGAGGGGTGCGCATGCATTGCGAGTGATATGTACGAAGAACCAGCGCTTTTGGGAGAATTTATTTAAAGGGGCTGGAACGATACTTGCATGGGCTATAGGCTTACTATTTCTTGATTTCTTTGAGAAAACTATTCTGCGCCTATTGGTTACGTTATCGCGTAAATAGGGTGCTGCACATGCGTGGGGAGAGATATATGCGAAGAACCAGCGCTTTTGTGAAAATGTATTTATAGGGGCTGAAACGATAAATTCATGGGCTATAGGCTCCCCATGTTTTCACTTCTTGGAGAAAATTATTCTGCGCCTATTCGTTAGGTTATGGCGCAAATCGGGGGCTGCGCTTGCATGGGGAGGGATATGTACTAAAAACCAGCGCTTATGGTAGAATTTATTAAAAGGGGCTGAAACGATACTTGCTTGGGCTATAGGCTTACTATTTCTTCATTTCTTTGAGAAAACTATTCTGTGCCTATTCGTTACGTTATCGCGTAAATCGGGTGCTGCGCAAGCGTGGGGAAAGATATATGCGAAGAACCAGCGCTTTTGTGAAAATGTACTTATAGGGGCTGAAACGATATTTTCATGGGCTATAGGCTAACCATTTTTTCACTTTTTCGAGAAAATTATTCTGCGCCTATTCGTTAGGGTATGGCGTAAATAGGGTGCTGCACATGCGTGGGGAGAGATATATGCGAAGAACCAGCGCTTTTGTGGATATGTATTTATAGGGGCTGAAAAGAAAATTTCGTGCGCTATAGGCTTACCATTTCTTCAGATTTTCGAGAAAATTATTCTGCGCCTATTCGTTAGGTTATGGCGTAAATCGGGTGCTGCGCATGCGTGGGGAGAGATATATGCGAAGAACCAGCGCTTTTGTGAAAATGTATTTATAGTGGCTTAAACAATAATTTCATGGGCTATAGGCTTACCATTTTTTCACTTTTTCGAGAAAATTATTCTGCGCCTATTCGTTAGGTTATGGCGTAAATAGGGTGCTGCACATGCGTGGGGAGAGATATATGCGAAGAACCAGCGCTTTTGTGAAAATGTATTTATAGGGGCTGAAACGATAATTTCATGGGCTATAGGCTTACCATTTTTTCACTTTTTCGAGAAAATTATTCCACGCCTATTCGTTAGGTTATGGCGTAAATCGGGTGCTGCGCATGCGTGGGGAGAGATACATGCGAAGAACCAGCGCTTTTGTGAAAATGTATTTATAGGGGTTGAAACGATAATTTCATGGGCTCTAGGCTTACCATTTTTTCACTTTTTCGAGAAAATTATTCTGCGCCTATTCGTTAGGTTATGGCGTAAATCGGGTGCTGCGCATGCGTGGGGAGAGATATATGCGAAGAACCAGCGCTTTTGTGAAAATGTATTTATAGGGGCTGAAACGATAATTTCATGGGCTATAGGCTTACCATTTCTTCAGATTTTCGAGAAAATTATTCTGCGCCTATTCGTTAGGTTATGGCGTAAATCGGGTGCTGCGCATGCGTGGGGAGAGATATATGCGAAGAACCAGCGCTTTTGTGAAAATGTATTTATAGGGGCTGAAACGATAATTTCATGTGCTATAGGCTTACCATTTTTTCACTTTTTCGAGAAAATTATTCTGCGCCTATTCGTTAGGTTATGGCGTAAATAGGGTGCTGCACATGCGTGGGGAGAGATATATGCGAAGAACCAGCGCTTTTGTGAAAATGTATTTATAGGGGTTGAAACAATAATTTCATGGGCTATAGGCTTACCATTTTTTCACTTTTTCGAGAAAATTATTCTGCGCCTATTCGTTAGGTTATGGCGTAAATAGGGTGCTGCACATGCGTGGGGAGAGATATATGCGAAGAACCAGCGCTATTGTGAAAATGTATTTATAGGGGCTGAAACGATAATTTCATGCGCTATAGGCTTACCATTTTGTCACTTTTTCGAGAAAATTATTCTTCGCCTATTCGTTAGGTTATGGCGTAAATAGGGTGCTGCACATGCGTGGGGAGAGATATATGCGAAGAACCAGCCCTTTTGTGAAAATGTATTTATAGGGGCTGAAACAATAATTTCATGGGCTATAGGCTTACCATTTTTTCACTTTTTCGAGAAAACTATTCTGTGCCTATTCGTTACGTTATCGCGGAAATCGGGTGCTGCACATGCGTGGGGAGAGATATATGCGAAGAACCAGCGCTTTTGTGAAAATGTATTTATAGGGGCTGAAACGATAATTTCATGCGCTATAGGCTTACCATTTTTTCACTTTTTCGAGAAAATTATTCTGCGCCTATTCGTTAGGTTATGGCGCAAATCGGGTGCTGCGCATGCGTGGGGAGAGATATAGGTGAAGAACCAGCGCTTTTGTGAAAATGTATTTATAGGGGCTGAAACGATAATTTCATGGGCTATAGGCTTACCATTTTTTCACTTTTTCGAGAAAACTATTCTGTGCCTATTCGTTACGTTATCGCGGAAGTCGGGTGCTGCATATGCGTGGGGAGAGATATATGCGAAGAACCAGCGCTATTGTGAAAATGTATTTATAGGGGCTGAAACGATAATTTCATGCGCTATAGGCTTACCATTTTGTCACTTTTTCGAGAAAATTATTCTGCGCCTATTCGTTAGGTTATGGCGTAAATAGGGTGCTGCGCATGCGTGGGGAGAGATATATGCGAAGAACCAGCGCTTTTGTGAAAATGTATTTGTAGGGGCTGAAAAGAAAATTTCGTGGGCTATAGGCTTACCATTTTTTCAGATTTTCGAGAAAATTATTCTGCGCATATTCGTTAGGTTATGGCGTAAATCGAGGGGTGCGCATGCATTGCGAGTGATATGTACGAAGAACCAGCGCTTATGGTAGAATTTATTTAATTGTGCTGGAACGATACTTGCGTGGGCTATAGGCTTACTATTTCTTGATTTCTTTCAGAAAACTATTCTGCGCCTATTCGTTACGTTATCGCGTAAATCGGGTGCTGTGCATGCGTGGGGAGAGGTATATGCGCAGAACCAGCACTTTTGTGAAAATGTATTTATAGGGGCTGAAACGATAATTTCATGGGCTATAGGCTTACCATTTTTTCACTTTTTCGAGAAAATTATTCTGCGCCTATTCGTTAGGTTATGGGGTAAATCGGGTGCTGCGCATGCGTGGGGAGAGATACATGCGAAGAACCAGCGCTTTTGTGAAAATGTATTTATAGGGGCTGAAAGAATAATTTAATGGGCTATAGGCTTACCATTTTTTCACTTTTTCGAGAAAATTATTCTGCGCCTATTCGTTAGGTTATGGCGCAAATCGGGTGCTGCGCATGCGTGGGGAGAGATATAGGTGAAGAACCAGCGCTTTTGTGAAAATGTATTTATAGGGGCTGAAACGATAATTTCATGGGCTATAGGCTTACCATTTTTTCACTTTTTCGAGAAAATTATTCTGCGCCTATTCGTTAGGTTATGGCGTAAATAGGGTGCTGCACATGCGTGGGGAGAGATATATGCGAAGAACCAGCGCTTTTGTGAAAATGTATCTATAGGGGCTGAAACAATAATTTCATGGGCTATAGGCTAACCATTTTTTTCACTTTTTCGAGAAAATTATTCTGCGCCTATTCGTTAGGTTATGGCGTAAATAGGGTGCTGCACATGCGTGGGGAGAGATATACGCGAAGAACCAGCGCTTTTGTGGATATGTATTTATAGGGGCTGAAAAGAAAATTTCGTGGGCTATAGGCTTACCATTTCTTCAGATTTTCGAGAAAATTATTCTGCGCCTATTCGTTAGGTTATGGCGTAAATCGGGTGCTGCGCATGCGTGGGGAGAGATAAATGCGAAGAACCAGCGCTTTTGTGAAAATGTATTTATAGTGGCTTAAACAATAATTTCATGGGATTATATGCTTACCATTTTTTCACTTTTTCGAGAAAATTATTCTGCGCCTATTCGTTAGGTTATGGCGTAAATAGGGTGCTGCACATGCGTGGGGAGAGATATATGCGAAGAACCAGCGCTTTTGTGAAAATGTATTTATAGGGGCTGAAACGATAATTTCATGCGCTATAGGCTTACCATTTTTTCACTTTTTCGAGAAAATTATTCTGCGCCTATTCGTTAGGTTATGGCGCAAATCGGGTGCTGCGCATGCGTGGGGAGAGATATAGGCGAAGAACCAGCGCTTTTGTGAAAATGTATTTATAGGGGCTGAAACGATAATTTCATGGGCTATAGGCTTACCATTTCTTCAGATTTTCGAGAAAATTATTCTGCGCCTATTCGTTAGGTTATGGCGTAAATCGGGTGCTGCGCATGCGTGGGGAGAGATATATGCGAAGAACCAGCGCTTTTGTGAAAATGTATTTATAGTGGCTTAAACAATAATTTCATGGGCTATAGGCTTACCATTTTTTCACTTTTTCGAGAAAATTATTCTGCGCCTATTCGTTAGGTTATGGCGTAAATAGGGTGCTGCACATGCGTGGGGAGAGATATATGCGAAGAACCAGCGCTTTTCTGAAAATGTATTTATAGGGGCTGAAACGATAATTTCATGCGCTATAGGCTTACCATTTTTTCACTTTTTCGAGAAAATTATTCTGCGCCTATTCGTTAGGTTATGGCGCAAATCGGGTGCTGCGCATGCGTGGGGAGAGATATAGGTGAAGAACCAGCGCTTTTGTGAAAATGTATTTATAGGGGCTGAAACGATAATTTCATGGGCTATAGGCTTACCATTTTTTCACTTTTTCGAGAAAACTATTCTGTGCCTATTCGTTACGTTATCGCGGAAGTCGGGTGCTGCACATGCGTGGGGAGAGATATATGCGAAGAACCAGCGCTATTGTGAAAATGTATTTATAGGGGCTGAAACGATAATTTCATGCGCTATAGGCTTACCATTTTGTCACTTTTTCGAGAAAATTATTCTGCGCCTATTCGTTAGGTTATGGCGTAAATAGGGTGCTGCGCATGCGTGGGGAGAGATATATGCGAAGAACCAGCGCTTTTGTGAAAATGTATTTGTAGGGGCTGAAAAGAAAATTTCGTGGGCTATAGGCTTACCATTTTTTCAGATTTTCGAGAAAATTATTCTGCGCATATTCGTTAGGTTATGGCGCAAAAGGAGGGGTGCGCATGCATTGCGAGTGATATGTACGAAGAACCAGCGCTTTTGGGAGAATTTATTTAAAGGGGCTGGAACGATACTTGCATGGGCTATAGGCTTACTATTTCTTGATTTCTTTGAGAAAACTATTCTGCGCCTATTGGTTACGTTATCGCGTAAATAGGGTGCTGCACATGCGTGGGGAGAGATATATGCGAAGAACCAGCGCTTTTGTGAAAATGTATTTATAGGGGCTGAAACGATAAATTCATGGGCTATAGGCTCCCCATGTTTTCACTTCTTGGAGAAAATTATTCTGCGCCTATTCGTTAGGTTATGGCGCAAATCGGGGGCTGCGCTTGCATGGGGAGGGATATGTACTAAAAACCAGCGCTTATGGTAGAATTTATTAAAAGGGGCTGAAACGATACTTGCTTGGGCTATAGGCTTACTATTTCTTCATTTCTTTGAGAAAACTATTCTGTGCCTATTCGTTACGTTATCGCGTAAATCGGGTGCTGCGCAAGCGTGGGGAAAGATATATGCGAAGAACCAGCGCTTTTGTGAAAATGTACTTATAGGGGCTGAAACGATATTTTCATGGGCTATAGGCTAACCATTTTTTCACTTTTTCGAGAAAATTATTCTGCGCCTATTCGTTAGGGTATGGCGTAAATAGGGTGCTGCACATGCGTGGGGAGAGATATATGCGAAGAACCAGCGCTTTTGTGGATATGTATTTATAGGGGCTGAAAAGAAAATTTCGTGCGCTATAGGCTTACCATTTCTTCAGATTTTCGAGAAAATTATTCTGCGCCTATTCGTTAGGTTATGGCGTAAATCGGGTGCTGCGCATGCGTGGGGAGAGATATATGCGAAGAACCAGCGCTTTTGTGAAAATGTATTTATAGTGGCTTAAACAATAATTTCATGGGCTATAGGCTTACCATTTTTTCACTTTTTCGAGAAAATTATTCTGCGCCTATTCGTTAGGTTATGGCGTAAATAGGGTGCTGCACATGCGTGGGGAGAGATATATGCGAAGAACCAGCGCTTTTGTGAAAATGTATTTATAGGGGCTGAAACGATAATTTCATGGGCTATAGGCTTACCATTTTTTCACTTTTTCGAGAAAATTATTCCACGCCTATTCGTTAGGTTATGGCGTAAATCGGGTGCTGCGCATGCGTGGGGAGAGATACATGCGAAGAACCAGCGCTTTTGTGAAAATGTATTTATAGGGGTTGAAACGATAATTTCATGGGCTCTAGGCTTACCATTTTTTCACTTTTTCGAGAAAATTATTCTGCGCCTATTCGTTAGGTTATGGCGTAAATCGGGTGCTGCGCATGCGTGGGGAGAGATATATGCGAAGAACCAGCGCTTTTGTGAAAATGTATTTATAGGGGCTGAAACGATAATTTCATGGGCTATAGGCTTACCATTTCTTCAGATTTTCGAGAAAATTATTCTGCGCCTATTCGTTAGGTTATGGCGTAAATCGGGTGCTGCGCATGCGTGGGGAGAGATATATGCGAAGAACCAGCGCTTTTGTGAAAATGTATTTATAGGGGCTGAAACGATAATTTCATGTGCTATAGGCTTACCATTTTTTCACTTTTTCGAGAAAATTATTCTGCGCCTATTCGTTAGGTTATGGCGTAAATAGGGTGCTGCACATGCGTGGGGAGAGATATATGCGAAGAACCAGCGCTTTTGTGAAAATGTATTTATAGGGGTTGAAACAATAATTTCATGGGCTATAGGCTTACCATTTTTTCACTTTTTCGAGAAAATTATTCTGCGCCTATTCGTTAGGTTATGGCGTAAATAGGGTGCTGCACATGCGTGGGGAGAGATATATGCGAAGAACCAGCGCTATTGTGAAAATGTATTTATAGGGGCTGAAACGATAATTTCATGCGCTATAGGCTTACCATTTTGTCACTTTTTCGAGAAAATTATTCTTCGCCTATTCGTTAGGTTATGGCGTAAATAGGGTGCTGCACATGCGTGGGGAGAGATATATGCGAAGAACCAGCCCTTTTGTGAAAATGTATTTATAGGGGCTGAAACAATAATTTCATGGGCTATAGGCTTACCATTTTTTCACTTTTTCGAGAAAACTATTCTGTGCCTATTCGTTACGTTATCGCGGAAATCGGGTGCTGCACATGCGTGGGGAGAGATATATGCGAAGAACCAGCGCTTTTGTGAAAATGTATTTGTAGGGGCTGAAAAGAAAATTTCGTGGGCTATAGGCTTACCATTTTTTCAGATTTTCGAGAAAATTATTCTGCGCATATTCGTTAGGTTATGGCGTAAATCGAGGGGTGCGCATGCATTGCGAGTGATATGTACGAAGAACCAGCGCTTATGGTAGAATTTATTTAATTGTGCTGGAACGATACTTGCGTGGGCTATAGGCTTACTATTTCTTGATTTCTTTCAGAAAACTATTCTGCGCCTATTCGTTACGTTATCGCGTAAATCGGGTGCTGTGCATGCGTGGGGAGAGGTATATGCGCAGAACCAGCACTTTTGTGAAAATGTATTTATAGGGGCTGAAACGATAATTTCATGGGCTATAGGCTTACCATTTTTTCACTTTTTCGAGAAAATTATTCTGCGCCTATTCGTTACGTTATCGCGGAAATCGGGTGCTGCACATGCGTGGGGAGAGATATATGCGAAGAACCAGCGCTATTGTGAAAATGTATTTGTAGGGGCTGACACGATAATTTCATGGGCTATAGGCTTACCATTTTTTCACTTTTTCGAGAAAATTATTCTACGCCTATTCGTTAGGTTATGGCGTAAATCGGGTGCTGCGCATGCGTGGGGAGAGATATATGCGAGGAACCAGCGCTTTTGTGAAAATGTATTTGTAGGGGCTGACACGATAATTTAATGGGCTATAGGCTTACCACTTTTTCAGATTTTCGAGAAAATTATTCTGCGCCTATTCGTTAGGTTATGGCGTAAATCGTGTGCTGCGCATGCGTGGGGAGAGATATATGCGAAGAACCAGCGCTATTGTGAAAATGTATTTATAGGGGCTGAAACAATAATTTCATGGGCTATAGGCTTACCATTTTGTCACTTTTTCGAGAAAATTATTCTGCGCCTATTCGTTAGGTTATGGCGTAAATCGGGTGCTGCGCATGCGTGGGGAGAGATATATGCGAAGAACCAGCGCTTTTGTGAAAATGTATTTATAGTGGCTTAAACAATAATTTCATGGGCTATAGGCTTACCATTTTTTCACTTTTTCGAGAAAATTATTCTGCGCCTATTCGTTAGGTTATGGCGTAAATAGGGTGCTGCACATGCGTGGGGAGAGATATATGCGAAGAACCAGCGCTTTTGTGAAAATGTATTTATAGGGGCTGGAACGATAATTTCATGGGCTATAGGCTTACCATTTTTTCACTTTTTCGAGAAAATTATTCCACGCCTATTCGTTAGGTTATGGCGTAAATCGGGTGCTGCGCATGCGTGGGGAGAGATACATGCGAAGAACCAGCGCTTTTGTGAAAATGTATTTATAGGGGTTGAAACGATAATTTCATGGGCTCTAGGCTTACCATTTTTTCACTTTTTCGAGAAAATTATTCTGCGCCTATTCGTTAGGTTATGGCGTAAATCGGGTGCTGCGCATGCGTGGGGAGAGATATATGCGAAGAACCAGCGCTTTTGTGAAAATGTATTTATAGGGGCTGAAACGATAATTTCATGGGCTATAGGCTTACCATTTCTTCAGATTTTCGAGAAAATTATTTTGCGCCTATTCGTTAGGTTATGGCGTAAATCGGGTGCTGCGCATGCGTGGGGAGAGATATATGCGAAGAACCAGCGCTTTTGTGAAAATGTATTTATAGGGGCTGAAACGATAATTTCATGTGCTATAGGCTTACCATTTTTTCACTTTTTCGAGAAAATTATTCTGCGCCTATTCGTTAGGTTATGGCGTAAATAGGGTGCTGCACATGCGTGGGGAGAGATATATGCGAAGAACCAGCGCTTTTGTGAAAATGTATTTATAGGGGTTGAAACAATAATTTCATGGGCTATAGGCTTACCATTTTTTCACTTTTTCGAGAAAATTATTCTGCGCCTATTCGTTAGGTTATGGCGTAAATAGGGTGCTGCACATGCGTGGGGAGAGATATATGCGAAGAACCAGCGCTATTGTGAAAATGTATTTATAGGGGCTGAAACGATAATTTCATGCGCTATAGGCTTACCATTTTGTCACTTTTTCGAGAAAATTATTCTGCGCCTATTCGTTAGGTTATGGCGTAAATAGGGTGCTGCACATGCGTGGGGAGAGATATATGCGAAGAACCAGCGCTTTTGTGAAAATGTATTTATAGGGGCTGAAACAATAATTTCATGGGCTATAGGCTTACCATTTTTTCACTTTTTCGAGAAAACTATTCTGTGCCTATTCGTTACGTTATCGCGGAAATCGGGTGCTGCACATGCGTGGGGAGAGATATATGCGAAGAACCAGCGCTATTGTGAAAATGTATTTATAGGGGCTGAAACGATAATTTCATGCGCTATAGGCTTACCATTTTGTCACTTTTTCGAGAAAATTATTCTGCGCCTATTCGTTAGGTTATGGCGTAAATAGGGTGCTTCACATGCGTGGGGAGAGATATATGCGAAGAACCAGCGCTATTGTGAAAATGTATTTATAGGGGCTGAAACGATAATTTCATGGGCTATAGGCTTACCATTTTTTCACTTTTTCGAGAAAATATTCTGCGCCTATTCGTTAGGTTATGGCGTAAATCGGGTGCTGCGCATGCGTGGGGAGAGATATATGCGAAGAACCAGCGCTTTTGTGAAAATGTATTTGTAGGGGCTGAAAAGAAAATTTCGTGGGCTATAGGCTTACCATTTTTTCAGATTTTCGAGAAAATTATTCTGCGCATATTCGTTAGGTTATGGCGTAAATCGAGGGGTGCGCATGCATTGCGAGTGATATGTACGAAGAACCAGCGCTTATGGTAGAATTTATTTAATTGTGCTGGAACGATACTTGCGTGGGCTATAGGCTTACTATTTCTTGATTTCTTTCAGAAAACTATTCTGCGCCTATTCGTTACGTTATCGCGTAAATCGGGTGCTGTGCATGCGTGGGGAGAGGTATATGCGCAGAACCAGCACTTTTGTGAAAATGTATTTATAGGGGCTGAAACGATAATTTCATGGGCTATAAGCTTACCATTTTTTCACTTTTTCGAGAAAATTATTCTGCGCCTATTCGTTACGTTATCGCGGAAATCGGGTGCTGCACATGCGTGGGGAGAGATATATGCGAAGAACCAGCGCTATTGTGAAAATGTATTTGTAGGGGCTGACACGATAATTTCATGGGCTATAGGCTTACCATTTTTTCACTTTTTCGAGAAAATTATTCTACGCCTATTCGTTAGGTTATGGCGTAAATCGGGTGCTGCGCATGCGTGGGGAGAGATATATGCGAGGAACCAGCGCTTTTGTGAAAATGTATTTGTAGGGGCTGACACGATAATTTAATGGGCTATAGGCTTACCACTTTTTCAGATTTTCGAGAAAATTATTCTGCGCCTATTCGTTAGGTTATGGCGTAAATCGGGTGCTGCGCATGCGTGGGGAGAGATATATGCGAAGAACCAGCGCTATTGTGAAAATGTATTTATAGGGGCTGAAACAATAATTTCATGGGCTATAGGCTTACCATTTTGTCACTTTTTCGAGAAAATTATTCTGCGCCTATTCGTTAGGTTATGGCGTAAATAGGGTGCTGCACATGCGTGGGGAGAGATATATGCGAAGAACCAGCGCTTTTGTGAAAATGTATTTATAGGGGCTGAAACAATAATTTCATGGGCTATAGGCTTACCATTTTTTCACTTTTTCGAGAAAACTATTCTGTGCCTATTCGTTACGTTATCGCGGAAATCGGGTGCTGCACATGCGTGGGGAGAGATATATGCGAAGAACCAGCGCTATTGTGAAAATGTATTTATAGGGGCTGAAACGATAATTTCATGCGCTATAGGCTAACCATTTTTTCACTTTTTCGAGAAAATTATTCTGCGCCTATTCGTTAGGGTATGGCGTAAATAGGGTGCTGCACATGCGTGGGGAGAGATATATGCGAAGAACCAGCGCTTTTGTGGATATGTATTTATAGGGGCTGAAAAGAAAATTTCGTGGGCTATAGGCTTACCATTTTTTCACTTTTTCGAGAAAATTATTCTGCGCCTATTCGTTAGGTTATGGCGTAAATAGGGTGCTGCACATGCGTGGGGAGAGATATATGCGAAGAACCAGCGCTTTTGTGAAAATGTATTTATAGGGGCTGAAACGATAATTTCATGGGCTTTAGGCTTACCCTTTTTTCACTTTTTCGAGAAAATTATTCTACGCCTATTCGTTAGGTTATGGCGTAAATCGGGTGCTGCACATGCGTGGGGAGAGATACATGCGAAGAACCAGCGCTTTTGTGAAAATGTATTTATAGGGGTTGAAACGATAATTTCATGGGCTATAGGCTTACCATTTTTTCACTTTTTCGAGAAAATTATTCTGCGCCTATTCGTTAGGTTATGGCGTAAATCGGGTGCTGCGCATGCGTGGGGAGAGATATATGCGAAGAACCAGCGCTTTTGTGAAAATGTATTTATAGGGGCTGAAACGATAATTTCATGGGCTATAGGCTTACCATTTTTTCACTTTTTCGAGAAAATTATTCTACGCCTATTCGTTAGGTTATGGCGTAAATCGGGTGCTGCGCATGCGTGGGGAGAGATATAGGTGAAGAACCAGCGCTTTTGTGAAAATGTATTTATAGGGGCTGAAACGATAATTTCATGGGCTATAGGCTTACCATTTTTTCCCTTTTTCGAGAAAATTATTCTGCGCCCATTCGTTAGGTTATGGCGTAAACCGGGTGCTGCGCATGCGTGGGGAGAGATATAGGTGAAGAACCAGCGCTTTTGTGAAAATGTATTTATAGGGGCTGAAACGATAATTTCATGCGCTATAGGCTTACTATTTTGTCACTTTTTCGAGAAAATTATTCTGCGCCTATTCGTTAGGTTATGGGGGTACTGCGCATGCGTGGGGAGAGATATATGCGAAAAACCAGCGCTTTTGTGAAAATGTATGTATAGGGGCTGAAACGATATTTTCATGGGCTATAGGCTTACCATTTTTTCACTTTTTCGAGAAAATTATTCTACGCTCATTCGTTAGGTTATGGCGCAAATCGGGTGCGGCGCATGCGTGGGGAGAGATATATGCGAAAAACCAGCGCTTTTGTCAAAATGTATTTATAGGAGCTGAAACGACATTTTCATGCGCTATAGGCTTACCATTTCTTCAGATTTTCGAGAAAATTATTCTGCGCCTATTCGTTAGGTTATGGCGTAAATCGGGTGCTGCGCATGCGTGGGGAGAGATATATGCGAAGAACCAGCGCTATTGTGAAAATGTATTTATAGGGGCTGAAACGATAATTTCATGCGTTATAGGCTTACCATTTTGTCACTTTTTCGAGAAAATTATTCTGCGCCTATTCGTTAGGTTATGGCGTAAATAGGGTGCTGCACATGCATGGGGAGAGATATACGCGAAGAACCAGCGCTTTTGTGAAAATGTATTTATAGGGGCTGAAACAATAATTTCATGGGCTATAGGCTTACCATTTTTTCAGTTTTCCGAGAAAACTATTCTGTGCCTATTCGTTACGTTATCGCGGAAATCGGGTGCTGCACATGCGTGGGGAGAGATATATGCGAAGAACCAGCGCTTTTGTGAAAATGTATTTATAGGGGCTGAAACAATAATTTCATGGGCTATAGGCTTACCATTTTTTCACTTTTTCGAGAAAATTATTCTGCGCCCATTCGTTAGGTTATGGCGTAAACCGGGTGCTGCGCATGCGTGGGGAGAGATATATGCGAAGAACCAGCGCTTTTGTGAAAATGTATTTATAGGGGCTGAAACGATAATTTCATGCGCTATAGGCTTACCATTTTGTCACTTTTTCGAGAAAATTATTCTGCGCCTATTCGTTAGGTTATGGCGTAAATAGGGTGCTTCACATGCGTGGGGAGAGATATATGCGAAGAACCAGCGCTATTGTGAAAATGTATTTATAGGGGCTGAAACGATAATTTCATGGGCTATAGGCTTACCATTTTTTCACTTTTTCGAGAAAATTATTCTGCGCCTATTCGTTAGGTTATGGCGTAAATCGGGTGCTGCGCATGCGTGGGGAGAGATATATGCGAAGAACCAGCGCTTTTGTGAAAATGTATTTGTAGGGGCTGAAAAGAAAATTTCGTGGGCTATAGGCTTACCATTTTTTCAGATTTTCTAGAAAATTATTCTGCGCATATTCGTTAGGTTATGGCGTAAATCGAGGGGTGCGCATGCATTGCGAGTGATATGTACGAAGAACCAGCGCTTATGGTAGAATTTATTTAATTGTGCTGGAACGATACTTGCGTGGGCTATAGGCTTACTATTTCTTGATTTCTTTCAGAAAACTATTCTGCGCCTATTCGTTACGTTATCGCGTAAATCGGGTGCTGTGCATGCGTGGGGAGAGGTATATGCGCAGAACCAGCACTTTTGTGAAAATGTATTTATAGGGGCTGAAACGATAATTTCATGGGCTATAGGCTTACCATTTTTTCACTTTTTCGAGAAAATTATTCTGCGCCTATTCGTTACGTTATCGCGGAAATCGGGTGCTGCACATGCGTGGGGAGAGATATATGAGAAAAACCAGCGCTTTTGTCAAAATGTATTTATAGGGGCTGAAACGACATTTTCATGCGCTATAGGCTTACCATTTCTTCAGATTTTCGAGAAAATTATTCTGCGCCTATTCGTTAGGTTATGGCGTAAATCGGGTGCTGCGCATGCGTGGGGAGAGATATATGCGAAGAACCAGCGCTATTGTGAAAATGTATTTATAGGGGCTGAAACAATAATTTCATGGGCTATAGGCTTACCATTTTGTCACTTTTTCGAGAAAATTATTCTGCGCCTATTCGTTAGGTTATGGCGTAAATAGGGTGCTGCACATGCGTGGGGAGAGATATATGCGAAGAACCAGCGCTTTTGTGAAAATGTATTTATAGGGGCTGAAACAATAATTTCATGGGCTATAGGCTTACCATTTTTTCACTTTTTCGAGAAAACTATTCTGTGCCTATTCGTTACGTTATCGCGGAAATCGGGTGCTGCACATGCGTGGGGAGAGATATATGCGAAGAACCAGCGCTATTGTGAAAATGTATTTATAGGGGCTGAAACGATAATTTCATGCGCTATAGGCTAACCATTTTTTCACTTTTTCGAGAAAATTATTCTGCGCCTATTCGTTAGGGTATGGCGTAAATAGGGTGCTGCACATGCGTGGGGAGAGATATATGCGAAGAACCAGCGCTTTTGTGGATATGTATTTATAGGGGCTGAAAAGAAAATTTCGTGGGCTATAGGCTTACCATTTTTTCACTTTTTCGAGAAAATTATTCTGCGCCTATTCGTTAGGTTATGGCGTAAATAGGGTGCTGCACATGCGTGGGGAGAGATATATGCGAAGAACCAGCGCTTTTGTGAAAATGTATTTATAGGGGCTGAAACGATAATTTCATGGGCTATAGGCTTACCATTTTTTCACTTTTTCGAGAAAATTATTCTACGCCTATTCGTTAGGTTATGGCGTAAATCGGGTGCTGCACATGCGTGGGGAGAGATACATGCGAAGAACCAGCGCTTTTGTGAAAATGTATTTATAGGGGTTGAAACGATAATTTCATGGGCTATAGGCTTACCATTTTTTCACTTTTTCGAGAAAATTATTCTGCGCCTATTCGTTAGGTTATGGCGTAAATCGGGTGCTGCGCATGCGTGGGGAGAGATATATGCGAAGAACCAGCGCTTTTGTGAAAATGTATTTATAGGGGCTGAAACGATAATTTCATGGGCTATAGGCTTACCATTTTTTCACTTTTTCGAGAAAATTATTCTACGCCTATTCGTTAGGTTATGGCGTAAATCGGGTGCTGCGCATGCGTGGGGAGAGATATAGGTGAAGAACCAGCGCTTTTGTGAAAATGTATTTATAGGGGTTGAAACGATAATTTCATGGGCTATAGGCTTACCATTTTTTCCCTTTTTCGAGAAAATTATTCTGCGCCCATTCGTTAGGTTATGGCGTAAACCGGGTGCTGCGCATGCGTGGGGAGAGATATAGGTGAAGAACCAGCGCTTTTGTGAAAATGTATTTATAGGGGCTGAAACGATAATTTCATGGGCTATAGGCTTACCATTTCTTCAGATTTTCTAGAAAATTATTCTGCGCCTATTCGTTAGGTTATGGCGTAAATCGGGTGCTGCGCATGCGTGGGGAGAGATATATGCGAAGAACCAGCGCTATTGTGAAAATGTATTTATAGGGGCTGAAACGATAATTTCATGCGCTATAGGCTTACTATTTTGTCACTTTTTCGAGAAAATTATTCTGCGCCTATTCGTTAGGTTATGGGGGTGCTGCGCATGCGTGGGGAGAGATATATGCGAAAAACCAGCGCTTTTGTGAAAATGTATGTATAGGGGCTGAAACGATATTTTCATGGGCTATAGGCTTACCATTTTTTCACTTTTTCGAGAAAATTATTCTACGCTTATTCGTTAGGTTATGGCGCAAATCGGGTGCGGCGCATGCGTGGGGAGAGATATATGCGAAAAACCAGCGCTTTTGTCAAAATGTATTTATAGGGGCTGAAACGACATTTTCATGCGCTATAGGCTTACCATTTCTTCAGATTTTCGAGAAAATTATTCTGCGCCTATTCGTTAGGTTATGGCGTAAACCGGGTGCTGCGCATGCGTGGGGAGAGATATATGCGAAGAACCAGCGCTATTGTGAAAATGTATTTATAGGGGCTGAAACGATAATTTCATGCGCTATAGGCTTACCATTTTGTCACTTTTTCGAGAAAATTATTCTGCGCCTATTCGTTAGGTTATGGCGTAAATAGGGTGCTGCACATGCGTGGGGAGAGATATATGCGAAAAACCAGCGCTTCTGTGAAAATGTATTTATAGGGGCTGAAACGATATTTTCATGGGCTATAGGCTTACCATTTTTTCACTTTTTCGAGAAAATTATTCTACGCTTATTCGTTAGGTTATGGCGCAAATCGGGTGCGGCGCATGCGTGGGGAGAGATATATGCGAAAAACCAGTGCTTTTGTCAAAATGTATTTATAGGGGCTGAAACGATAATTTCATGCGCTATAGGCTTACCACTTTTTCACTTTTTCGAGAAAATTATTCTGCGCCTATTCGTTAAGTTATGGCGTAAATCGAGGGGTGCACACACATGGGGAGTGATATGTACGAAGAACCTGCGCTTTTTGGAGAACTTATTTAAAGGGGCTGGAACGATACTTTCATGGGCTATAGGCTTACTATTTCTTCACTTCTTTGAGAAAACTATTCTGCGCCTATTCGTTGCGTCATCGCGTAAATCGGGTGCTGCGCATGCGTGGGGAGAGATATATGCGAAGAACCAGCGCTTTTGTGAAAATGTATTTGTAGGGGCTGAAAAGAAAATTTCGTGGGCTATAGGCTTACCATTTTTTCAGATTTTCGAGAAAATTATTCTGCGTATATTCGTTAGGTTATGGCGTAAATAGGGTGCTGCACATGCGTGGGGAGAGATATATGCGAAGAACCAGCGCTTTTGTGAAAATGTATTTATAGGGGCTGAAACGATAATTTCATGGGCTATAGGCTTACCATTTTTTCACTTTTTCGAGAAAATTGTTCTACGCCTATTCGTTAGGTTATGGCGTAAATCGGGTGCTGCGCATGCGTGGGGAGAGATACATGCGAAGAACCAGCGCTTTTGTGAAAATGTATTTATAGGGGTTGAAACGATAATTTCATGGGCTATAGGCTTACCATTTTTTTCACTTTTTCGAGAAAATTATTCTGCGCCTATTCGTTAGGTTATGGCGTAAATCGGGTGCTGCGCATGCGTGGGGAGAGATATATGCGAAGAACCAGCGCTTTTGTGAAAATGTATTTATAGGGGCTGAAACGATAATTTCATGGGCTATAGGCTTACCATTTTTTCACTTTTTCGAGAAAATTATTCTACCCCTATTCGTTAGGTTATGGCGTAAATCGGGTGCTGCGCATGCGTGGGGAGAGATATAGGCGAAGAACCAGCGCTTTTGTGAAAATGTATTTATAGGGGCTGAAACGATAATTTCATGGGCTATAGGCTTAGCATTTTTTCACTTTTTCGAGAAAATTATTCTGCGCCCATTCGTTAGGTTATGGCGTAAAGCGGGTGCTGCGCATGCGTGGGGAGAGATATAGGCGAAGAACCAGCGCTTTTGTGAAAATGTATTTATAGGGGCTGAAACGATAATTTCATGGGCTATAGGCTTACCATTTTTTCACTTTTTCGAGAAAATTATTCTACGCCTATTCGTTAGGTTATGGCGTAAATCAGGTGCTGCGCATGCGTGGGGAGAGATATATGCGAAGAACCAGCGCTTTTGTGAAAATGTATTTATAGGGGCTGAAACGATAATTTCATGGGCTATAGGCTTACCATTTTTTCACTTTTTCGAGAAAATTATTCTACGCCTATTCGTTAGGTTATGGCGTAAATCGGGTGCTGCGCATGCGTGGGGAGAGATATAGGCGAAGAACCAGCGCTTTTGTGAAAATGTATTTATAGGGGCTGAAACGATAATTTCATGGGATATAGGCTTACCATTTTTTCACTTTTTCGAGAAAATTATTCTGCGCCCATTCGTTAGGTTATTGCGTAAACCGGGTGCTGCGCATGCGTGGGGAGAGATATAGGCGAAGAACCAGCGCTTTTGTGAAAATGTATTTATAGGGGCTGAAACGATAATTTCATGGGCTATAGGCTTACCATTTTTTCACTTTTTCGAGAAAATTATTCTACGCCTATTCGTTAGGTTATGGCGTAAATCGGGTGCTGCGCATGCGTGGGGAGAGATATAGGCGAAGAACCAGCGCTTTTGTGAAAATGTATTTATAGGGGCTGAAACGATAATTTCATGGGCTATAGGCTTACCATTTTTTCACTTTTTCGAGAAAATTATTCTGCGCCTATTCGTTAGGTTATGGCGTAAATAGGGTGCTGCACATGCGTGGGGAGAGATATATGCGAAGAACCAGCGCTCTTGTGAAAATGTATTTATAGGGGCTGAAACGATAATTTCATGGGCTATAGGCTTACCATTTTTTCACTTTTTCGAGAAAATTATTCTACGCCCATTCGTTAGGTTATGGCGTAAATCGGGTGCTGCGCATGCGTGGGGAGAGATATATGCGAAGAACCAGCGCTTTTGTGAAAATGTATTTATAGGGGCTGAAACGATAATTTCATGGGCTATAGGCTTAGCATTTTTTCACTTTTTCGAGAAAATTATTCTGCGCCTATTCGTTAGGTTATGGCGTAAATAGGGTGCTGCACATGCGTGGGGAGAGATATATGCGAAGAACCAGCGCTATTGTGAAAATGTATTTATAGGGGCTGAAACGATAATTTCATGGGCTATAGGCTTACCATTTTTTCACTTTTTCGAGAAAATTATTCTGCGCCTATTCGTTAGGTTATGGCGTAAATAGGGTGCTGCACATGCGTGGGGAGAGATATATGCGAAGAACCAGCGCTTTTGTGAAAATGTATTTATAGGGGCTGAAACGATAATTTCATGGGCTATAGGCTTACCATTTTTTCACTTTTTCGAAAAAATTATTCTACGCCTATTCGTTAGGTTATGGCGTAAATCGGGTGCTGCGCATGCGTGGGGAGAGATATATGCGAAGAACCAGCGCTTTTGTGAAAATGTATTTATAGGGGCTGAAACGATAATTTCATGGGCTATAGGCTTACCATTTTTTCACTTTTTCGAAAAAATTATTCTACGCCTATTCGTTAGGTTATGGCGTAAATAGGGTGCTGCACATGCGTGGGGAGAGATATATGCGAAGAACCAGCGCTATTGTGAAAATGTATTTATAGGGGCTGAAACGATAATTTCATGGGCTATAGGCTTACCATTTTTTCACTTTTTCGAGAAAATTATTCTGCGCCTATTCGTTAGGTTATGGCGCAAATCGGGTGCTGCGCATGGGTGGGGAGAGATATATGCGAAAAACCAGCGCTTTTGTGAAAATGTATCTATAGGGGCTGAAACGATATTTTCATGGGCTATAGGCTTACCATTTTTTCACTTTTTCGAGAAAATTATTCTACGCCTATTCGTTAGGTTATGGCGTAAATAGGGTGCTGCACATGCGTGGGGAGAGATATATGCGAAGAACCAGCGCTATTGTGAAAATGTATTTATAGGGGCTGAAACGATAATTTCATGCGCTATAGGCTTACCATTTTTTCACTTTTTCGAGAAAATTATTCTGCGCATATTCGTTAGGTTATGGCGTAAATCGAGGGGTGCGCATGCATTGCGAGTGATATGTACGAAGAACCAGCGCTTATGGTAGAATTTATTTAATGGGGCTGGAACGATACTTGCGTGGGCTATAGGCTTACTATTTCTTGATTTCTTTCAGAAAACTATTCTGCGCCCATTCGTTACGTTATCGCGTAAATCGGGTGCTGTGCATGCGTGGGGAGAGGTATATGCGAAAAACCAGCGCTATTGTGAAAATGTATTTATAGGGGCTGAAACGATAATTTCATGCGCTATAGGCTTACCATTTTGTCACTTTTTCGAGAAAATTATTCTGCGCCTATTCGTTAGGTTATGGGGGTGCTGCGCATGCGTGGGGAGAGATATATGCGAAAAACCAGCGCTTCTGTGAAAATGTATTTATAGGGGCTGAAACGATATTTTCATGGGCTATAGGCTTACCATTTTTTCACTTTTTCGAGAAAATTATTCTACGCTTATTCGTTAGGTTACGGCGCAAATCGGGTGCGGCGCATGCGTGGGGAGAGATATATGCGAAAAACCAGCGCTTTTGTCAAAATGTATTTATAGGGGCTGAAACGATAATTTCATGCGCTATAGGCTTACCACTTTTTCACTTTTTCGAGAAAATTCTTCTGCGCCTATTCGTTAAGTTATGGCGTAAATCGAGGGGTGCACACACATGGGGAGTGATATGTACGAAGAACCTGCGCTTTTTGGAGAACTTATTTAAAGGGGCTGGAACGATACTTTCATGGGCTATAGGCTTACTATTTCTTCACTTCTTTGAGAAAACTATTCTGCGCCTATTCGTTGCGTCATCGCGTAAATCGGGTGCTGCGCATGCGTGGGGAGAGATATATGCGAAGAACCAGCGCTTTTGTGAAAATGTATTTGTAGGGGCTGAAAAGAAAATTTCGTGGGCTATAGGCTTACCATTTTTTCAGATTTTCGAGAAAATTATTCTGCGTATATTCGTTAGGTTATGGCGTAAATAGGGTGCTGCACATGCGTGGGGAGAGATATATGCGAAGAACCAGCGCTTTTGTGAAAATGTATTTATAGGGGCTGAAACGATAATTTCATGGGCTATAGGCTTACCATTTTTTCACTTTTTCGAGAAAATTGTTCTACGCCTATTCGTTAGGTTATGGCGTAAATCGGGTGCTGCGCATGCGTTGGGAGAGATACATGCGAAGAACCAGCGCTTTTGTGAAAATGTATTTATAGGGGTTGAAACGATAATTTTATGGGCTATAGGCTTACCATTTTTTTCACTTTTTCGAGAAAATTATTCTGCGCCTATTCGTTAGGTTATGGCGTAAATCGGGTGCTGCGCATGCGTGGGGAGAGATATATGCGAAGAACCAGCGCTTTTGTGAAAATGTATCTATAGGGGCTGAAACGATAATTTCATGGGCTATAGGCTTAGCATTTTTTCACTTTTTCGAGAAAATTATTCTGCGCCCATTCGTTAGGTTATGGCGTAAAGCGGGTGCTGCGCATGCGTGGGGAGAGATATAGGCGAAGAACCAGCGCTTTTGTGAAAATGTATTTATAGGGGCTGAAACGATAATTTCATGGGCTATAGGCTTACCATTTTTTCACTTTTTCGAGAAAATTATTCTACGCCTATTCGTTAGGTTATGGCGTAAATCAGGTGCTGCGCATGCGTGGGGAGAGATATATGCGAAGAACCAGCGCTTTTGTGAAAATGTATTAATAGGGGCTGAAACGATAATTTCATGGGCTATAGGCTTACCATTTTTTCACTTTTTCGAGAAAATTATTCTACGCCTATTCGTTAGGTTATGGCGTAAATCGGGTGCTGCGCATGCGTGGGGAGAGATATAGGCGAAGAACCAGCGCTTTTGTGAAAATGTATTTATAGGGGCTGAAACGATAATTTCATGGGATATAGGCTTACCATTTTTTCACTTTTTCGAGAAAATTATTCTGCGCCCATTCGTTAGGTTATGGCGTAAACCGGGTGCTGCGCATGCGTGGGGAGAGATATAGGCGAAGAACCAGCGCTTTTGTGAAAATGTATTTATAGGGGCTGAAACGATAATTTCATGGGCTATAGGCTTACCATTTTTTCACTTTTTCGAGAAAATTATTCTACGCCTATTCGTTAGGTTATGGCGTAAATCGGGTGCTGCGCATGCGTGGGGAGAGATATAGGCGAAGAACCAGCGCTTTTGTGAAAATGTATTTATAGGGGCTGAAACGATAATTTCATGGGCTATAGGCTTACCATTTTTTCACTTTTTCGAGAAAATTATTCTGCGCCTATTCGTTAGGTTATGGCGTAAATAGGGTGCTGCACATGCGTGGGGAGAGATATATGCGAAGAACCAGCGCTCTTGTGAAAATGTATTTATAGGGGCTGAAACGATAATTTCTTGGGCTATAGGCTTACCATTTTTTCACTTTTTCGAGAAAATTATTCTACGCCCATTCGTTAGGTTATGGCGTAAATCGGGTGCTGCGCATGCGTGGGGAGAGATATATGCGAAGAACCAGCGCTTTTGTGAAAATGTATTTATAGGGGCTGAAACGATAATTTCATGGGCTATAGGCTTACCATTTTTTCACTTTTTCGAGAAAATTATTCTGCGCCTATTCGTTAGGTTATGGCGTAAATAGGGTGCTGCACATGCGTGGGGAGAGATATATGCGAAGAACCAGCGCTTTTGTGAAAATGTATTTATAGGGGCTGAAACGATAATTTCATGGGCTATAGGCTTACCATTTTTTCACTTTTTCGAGAAAATAATTCTACGCCTATTCGTTAGGTTATGGCGTAAATCGGGTGCTGCGCATGCGTGGGGAGAGATATATGCGAAGAACCAGCGCTTTTGTGAAAATGTATTTATAGGGGCTGAAACGATAATTTCATGGGCTATAGGCTTACCATTTTTTCACTTTTTCGAGAAAATATTCTGCGCCTATTCGTTAGGTTATGGCGTAAATAGGGTGCTGCACATGCGTGGGGAGAGATATATGCGAAGAACCAGCGCTATTGTGAAAATGTATTTATAGGGGCGGAAACGATAATTTCATGGGCTATAGGCTTACCATTTTTTCACTTTTTCGAGAAAATTATTCTGCGCCTATTCGTTAGGTTATGGCGCAAATCGGGTGCTGCGCATGGGTGGGGAGAGATATATGCGAAAAACCAGCGCTTTTGTGAAAATGTATTTATAGGGGCTGAAACGATATTTTCATGGGCTATAGGCTTACCATTTTTTCACTTTTTCGAGAAAATTATTCTGCGCCTATTCGTTAGGTTATGGCGTAAATAGGGTGCTGCACATGCGTGGGGAGAGATATATGCGAAGAACCAGCGCTATTGTGAAAATGTATTTATAGGGACTGAAACGATAATTTCATGCGCTATAGGCTTACCATTTTTTCACTTTTTCGAGAAAATTATTCTGCGCCTATTCGTTAGGTTATGGCGTAAACCGGGTGCTGCGCATGCGTGGGGAGAGGTATAGGTGAAGAACCAGCGCTTTTGTGAAAATGTATTTATAGGGGCTGAAACGATAATTTCATGGGCTATAGGCTTACCATTTCTTCAGATTTTCGAGAAAATTATTCTGCGCCTATTCGTTAGGTTATGGCGTAAATCGGGTGCTGCGCATGCGTGGGGAGAGATATATGCGAAGAACCAGCGCTTTTGTGAAAATGTATTTATAGGGGCTGAAACGATAATTTCATGGGCTATAGGCTTACCATTTTTTCACTTTTTCGAGAAAATTATTCTGCGCCTATTCGTTAGGTTATGGCGTAAATCGGGTGCTGCGCATGCGTGGGGAGAGATATATGCGAAGAACCAGCGCTTTTGTGAAAATGTATTTATAGGGGCTGAAACGATAATTTCATGGGCTATAGGCTTACCATTTTTTCACTTTTTCGAGAAAATTATTCTGCGCCTATTCGTTAGGTTATGGCGTAAATAGGGTGCTGCGCATGCATGGGGAGAGATATATGCGAAGAACCAGCGCTTTTGTGAAAATGTATTTATAGGGGCTGAAACGATAATTTCATGGGCTATAGGCTTACCACTTTTTCAGATTTTCGAGAAAATTATTCTGCGCATATTCGTTAGGTTATGGCGTAAATCTAGGGGTGCGCATGCATTGCGAGTGATATGTACGAAGAACCAGCGCTTATGGTAGAATTTATTTAATGGGGCTGGAACGATACTTGCGTGGGCTATAGGCTTACTATTTCTTGATTTCTTTCAGAAAACTATTCTGCGCCTATTCGTTACGTTATCGCGTAAATCGGGTGCTGTGCATGCGTGGGGAGAGGTATATGCGCAGAACCAGCACTTTTGTGAAAATGTATTTATAGGGGCTGAAACGATAATTTCATGCGCTATAGGCTTACCATTTTGTCACTTTTTCGAGAAAATTATTCTACGCCTATTCGTTAGGTTATGGCGCAAATCGGGTCTGCGCATGGGTGGGGAGAGATATATGCGAAAAACCAGCGCTTTTGTGAAAATGTATTTATAGGGGCTGAAACGATATTTTCATGGGCTATAGGCTTACCATTTTTTCACTTTTTCGAGAAAATAATTCTACGCCTATTCGTTAGGTTATGGCGTAAATCGGGTGCTGCGCATGCGTGGGGAGAGATATATGCGAAGAACCAGCGCTTTTGTGAAAATGTATTTATAGGGGCTGAAACGATAATTTCATGGGCTATAGGCTTACCATTTTTTCACTTTTTCGAGAAAATATTCTGCGCCTATTCGTTAGGTTATGGCGTAAATAGGGTGCTGCACATGCGTGGGGAGAGATATATGCGAAGAACCAGCGCTATTGTGAAAATGTATTTATAGGGGCGGAAACGATAATTTCATGGGCTTAGGCTTACCATTTTTTCACTTTTTCGAGAAAATTATTCTGCGCCTATTCGTTAGGTTATGGCGCAAATCGGGTGCTGCGCATGGGTGGGGAGAGATATATGCGAAAAACCAGCGCTTTTGTGAAAATGTATTTATAGGGGCTGAAACGATATTTTCATGGGCTATAGGCTTACCATTTTTTCACTTTTTCGAGAAAATTATTCTGCGCCTATTCGTTAGGTTATGGCGTAAATAGGGTGCTGCACATGCGTGGGGAGAGATATATGCGAAGAACCAGCGCTATTGTGAAAATGTATTTATAGGGACTGAAACGATAATTTCATGCGCTATAGGCTTACCATTTTTTCACTTTTTCGAGAAAATTATTCTGCGCCTATTCGTTAGGTTATGGCGTAAACCGGGTGCTGCGCATGCGTGGGGAGAGGTATAGGTGAAGAACCAGCGCTTTTGTGAAAATGTATTTATAGGGGCTGAAACGATAATTTCATGGGCTATAGGCTTACCATTTCTTCAGATTTTCGAGAAAATTATTCTGCGCCTATTCGTTAGGTTATGGCGTAAATCGGGTGCTGCGCATGCGTGGGGAGAGATATATGCGAAGAACCAGCGCTTTTGTGAAAATGTATTTATAGGGGCTGAAACGATAATTTCATGGGCTATAGGCTTACCATTTTTTCACTTTTTCGAGAAAATTATTCTGCGCCTATTCGTTAGGTTATGGCGTAAATCGGGTGCTGCGCATGCGTGGGGAGAGATATATGCGAAGAACCAGCGCTTTTGTGAAAATGTATTTATAGGGGCTGAAACGATAATTTCATGGGCTATAGGCTTACCATTTTTTCACTTTTTCGAGAAAATTATTCTGCGCCTATTCGTTAGGTTATGGCGTAAATAGGGTGCTGCGCATGCATGGGGAGAGATATATGCGAAGAACCAGCGCTTTTGTGAAAATGTATTTATAGGGGCTGAAACGATAATTTCATGGGCTATAGGCTTACCACTTTTTCAGATTTTCGAGAAAATTATTCTGCGCATATTCGTTAGGTTATGGCGTAAATCTAGGGGTGCGCATGCATTGCGAGTGATATGTACGAAGAACCAGCGCTTATGGTAGAATTTATTTAATGGGGCTGGAACGATACTTGCGTGGGCTATAGGCTTACTATTTCTTGATTTCTTTCAGAAAACTATTCTGCGCCTATTCGTTACGTTATCGCGTAAATCGGGTGCTGTGCATGCGTGGGGAGAGGTATATGCGCAGAACCAGCACTTTTGTGAAAATGTATTTATAGGGGCTGAAACGATAATTTCATGCGCTATAGGCTTACCATTTTGTCACTTTTTCGAGAAAATTATTCTACGCCTATTCGTTAGGTTATGGCGCAAATCGGGTCTGCGCATGGGTGGGGAGAGATATATGCGAAAAACCAGCGCTTTTGTGAAAATGTATTTATAGGGGCTGAAACGATATTTTCATGGGCTATAGGCTTACCATTTTTTCACTTTTTCGAGAAAATTATTCTGTGCGTATTCGTTACGTTATCGCGGAAATCGGGTGCTGCACATGCGTGGGGAGAGATTATGCGAAGAACCAGCGCTATTGTGAAAATGTATTTATAGGGGCTGAAACGATAATTTCATGCGCTATAGGCTTACCATTTCTTCAGATTTTCGAGAAAATTATTCTGCGCCTATTCGTTAGGTTATGGCGTAAATCGGGTGCTGCACATGCGTGGGGAGAGATATATGCGAAGAACCAGCGCTATTGTGAAAATGTATTTATAGGGGCTGAAACGATAATTTCATGGGCTATAGGCTTACCATTTTTTCACTTTTTCGAGAAAATTATTCTGCGCCTATTCGTTAGGTTATGGCGTAAATAGGGTGCTGCACATGCGTGGGGAGAGATATATGCGAAGAACCAGCGCTATTGTGAAAATGTATTTATAGGGGCTGAAGCGATAATTTCATGCGCTATAGGCTTACCATTTTGTCACTTTTTCGAGAAAATTATTCTGCGCCTATTCGTTAGGTTATGGCGTAAATAGGGTGCTGCACATGCGTGGGGAGAGATATATGCGAAGAAGCAGCGCTATTGTGAAAATGTATTTACAGGGGCCTAAACGATATTTTCATGGGCTATAGGCTTACCATTTTTTCACTTTTTCGTGAAAATTATTCTGTGCGTATTCGTTACGTTATCGCGGAAATCGGGTGCTGCACATGCGTGGGGAGAGATTATGCGAAGAACCAGCGCTATTGTGAAAATGTATTTATAGGGGCTGAAACGATAATTTCATGCGCTATAGGCTTACCATTTCTTCAGATTTTCGAGAAAATTATTCTGCGCCTATTCGTTAGGTTATGGCGTAAATAGGGTGCTGCACATGCGTGGGGAGAGATATATGCGAAGAACCAGCGCTATTGTGAAAATGTATTTATAGGGGCTGAAAGGATAATTTCATGCGCTATAGGCTTACCATTTTGTCACTTTTTCGAGAAAATTATTCTGCGCCTATTCGTTAGGTTATGGCGTAAATAGGGTGCTGCACATGCGTGGGGAGAGATATATGCGAAGAACCAGCGCTATTGTGAAAATGTATTTATAGGGGCTGAAACGATAATTTCATGCGCTATAGGCTTACCATTTTGTCACTTTTTCGAGAAAATTATTCTGCGCCTATTCGTTAGGTTATGGCGTAAACCGGGTGCTGCGCATGCGTGGGGAGAGGTATAGGTGAAGAACCAGCGCTTTTGTGAAAATGTATTTATAGGGGCTGAAACGATAATTTCATGGGCTATAGGCTTACCATTTCTTCAGATTTTCGAGAAAATTATTCTGCGCCTATTCGTTAGGTTATGGCGTAAATCGGGTGCTGCGCATGCGTGGGGAGAGATATATGCGAAGAACCAGCGCTTTTGTGAAAATGTATTTATAGGGGCTGAAACGATAATTTCATGGGCTATAGGCTTACCATTTTTTCACTTTGTCGAGAAAATTATTCTGCGCCTATTCGTTAGGTTATGGCGTAAATCGGGTGCTGCGCATGCGTGGGGAGAGATATATGCAAAGAACCAGCGCTTTTGTGAAAATGTATTTATAGGGGCTGAAACGATAATTTCATGGGCTATAGGCTTACCATTTTTTCACTTTTTCGAGAAAATTATTCTACGCCTATTCGTTAGGTTATGGCGTAAATCGGGGGCTGCGCATGCGTGGGGAGAGGTATATAGGAAGAACCAGTGCTTTTGTGAAAATGTACTTATAGGGGCTGAAACGATAATTTCATGGGCTATAGGCTTACCATTTTTTCACTTTTTCGAGAAAATAATTCTACGCCTATTCGTTAGGTTATGGCGTAAATCGGGTGCTGCGCATGCGTGGGGAGAGATATATGCGAAGAACCAGCGCTTTTGTGAAAATGTATTTATAGGGGCTGAAACGATAATTTCATGGGCTATAGGCTTACCATTTTTTCACTTTTTCGAGAAAATATTCTGCGCCTATTCGTTAGGTTATGGCGTAAATAGGGTGCTGCACATGCGTGGGGAGAGATATATGCGAAGAACCAGCGCTATTGTGAAAATGTATTTATAGGGGCGGAAACGATAATTTCATGGGCTATAGGCTTACCATTTTTTCACTTTTTCGAGAAAATTATTCTGCGCCTATTCGTTAGGTTATGGCGCAAATCGGGTGCTGCGCATGGGTGGGGAGAGATATATGCGAAAAACCAGCGCTTTTGTGAAAATGTATTTATAGGGGCTGAAACGATATTTTCATGGGCTATAGGCTTACCATTTTTTCACTTTTTCGAGAAAATTATTCTGCGCCTATTCGTTAGGTTATGGCGTAAATAGGGTGCTGCACATGCGTGGGGAGAGATATATGCGAAGAACCAGCGCTATTGTGAAAATGTATTTATAGGGACTGAAACGATAATTTCATGCGCTATAGGCTTACCATTTTTTCACTTTTTCGAGAAAATTATTCTGCGCCTATTCGTTAGGTTATGGCGTAAACCGGGTGCTGCGCATGCGTGGGGAGAGGTATAGGTGAAGAACCAGCGCTTTTGTGAAAATGAATTTATAGGGGCTGAAACGATAATTTCATGGGCTATAGGCTTACCATTTCTTCAGATTTTCGAGAAAATTATTCTGCGCCTATTCGTTAGGTTATGGCGTAAATCGGGTGCTGCGCATGCGTGGGGAGAGATATATGCGAAGAACCAGCGCTTTTGTGAAAATGTATTTATAGGGGCTGAAACGATAATTTCATGGGCTATAGGCTTACCATTTTTTCACTTTTTCGAGAAAATTATTCTGCGCCTATTCGTTAGGTTATGGCGTAAATCGGGTGCTGCGCATGCGTGGGGAGAGATATATGCGAAGAACCAGCGCTTTTGTGAAAATGTATTTATAGGGGCTGAAACGATAATTTCATGGGCTATAGGCTTACCATTTTTTCACTTTTTCGAGAAAATTATTCTGCGCCTATTCGTTAGGTTATGGCGTAAATAGGGTGCTGCGCATGCATGGGGAGAGATATATGCGAAGAACCAGCGCTTTTGTGAAAATGTATTTATAGGGGCTGAAACGATAATTTCATGGGCTATAGGCTTACCACTTTTTCAGATTTTCGAGAAAATTATTCTGCGCATATTCGTTAGGTTATGGCGTAAATCTAGGGGTGCGCATGCATTGCGAGTGATATGTACGAAGAACCAGCGCTTATGGTAGAATTTATTTAATGGGGCTGGAACGATACTTGCGTGGGCTATAGGCTTACTATTTCTTGATTTCTTTCAGAAAACTATTCTGCGCCTATTCGTTACGTTATCGCGTAAATCGGGTGCTGTGCATGCGTGGGGAGAGGTATATGCGCAGAACCAGCACTTTTGTGAAAATGTATTTATAGGGGCTGAAACGATAATTTCATGCGCTATAGGCTTACCATTTTGTCACTTTTTCGAGAAAATTATTCTACGCCTATTCGTTAGGTTATGGCGCAAATCGGGTCTGCGCATGGGTGGGGAGAGATATATGCGAAAAACCAGCGCTTTTGTGAAAATGTATTTATAGGGGCTGAAACGATATTTTCATGGGCTATAGGCTTACCATTTTTTCACTTTTTCGAGAAAATTATTCTGTGCGTATTCGTTACGTTATCGCGGAAATCGGGTGCTGCACATGCGTGGGGAGAGATTATGCGAAGAACCAGCGCTATTGTGAAAATGTATTTATAGGGGCTGAAACGATAATTTCATGCGCTATAGGCTTACCATTTCTTCAGATTTTCGAGAAAATTATTCTGCGCCTATTCGTTAGGTTATGGCGTAAATCGGGTGCTGCACATGCGTGGGGAGAGATATATGCGAAGAACCAGCGCTATTGTGAAAATGTATTTATAGGGGCTGAAACGATAATTTCATGGGCTATAGGCTTACCATTTTTTCACTTTTTCGAGAAAATTATTCTGCGCCTATTCGTTAGGTTATGGCGTAAATAGGGTGCTGCACATGCGTGGGGAGAGATATATGCGAAGAACCAGCGCTATTGTGAAAATGTATTTATAGGGGCTGAAGCGATAATTTCATGCGCTATAGGCTTACCATTTTGTCACTTTTTCGAGAAAATTATTCTGCGCCTATTCGTTAGGTTATGGCGTAAATAGGGTGCTGCACATGCGTGGGGAGAGATATATGCGAAGAAGCAGCGCTATTGTGAAAATGTATTTACAGGGGCCTAAACGATATTTTCATGGGCTATAGGCTTACCATTTTTTCACTTTTTCGTGAAAATTATTCTGTGCGTATTCGTTACGTTATCGCGGAAATCGGGTGCTGCACATGCGTGGGGAGAGATTATGCGAAGAACCAGCGCTATTGTGAAAATGTATTTATAGGGGCTGAAACGATAATTTCATGCGCTATAGGCTTACCATTTCTTCAGATTTTCGAGAAAATTATTCTGCGCCTATTCGTTAGGTTATGGCGTAAATAGGGTGCTGCACATGCGTGGGGAGAGATATATGCGAAGAACCAGCGCTATTGTGAAAATGTATTTATAGGGGCTGAAAGGATAATTTCATGCGCTATAGGCTTACCATTTTGTCACTTTTTCGAGAAAATTATTCTGCGCCTATTCGTTAGGTTATGGCGTAAATAGGGTGCTGCACATGCGTGGGGAGAGATATATGCGAAGAACCAGCGCTATTGTGAAAATGTATTTATAGGGGCTGAAACGATAATTTCATGCGCTATAGGCTTACCATTTTGTCACTTTTTCGAGAAAATTATTCTGCGCCTATTCGTTAGGTTATGGCGTAAACCGGGTGCTGCGCATGCGTGGGGAGAGGTATAGGTGAAGAACCAGCGCTTTTGTGAAAATGTATTTATAGGGGCTGAAACGATAATTTCATGGGCTATAGGCTTACCATTTCTTCAGATTTTCGAGAAAATTATTCTGCGCCTATTCGTTAGGTTATGGCGTAAATCGGGTGCTGCGCATGCGTGGGGAGAGATATATGCGAAGAACCAGCGCTTTTGTGAAAATGTATTTATAGGGGCTGAAACGATAATTTCATGGGCTATAGGCTTACCATTTTTTCACTTTGTCGAGAAAATTATTCTGCGCCTATTCGTTAGGTTATGGCGTAAATCGGGTGCTGCGCATGCGTGGGGAGAGATATATGCAAAGAACCAGCGCTTTTGTGAAAATGTATTTATAGGGGCTGAAACGATAATTTCATGGGCTATAGGCATACCATTTTTTCACTTTTTCGAGAAAATTATTCTACGCCTATTCGTTAGGTTATGGCGTAAATCGGGGGCTGCGCATGCGTGGGGAGAGGTATATAGGAAGAACCAGTGCTTTTGTGAAAATGTACTTATAGGGGCTGAAACGATAATTTCATGGGCTATAGGCTTACCATTTTTTCACTTTTTCGAGAAAATTATTCTGCGCCTATTCGTTAGGTTATGGCGTAAATAGGGTGCTGCACATGCGTGGGGAGAGATATATGCGAAGAACCAGCGCTATTGTGAAAATGTATTTATAGGGGCTGAAGCGATAATTTCATGCGCTATAGGCTTACCATTTTGTCACTTTTTCGAGAAAATTATTCTGCGCCTATTCGTTAGGTTATGGCGTAAATAGGGTGCTGCACATGCGTGGGGAGAGATATATGCGAAGAACCAGCGCTATTGTGAAAATGTATTTACAGGGGCCTAAACGATATTTTCATGGGCTATAGGCTTACCATTTTTTCACTTTTTCGTGAAAATTATTCTGTGCGTATTCGTTACGTTATCGCGGAAATCGGGTGCTGCACATGCGTGGGGAGAGATTATGCGAAGAACCAGCGCTATTGTGAAAATGTATTTATAGGGGCTGAAACGATAATTTCATGCGCTATAGGCTTACCATTTCTTCAGATTTTCGAGAAAATTATTCTGCGCCTATTCGTTAGGTTATGGCGTAAATAGGGTGCTGCACATGCGTGGGGAGAGATATATGCGAAGAACCAGCGCTATTGTGAAAATGTATTTATAGGGGCTGAAAGGATAATTTCATGCGCTATAGGCTTACCATTTTGTCACTTTTTCGAGAAAATTATTCTGCGCCTATTCGTTAGGTTATGGCGTAAATAGGGTGCTGCACATGCGTGGGGAGAGATATATGCGAAGAACCAGCGCTATTGTGAAAATGTATTTATAGGGGCTGAAACGATAATTTCATGCGCTATAGGCTTACCATTTTGTCACTTTTTCGAGAAAATTATTCTGCGCCTATTCGTTAGGTTATGGCGTAAACCGGGTGCTGCGCATGCGTGGGGAGAGGTATAGGTGAAGAACCAGCGCTTTTGTGAAAATGTATTTATAGGGGCTGAAACGATAATTTCATGGGCTATAGGCTTACCATTTCTTCAGATTTTCGAGAAAATTATTCTGCGCCTATTCGTTAGGTTATGGCGTAAATCGGGTGCTGCGCATGCGTGGGGAGAGATATATGCGAAGAACCAGCGCTTTTGTGAAAATGTATTTATAGGGGCTGAAACGATAATTTCATGGGCTATAGGCTTACCATTTTTTCACTTTGTCGAGAAAATTATTCTGCGCCTATTCGTTAGGTTATGGCGTAAATCGGGTGCTGCGCATGCGTGGGGAGAGATATATGCAAAGAACCAGCGCTTTTGTGAAAATGTATTTATAGGGGCTGAAACGATAATTTCAAGGGCTATAGGCTTACCATTTTTTCACTTTTTCGAGAAAATTATTCTGCGCCTATTCGTTAGGTTATGGCGTAAATAGGGTGCTGCGCATGCATGGGGAGAGATATATGCGAAGAACCAGCGCTTTTGTGAAAATGTATTTATAGGGGCTGAAACGATAATTTCATGGGCTATAGGCTAACCATTTTTTCATTTTTTCGAGAAAATTATTCTGTGCCTATTCGTTAGGTTATGGCGTAAATCGGGGGCTGCGCATGCGTGGGGAGAGATATATGCGAAAAACCGGCGCTTTTGTGAAAATGTATTTATAGGGGCTGAAACGATATTTTCATGGGCTATAGGCTAACCATTTTTTCACTTTTTCGAGAAAATTATTCTACGCCTATTCGTTAGGTTATGGCGTAAATCGGGGGCTGCGCATGCGTGGGGAGAGGTATATAGGAAGAACCAGCGCTTTTGTGAAAATGTACTTATAGGGGCTGAAACGATAATTTGATGGGCTATAGGCTAACCATTTTTTCACTTTTTCGAGAAAATTATTCTACGCCTATTCGTTAGGTTATGGCGTAAATCGGGGGCTGCGCATGCGTGGGGAGAGGTATATAGGAAGAACCAGTGCTTTTGTGAAAATGTACTTATAGGGGCTGAAACGATAATTTCATGGGCTATAGGCTAACCATTTTTTCACTTTTTCGAGAAAATTATTCTACGCCTATTCGTTAGGTTATGGCGTAAATCGGGGGCTGCGCATGCGTGGGGAGAGGTATATAGGAAGAACCAGCGCTTTTGTGAAAATGTACTTATAGGGGCTGAAACGATATTTTCATGGGCTATAGGCTAACCATTTTTTCACTTTTTCGAGAAAATTATTCTACGCCTATTCGTTAGGTTATGGCGTAAATCGGGGGCTGCGCATGCGTGGGGAGAGATATATGCGAAGAACCAGCGCTTTTGTGAAAATGTATTTATAGGGGCTGAAACGATATTTTCATGGGCTATAGGCTAAACATTTTTTCACTTTTTCGAGAAAATTATTCTACGCCTATTCGTTAGGTTATGGCGTAAATCGGGGGCTGCGCATGCGTGGGGAGAGGTATATAGGAAGAACCAGCGCTTTTGTGAAAATGTACTTATAGGGGCTGAAACGATAATTTCATGGGCTATAGGCTAACCATTTTTTCACTTTTTCGAGAAAATTATTCTACGCCTATTCGTTAGGTTATGGCGTAAATCGGGGGCTGCGCATGCGTGGGGAGAGGTATATAGGAAGAACCAGCGCTTTTGTGAAAATGTACTTATAGGGGCTGAAACGATATTTTCATTGGCTATAGGCTAACCATTTTTTCACTTTTTCGAGAAAATTATTCTGTGCCTATTCGTTAGGTTATGGCGTAAATCGGGGGCTGCGCATGCGTGGGGAGAGATATATGCGAAGAACCAGCGCTTTTGTGAAAATGTATTTATAGGGGCTGAAACGATATTTTCATGGGCTATAGGCTAACCATTTTTTCACTTTTTCGAGAAAATTATTCTACGCCTATTCGTTAGGTTATGGCGTAAATCGGGGGCTGCGCATGCGTGGGGAGAGGTATATAGTAAGAACCAGCGCTTTTGTGAAAATGTACTTATAGGGGCTGAAACGATATTTTCATGGGCTAGGCTAACCATTTTTTCACTTTTTCGAAAAAATTATTCTACGCCTATTCGTTAGGTTATGGCGTAAATCGGGGGCTGCGCATGCGTGGGGAGAGGTATATAGGAAGAACCAGCGCTTTTGTGAAAATGTACTTATAGGGGCTGAAAGGATAATTTCATGGGCTATAGGCTAACCATTTTTTCACTTTTTCGAGAAAATTATTCTGTGCCTATTCGTTAGGTTATGGCGTAAATCGGGGGCTGTGCATGCGTGGGGAGAGATATATGCGAAGAACCAGCGCTTTTGTGAAAATGTATTTGTAGGGGCTGAAACGATATTTTCATGGGCTATAGGCTTACCATTTTTTCACTTTTTCGAGAAAATTATTCTACGCCTATTCGTTAGGTTATGGCGTAAATCGGGGGCTGCGCATGCGTGGACAGAGGTATATAGGAAGAACCAGCGCTTTTGTGAAAATGTATTTATAGGGGCTGAAACGATAATTTCATGGGCTATAGGCTAACCATTTTTTCACTTTTTCGAGCAAATTATTCTGTGCCTATTCGTTAGGTTATGGCGTAAATCGGGGGCTGCGCATGCGTGGGGAGAGATATATGCGAAGAACCAGCGCTTTTGTGAAAATGTATTTATAGGGGCTGAAACGATATTTTCATGGGCTATAGGCTAACCATTTTTTCACTTTTTCGAGAAAATTATTCTACGCCTATTCGTTAGGTTATGGCGTAAATCGGGGGCTGCGCATGCGTGGGGAGAGGTATATAGGAAGAACCAGCGCTTTTGTGAAAATGTACTTATAGGGGCTGAAACGATAATTTCATGGGCTATAGGCTAACCATTTTTTCACTTTTTCGAGAAAATTATTCTGTGCCTATTCGTTAGGTTATGGCGTAAATCGGGGGCTGCGCATGCGTGGGGAGAGATATATGCGAAAAACCAGCGCTTTTGTGAAAATGTATTTATAGGGGCTGAAACGATATTTTCATGGGCTATAGGCTAACCATTTTTTCACTTTTTCGAGAAAATTATTCTACGCCTATTCGTTAGGTTATGGCGTAAATCGGGTGCTGCGCATGATTGGGGAGAGGTATATAGGAAGAACCAGCGCTTTTGTGAAAATGTATTTATAGGGGCTGAAACGATATTTTCATGGGCTATAGGCTTACCATTTTTTCACTTTTTCGAGAAAATTATTCTGCGCCTATTCGTTAGGTTATGGCGTAAATCGGGTGCGGCGCATGCGTGGGGAGAGGTATATGCGAAAAACCAGCGCTTTTGTGAAAATGTACTTATAGGGGCTGAAACGATTTTTTCATGGGCTATAGGCTTACCATTTTTTCACTTTTTCGAGAAAATTATTCTGTGCCTATTCGTTAGGTTATGGCGTAAATCGGGGGCTGCGCATGCGTGGGGAGAGATATATGCGAAAAACCAGCGCTTTTGTGAAAATGTATTTATAGGGGCTGAAACGATATTTTCATGGGCTATAGGCTAACCATTTTTTCACTTTTTCGAGAAAATTATTCTACGCCTATTCGTTAGGTTATGGCGTAAATCGGGTGCTGCGCATGATTGGGGAGAGGTATATAGGAAGAACCAGCGCTTGTGTGAAAATGCATTTATAGGGGCTGAAACGATATTTTCATGGGCTATAGGCTTACCATTTTTTCACTTTTTCGAGAAAATTATTCTACGCCTATTCGTTAGGTTATGGCGTAAATCGGGTGCGGCGCATGCGTGGGGAGAGGTATATGCGAAAATCCTGCGCTTTTGTGAAAATGTATTTATAGGGGCTGAAACGATATTTTCATGGGCTATAGGCTTACCATTTTTGCACTTTTTCGAGAAAATTATTCTACGCCTATTCGTTAGGTTATGGCGTAAATCGGTTGCGGCGCATGCGTGGGGAGAGATATATGCGAAGAACCAGCGCTTTTGTGAAAATGTATTTGTAGGGGCTGAAACGATATTTTCATGGGCTATAGGCTTACCATTTTTTCACTTTTTCGAGAAAATTATTCTACGCCTATTCGTTAGGTTATGGCGTAAATCGGGGGCTGCGCATGCGTGGACAGAGGTATATAGGAAGAACCAGCGCTTTTGTGAAAATGTATTTATAGGGGCTGAAACGATAATTTCATGGGCTATAGGCTAACCATTTTTTCACTTTTTCGAGCAAATTATTCTGTGCCTATTCGTTAGGTTATGGCGTAAATCGGGGGCTGCGCATGCGTGGGGAGAGATATATGCGAAGAACCAGCGCTTTTGTGAAAATGTATTTATAGGGGCTGAAACGATATTTTCATGGGCTATAGGCTAACCATTTTTTCACTTTTTCGAGAAAATTATTCTACGCCTATTCGTTAGGTTATGGCGTAAATCGGGGGCTGCGCATGCGTGGGGAGAGGTATATAGGAAGAACCAGCGCTTTTGTGAAAATGTACTTATAGGGGCTGAAACGATAATTTCATGGGCTATAGGCTAACCATTTTTTCACTTTTTCGAGAAAATTATTCTGTGCCTATTCGTTAGGTTATGGCGTAAATCGGGGGCTGCGCATGCGTGGGGAGAGATATATGCGAAAAACCAGCGCTTTTGTGAAAATGTATTTATAGGGGCTGAAACGATATTTTCATGGGCTATAGGCTTACCATTTTTTCACTTTTTCGAGAAAATTATTCTACGCCTATTCGTTAGGTTATGGCGTAAATCGGGTGCTGCGCATGATTGGGGAGAGGTATATAGGAAGAACCAGCGCTTTTGTGAAAATGTATTTATAGGGGCTGAAACGATATTTTCATGGGCTATAGGCTTACCATTTTTTCACCTTTTCGAGAAAATTATTCTACGCCTATTCGTTAGGTTATGGCGTAAATCGGGTGCGGCGCATGCGTGGGGAGAGGTATATGCGAAAAACCAGCGCTTTTGTGAAAATGTACTTATAGGGGCTGAAACGATTTTTTCATGGGCTATAGGCTTACCATTTTTTCACTTTTTCGAGAAAATTATTCTGTGCCTATTCGTTAGGTTATGGCGTAAATCGGGGGCTGCGCATGCGTGGGGAGAGATATATGCGAAAAACCAGCGCTTTTGTGAAAATGTATTTATAGGGGCTGAAACGATATTTTCATGGGCTATAGGCTAACCATTTTTTCACTTTTTCGAGAAAATTATTCTACGCCTATTCGTTAGGTTATGGCGTAAATCGGGTGCTGCGCATGATTGGGGAGAGGTATATAGGAAGAACCAGCGCTTGTGTGAAAATGCATTTATAGGGGCTGAAACGATATTTTCATGGGCTATAGGCTTACCATTTTTTCACTTTTTCGAGAAAATTATTCTACGCCTATTCGTTAGGTTATGGCGTAAATCGGGTGCGGCGCATGCGTGGGGAGAGGTATATGCGAAAATCCTGCGCTTTTGTGAAAATGTATTTATAGGGGCTGAAACGATATTTTCATGGGCTATAGGCTTACCATTTTTGCACTTTTTCGAGAAACTTATTCTACGCCTATTCGTTAGGTTATGGCGTAAATCGGTTGCGGCGCATGCGTGGGGAGAGATATATGCGAAGAACCAGCGCTTTTGTGAAAATGTATTTATAGGGGCTGAAACGATATTTTCATGGGCTATAGGCTTACCATTTTTTCACTTTTTCGAGAAAATTATTCTACGCCTATTCGTTAGGTTATGGCGTAAATCGGGGGCTGCGCATGCGTGGGGAGAGGTATATGCGAAAAACCAGCGCTTTTGTGAAAATGTATTTATAGGGGCTGAAACGATATTTTCATGGGCTATAGGCTTACCATTTTTTCACTTTTTCGAGAAAATTATTCTACGCCTATTCGTTAGGTTATGGCGTAAATCGGGTGCGGCGCATGCGTGGGGAGAGATATATGCGAAAAACCAGCGCTTTTGTGAAAATGTATTTATAGGGGCTGAAACGATATTTTCATGGGCTATAGGCTTACCATTTTTTCACTTTTTCGAGAAAATTATTCTACGCCTATTCGTTAGGTTATGGCGCAAATCGGGTGCGGCGCATGCGTGGGGAGAGATATATGCGAAAAACCAGCGCTTTTGTGAAAATGTATTTATAGGGGCTGAAACGATATTTTCATGGGCTATAGGCTTACCATTTTTTCACTTTTTCGAGAAAATTATTCTACGCCTATTCGTTAGGTTATGGCGTAAATCGGGTGCGGCGCATGCGTGGGGAGAGATATATGCGAAAAACCAGCGCTTTTGTGAAAATGTATTTATAGGGGCTGAAACGATATTTTCATGGGCTATAGGCTTACCATTTTTTCACTTTTTCGAGAAAATTATTCTACGCCTATTCGTTAGGTTATGGCGTAAATCGGGTGCTGCGCATGATTGGGGAGAGGTATATAGGAAGAACCAGCGCTTTTGTGAAAATGTATTTATAGGGGCTGAAACGATAATTTCATGGGCTATAGGCTAACCATTTTTTCACTTTTTCGAGAAAATTATTCTACGCCTATTCGTTAGGTTATGGCGTAAATCGGGTGCGGCGCATGCGTGGGGAGAGATATATGCGAAAAACCAGCGCTTTTGTGAAAATGTATTTATAGGGGCTGAAACGATATTTTCATGGGCTATAGGCTTACCATTTTTTCACTTTTTCGAGAAAATTATTCTACGCCTATTCGTTAGGTTATGGCGTAAATCGGGTGCGGCGCATGCGTGGGGAGAGATATATGCGAAAAACCAGCGCTTTTGTGAAAATGTATTTATAGGGGCTGAAACGATATTTTCATGGGCTATAGGCTTACCATTTTTTCACTTTTTCGAGAAAATTATTCTACGCCTATTCGTTAGGTTATGGCGTAAATCGGGTGCGGCGCATGCGTGGGGAGAGATATATGCGAAAAACCAGCGCTTTTGTGAAAATGTATTTATAGGGGCTGAAACGATATTTTCATGGGCTATAGGCTTACCATTTTTTCACTTTTTCGAGAAAATTATTCTACGCCTATTCGTTAGGTTATGGCGTAAATCGGGTGCTGCGCATGATTGGGGAGAGGTATATAGGAAGAACCAGCGCTTTTGTGAAAATGTATTTATAGGGGCTGAAACGATAATTTCATGGGCTATAGGCTAACCATTTTTTCACTTTTTCGAGAAAATTATTCTACGCCTATTCGTTAGGTTATGGCGTAAATCGGGGGCTGCGCATGCGTGGGGAGAGGTATATGCGAAGAACCAGCGCTTTTGTGAAAATGTATTTATAGGGGCTGAAACGATATTTTCATTGGCTATAGGCTAACCATTTTTTCACTTTTTCGAGAAAATTATTCTACGCCTATTCGTTAGGTTATGGCGTAAATCGGGGGCTGCGCATGCGTGGGGAGAGGTATATAGGAAGAACCAGCGCTTTTGTGAAAATGTACTTATAGGGGCTGAAACGATATTTTCATGGGCTATAGGCTAACCATTTTTTCACTTTTTCGAGAAAATTATTCTGTGCCTATTCGTTAGGTTATGGCGTAAATCGGGGGCTGCGCATGCGTGGGGAGAGATATATGCGAAGAACCAGCGCTTTTGTGAAAATGTATTTATAGGGGCTGAAACGATATTTTCATTGGCTATAGGCTAACCATTTTTTCACTTTTTCGAGAAAATTATTCTACGCCTATTCGTTAGGTTATGGCGTAAATCGGGGGCTGCGCATGCGTGGGGAGAGGTATATAGGAAGAACCAGCGCTTTTGTGAAAATGTACTTATAGGGGCTGAAACGATATTTTCATGGGCTATAGGCTAACCATTTTTTCACTTTTTCGAAAAAATTATTCTACGCCTATTCGTTAGGTTATGGCGTAAATCGGGGGCTGCGCATGCGTGGGGAGAGGTATATAGGAAGAACCAGCGCTTTTGTGAAAATGTACTTATAGGGGCGGAAACGATATTTTCATGGGCTATAGGCTAACCATTTTTTCACTTTTTCGAGAAAATTATTCTGTGCCTATTCGTTAGGTTATGGCGTAAATCGGGGGCTGCGCATGCGTGGGGAGAGATATATGCGAAGAACCAGCGCTTTTGTGAAAATGTATTTATAGGGGCTGAAACGATATTTTCATTGGCTATAGGCTAACCATTTTTTCACTTTTTCGAGAAAATTATTCTACGCCTATTCGTTAGGTTATGGCGTAAATCGGGGGCTGCGCATGCGTGGGGAGAGGTATATAGGAAGAACCAGCGCTTTTGTGAAAATGTACTTATAGGGGCGGAAACGATATTTTCATGGGCTATAGGCTAACCATTTTTTCACTTTTTCGAGAAAATTATTCTGTGCCTATTCGTTAGGTTATGGCGTAAATCGGGGGCTGCGCATGCGTGGGGAGAGGTATATAGGAAGAACCAGCGCTTTTGTGAAAATGTACTTATAGGGGCGGAAACGATATTTTCATGGGCTATAGGCTAACCATTTTTTCACTTTTTCGAGAAAATTATTCTGTGCCTATTCGTTAGGTTATGGCGTAAATCGGGGGCTGCGCATGCGTGGGGAGAGATATATGCGAAGAACCAGCGCTTTTGTGAAAATGTATTTATAGGGGCTGAAACGATATTTTCATTGGCTATAGGCTAACCATTTTTTCACTTTTTCGAGAAAATTATTCTACGCCTATTCGTTAGGTTATGGCGTAAATCGGGGGCTGCGCATGCGTGGGGAGAGGTATATAGGAAGAACCAGCGCTTTTGTGAAAATGTACTTATAGGGGCTGAAACGATATTTTCATGGGCTATAGGCTAACCATTTTTTCACTTTTTCGAAAAAATTATTCTACGCCTATTCGTTAGGTTATGGCGTAAATCGGGGGCTGCGCATGCGTGGCGAGAGGTATATAGGAAGAACCAGCGCTTTTGTGAAAATGTACTTATAGGGGCTGAAACGATAATTTCATGGGCTATAGGCTAACCATTTTTTCACTTTTTCGAGAAAATTATTCTGTGCCTATTCGTTAGGTTATGGCGTAAATCGGGGGCTGCGCAGCGTGGGGAGAGATATATGCGAAGAACCAGCGCTTTTGTGAAAATGTATTTGTAGGGGCTGAAACGATATTTTCATGGGCTATAGGCTAACCATTTTTTCACTTTTTCGAGAAAATTATTCTGTGCCTATTCGTTAGGTTATGGCGTAAATCGGGGGCTGCGCATGCGTGGGGAGAGATATATGCGAAGAACCAGCGCTTTTGTGAAAATGTATTTATAGGGGCTGAAACGATATTTTCATGGGCTATAGGCTAACCATTTTTTCACTTTTTCGAGAAAATTATTCTACGCCTATTCGTTAGGTTATGGCGTAAATCGGGGGCTGCGCATGCGTGGGGAG
This sequence comes from Dermacentor andersoni, assembly GCF_023375885.2. Taxonomy (NCBI): domain Eukaryota; kingdom Metazoa; phylum Arthropoda; class Arachnida; order Ixodida; family Ixodidae; genus Dermacentor; species Dermacentor andersoni. Next base: position 54,702,923 of record NC_092824.1, read on the forward strand.
AGGTATATAGGAAGAACCAGCGCTTTTGTGAAAATGTACTTATAGGGGCTGAAACGATATTTTCATGGGCTATAGGCTAACCATTTTTTCACTTTTTCGAAAAAATTATTCTACGCCTATTCGTTAGGTTATGGCGTAAATCGGGGGCTGCGCATGCGTGGGGAGAGGTATATAGGAAGAACCAGCGCTTTTGTGAAAATGTACTTATAGGGGCTGAAACGATAATTTCATGGGCTATAGGCTAACCATTTTTTCACTTTTTCGAGAAAATTATTCTGTGCCTATTCGTTAGGTTATGGCGTAAATCGGGGGCTGCGCATGCGTGGGGAGAGATATATGCGAAAAACCAGCGCTTTTGTGAAAATGTATTTATAGGGGCTGAAACGATATTTTCATGGGCTATAGGCTTACCATTTTTTCACTTTTTCGAGAAAATTATTCTACGCCTATTCGTTAGGTTATGGCGTAAATCGGGTGCGGCGCATGCGTGGGGAGAGGTATATGCGAAAAACCAGCGCTTTTGTGAAAATGTACTTATAGGGGCTGAAACGATTTTTTCATGGGCTATAGGCTTACCATTTTTTCACTTTTTCGAGAAAATTATTCTGTGCCTATTCGTTAGGTTATGGCGTAAATCGGGGGCTGCGCATGCGTGGGGAGAGATATATGCGAAAAACCAGCGCTTTTGTGAAAATGTATTTATAGGGGCTGAAACGATATTTTCATGGGCTATAGGCTAACCATTTTTTCACTTTTTCGAGAAAATTATTCTACGCCTATTCGTTAGGTTATGGCGTAAATCGGGTGCTGCGCATGATTGGGGAGAGGTATATAGGAAGAACCAGCGCTTGTGTGAAAATGCATTTATAGGGGCTGAAACGATATTTTCATGGGCTATAGGCTTACCATTTTTTCACTTTTTCGAGAAAATTATTCTACGCCTATTCGTTAGGTTATGGCGTAAATCGGGTGCGGCGCATGCGTGGGGAGAGGTATATGCGAAAATCCTGCGCTTTTGTGAAAATGTATTTATAGGGGCTGAAACGATATTTTCATGGGCTATAGGCTTACCATTTTTTCACTTTTTCGAGAAAATTATTCTACGCCTATTAGTTAGGTTATGGCGTAAATCGGGTGCTGCGCATGCGTGGGGAGAGGTATATAGGAAGAACCAGCGCTTTTGTGAAAATGTACTTATAGGGGCTGAAACGATATTTTCATGGGCTATAGGCTTACCATTTTTGCACTTTTTCGAGAAACTTATTCTACGCCTATTCGTTAGGTTATGGCGTAAATCGGTTGCGGCGCATGCGTGGGGAGAGATATATGCGAAGAACCAGCGCTTTTGTGAAAATGTATTTATAGGGGCTGAAACGATATTTTCATGGGCTATAGGCTTACCATTTTTTCACTTTTTCGAGAAAATTATTCTACGCCTATTCGTTAGGTTATGGCGTAAATCGGGGGCTGCGCATGCGTGGGGAGAGGTATATGCGAAAAACCAGCGCTTTTGTGAAAATGTATTTATAGGGGCTGAAACGATATTTTCATGGGCTATAGGCTTACCATTTTTGCACTTTTTCGAGAAACTTATTCTACGCCTATTCGTTAGGTTATGGCGTAAATCGGTTGCGGCGCATGCGTGGGGAGAGATATATGCGAAGAACCAGCGCTTTTGTGAAAATGTATTTATAGGGGCTGAAACGATATTTTCATGGGCTATAGGCTTACCATTTTTTCACTTTTTCGAGAAAATTATTCTACGCCTATTCGTTAGGTTATGGCGTAAATCGGGTGCGGCGCATGCGTGGGGAGAGATATATGCGAAAAACCAGCACTTTTGTGAAAATGTATTTATAGGGGCTGAAACGATATTTTCATGGGCTATAGGCTTACCATTTTTTCACTTTTTCGAGAAAATTATTCTACGCCTATTCGTTAGGTTATGGCGCAAATCGGGTGCGGCGCATGCGTGGGGAGAGGTATATAGGAAGAACCAGCGCTTTTGTGAAAATGTATTTATAGGGGCTGAAACGATATTTTCATGGGCTATAGGCTTACCATTTTTTCACTTTTTCGAGAAAATTATTCTACGCCTATTCGTTAGGTTATGGCGTAAATCGGGTGCTGCGCATGATTGGGGAGAGGTATATAGGAAGAACCAGCGCTTTTGTGAAAATGTATTTATAGGGGCTGAAACGATATTTTCATGGGCTATAGGCTTACCATTTTTTCACTTTTTCGAGAAAATTATTCTACGCCTATTCGTTAGGTTATGGCGTAAATCGGGGCTGCGCATGCGTGGGGAGAGGTATATGCGAAAAACCAGCACTTTTGTGAAAATGTATTTATAGGGGCTGAAACGATATTTTCATGCGCTATAGGCTTACAATTTCTTCAGATTTTCGAGAAAATTATTCTGTGCCTAATCGTTAGGTTATGGCGTAAATCGGGGGCTGCGCATGCATGGGGCGCATTATATACGAAGAGCCAGCGCTTTAGCGAGAACTTACTTTAAGTGGCTGAAACTATACTTTCAGGGCTATAGGATAATTCTTTTTTTTAGAGAAAAATATTTTCCGCCTTTTTGTTCAGGTTATCGCCTCAATCGGGGGCTGCACATGCATGCGGAGTGATATATACGAAGAACCAGAATATTAGCTGTAAGAGGTAAAAGTGGCACCTTGCTTTTTGAATAATGGTACAACTTTTGCATTCTGTGGGAATCCACGAATTTTTAATAGAATTGTTTACCATGCTATGGAATGCGGGTAATCATATCCTAAATTATGTTTTGCAAATAAATTTTTGACTTTTACGTGCCAAGAGCACTTTCTGATTATGAGGCACGCCGCAGTGAAGGACTGCGGAAATTTCTACCACCTGGGGTTCTTTAACGTACACCTAAGTAAACGTGTGTTTTCGTCCAATCTAAATGCGGCCGCCGTGGCTGGGATTCCATCCCACGACCTCGTACTCAGCAGCCCAACACCGTAGCCACTGAGCAACCACGGGTGGTTGCTGCCGTGGAAATGTCATTGGGGTCTGGCGGTGAACTACCGCAGTGCAAGGATATGCGCGTGATATGAAGAAGCCGTTATGTGCTGGCGTGGGAATCGTTGAAGCCCATTACACAAAAGAAGTTCGGCAGAACCTATCTTGCGATGACTGGCAACTGCAATGCGCTACCGTTGACTCAATTATCATCACTATGGGCAGCTTATTTTGACGTCCACTGCAGGACGAAGGGCTCTCAGAGCGATGTTGAATTACCGCATGTTTTGCAGTAGGTGATTCCTGCTTGCGCTTGCAAATTTTCTGATTTGATCACCCCACCTGATTTTCTGCGTTCCTTGACCGCTCTTCCTTTCCCATTTGCTATAGCACCGGTTCGAGGCAATAATTGTACACGTTTATTTTAAACGGCACAAGTAAGCTCGGAGTAAATATTTGGTAATGCCTGCAATACGCACGTCAACCTATCTTTTTGTGTAAATTAGTTTTTTATCATCAGGCTCCCCTGTGAGTAATTAACTGATTTAAACTCACTTCTGCACAGACTGTAGAGACTGACTGCCAATCACTAATTATTGTTCAGTTGGCGGGCTGCTGAACATCATTTTTGTCTTCCGTATAATAATCTCACGCCTACTCTTACACTGTCTCGGTCAAGGTGCTGAATCATTTGTAGCAATCCATGCCCAGTGTTGGTGAACAGGGCAATGACATCTGCAAACCGAAGGTCGTTGCGATATTCGTCGTTGGTCCTCACTCTCAAGGCTTCGAAGTCTAATACCGTAAATACTCCGTCTAAGTATGCTGTGAATAGCATCGGAAAGATTGTGCTTCCTTGCAATGCCCCTTTCTTTATAGTTAATGTGAGTTGAATATGTAGAATAAATATAGGGACACAACGTATTGCAGCCGTCGAAACGAGTTACGAGGCCTGCACTGCCGCGGGGCTCCTCTTTATCTCTTCTCTAAACACACTCGGCGTCATCCGCTATCACGAAGCGCGCGCATGGCCTCCGAGATGCATGGCACACCGGTGCGCGCGAATGCTGATAAACGCGCCATGCCCGACAGCTGCCTCCTCTCTCATACTTATTTCTGGACGCGCTGCGCCATCTAGTGGCAGCGACGAGAAGTCCGCGCGTGACCTCCGAGACAAGAAGCGTGGCGCGCCGGTTCCCGCGATCATGAAGAATCACTTGCGCTCGCTTGCCACACACTCAGTGGCACATACTCAGTGAAACAAGTCAGCAAGTGGTTTCCCCAAGAGCGCGAGAAAGTGCATTAATGGCGCAGCTTGCGAATGCGTTCGTATGAAAGGCGTTCATTCATAAGGGACACATACCCAGTGCATTTGTGGTGCAGCCTGCTAAAGGGTCGGGCTTCTGTCCTTGAGGAACGCTTGCGGCTTAGGTTCCAGTCCTCTCAGCAGCGCAGAAGTCTGAGCGATTTTTTTCGTCATTGTAGAGCGGCACACACTCACTGGTTCATACTCAGTAACCTAAGTTGGCATCAAACGAGTTCGTTGAAGACCGGTACGGAACGAGTGGCGCCTATCTTGTACTCCTAGTCGGCGTCAAAGTGTTTCATTGGTCCAGCCTATGTCGGTGTGAAAGAGGCTCACTGAAGAGTGGAACGCATGCACATATTGCCAGACACTCAGCCACCCAAGTTAATCCGATGGTTGGCTTCAAAGCCTGTTTCCTCAGCACAGCAGCCGTATGCACTATCCATTCGAACATGGATTACACAGGTAGGCGCAAAAACAGTTATATACAAGCACACATAGATAGACCGACAGACCCCGGAAACTGTACGATGTATCACAAGAATGCTAACAGATAAAAAAAAATTCGATTCTTAGATTAGTTTTTTCCGTGTCTACAGCTATGTTATGCCTATCTGCGTGTGCCCTGCTTGTACTGTTATTTATTGCGCAGCCTAGGTTACTGAGCATATATGCTTAGTATTTGCCTCCTCAAATAAATTTAGTTGCGCGTTGGCGCTCTATCTCTGCCTTTCTCACTTTTCGTCGGGTTTGAATGTGCAAACATACTTTGGCGAGGAGCGCATCAAAACCTGTCTGCCGCGTGACGCCTAATATCTGCAAAAGAAATGCAGAATTGGTCAAGGTAACAGATGTGATCATTACAATAGTCTAATAGTAGATGATTGATGTAGCGTTAGAAAAAAAAAAACGCCGCAGTTTCGCCCGAAACGCAAAGTATCGATTGTTGTAGCAAAGTAGTGGACAGCTATAGAAAGTAAGGATAGTAGTTTTATCGGCCATATAAATTGGTAAACATAGGCATAATAACTAAATTAACAAGCATGGTGTTATATATAAAAGAACGAGGCGACATACAAACACGTAGTTTGTCTAAGTTTTTTTTGGGCGCTTCGAACGTTTGATGTAACAGTTCTGCGGAAACCCGCAAGGTGGAGAAGAGGAATTGATAAGGGAAAATCAGACAACCGTCCATTCGTAGCAATTGCGACAAAGGAAACCCGTACGGTTTCCTCGAAAGAAAAGCCTCACAGTTGAAGAAAATTTGTCCTGGTCCTGGATTCGAACCCGGGACCAACGCCTTTCGGGGGCAGCCACTCTACCACCTGAGCTAACCAGGCGGCTAGCAGATGGCAGTGCGAAGTGGAATTTGCCGACAACACGAAGCAAAGACAAGGGTTTGACGTAATAGTTCTGCGGAAACCCGCAAGGTGGAGAGTAGATGCAACGAACAATTTATACGTTTCGGCACTCGTGCCATGATTCTTGCAAGATCAAACATCATCGCTGAGGCAATTTGGAATAGGTCTTCTGCTCAGGTTATGCACAGAAACCGTGAATTTTCTGTCTTCCTCATGAACATTTTTCTGCCGGATGGCCACGTGAACTTTCAACTATTTTCGCGCTTCGTACCGTGAATTTTCTGTCTTTCTCATGAACATTGTTCTGCCAGATGGCCACGTGAACTTTCAACTATTTTCGCGATTCATACCGTGAATTTTCTGTCTTTCTCATGAACATTGTTCTGCTGGATGGCCACGTGAACTTTCAACTATTTTCGCGCTTCGTACCGTGAATTTTCTGTCTTTCTCATGAACTTTGTTCTGCCGGATGGCCACGTGAACTTTCAACTATTTTCGCGCTTCGTACCGTGAATTTTCTGTCTTTCTCATGAACTTTGTTCTGCCGGATGGCCACGTAAACTTTCAACTATTTTCGCGCTTCGCACGCCGCGCCTTACCCAGCAGTATTTTGTTGGCCGGGCTTAGGTGATATATTATAGATTGGAGTAGAACTTTCAAAGCCTAGGATTGATGTGCGCAGTCTTTTGTTTCTTCGTTGCATTCATACACTTATCTGTGGGGATGCGGAAGATAAACTTAGCGATGATCTTGGATTGTGCATTTTTCCTGGTTGGAAATCGGTGTACGATCTACAGATCAGATTCGTTATTGTCAACCTAAATATGATAATATGACAGCTGATCGCATAGTAACAGGGCCGAAGCGGTGATAGTTTAGTATTCGTGCTCTTTAACTAAAGCAGCGTGCGGCGCGACACCGAAAGTGCCATGTCGTTCCTCTGGAGCAAACTGTTCAGCGAAAAGTACCGTCCTAATTACCTCTTCCCAAAACAGGCTCAATCGACAGCCTTTCGAAAAAATCTATTTATTCGTTCATAGAAGCTTTCTGCATTTGTATCTTCTATCATCCACTGGTCATACTTCACTGCCGCATGCATCGTAGGTTGAGGACAACTGCGTATAGAAAATTCGCCATCTCACTTGTCGCTGCCAGGAAACGAGACAACAGACTAAAGAACATGTAAACTGAATGAAATACTTGCCAAACGGTTCTTAGTAAAATTGCTTTCAATGTTTTAGAGATTTGTTCACACAAAAATGACTAAGCTCACCAGTGCAGTATGTGGGGAGGGCGATGCTTAATGTGTCAGCGCCGAAATAGCCCGTGCGGCTACCTGGCACCCCCGTGGGTGAAGTATCTTCCATTCTGCATGCTGTTTCTGGTACCCCCGTGTTCAGAAGGGAAAGTGACCTTGGAGACCTTGTTTGATTTTATGTAAAGGAGGCCTGCTGTGAACGCGGCGAAAGAAACACAGAGAGCGTTTTGGACACATTCACGCCAGGCGTCATTTAAATCAAGCATAGGCTTGAAGTTAAGCTCCATTTCTTGATACGGGGGTTACAGAACTTGAATTATCATGAGCATTACTATTGATTGCCATTATGTCATACCCGGCGCGGTGACTTAGCGGCTGTGGTGTTGCGGTGCTGAGCATGAGGTCGCGGGATCAAACCCTGGCCGCGACGGCCGCATTTCGATGAGGGCGAAATACTAAAACGACAGTGTACCGTGTGCTGGGGGCAACTTAAGGATCCCCTGGTGGTCAAAATCAATCCGCAGTCTCCATCGAAGGCGTGCCTCATAATCAAATTGTGGTTTTGGCACGTAAAATTGCAGACTTCTTTCCTTATGTCGTAACAGCAATGCTTATCGCAATGCAAGGTGAAAACAGTGAGTAGAAATAATTAAATACCCTCACCCTAGAGTACTCTTCAAGATACGCAGATGCCATGTAATGCTGACATCTATGTCAATGAGAATTACATGCCCGCACAAGGTATGTGAAAATTCTTTATTAATCCGAAAGAATTGTAGGTCCCATGAGGCAGAGGATCCAACGTGATCAAGCGATGGTACCAAAATGATATTGATCAGTCATGTTATCAGCGTCTTGTACGACGTCAGTAGTAATACACAAGATACTAAATGGTAAAAGAACGTTAATTAGTAGTGATTATGGGTCATCATCATCATCATCAGCCTGGTTACACCCATGCAGCGCAAAGGCATCTCGCATACTTCTCCAACTACCCCGGTAATGCACTAATTGCGGCCATGTTGTCCCTGCAAACTTCTTAATCTCATCCGCCCACATAACTTTCTGCCGTCCCTGCTACGCTTCCCTTCCCTTGGAATCCAGTTCGTAACCCTTAATGAACATCGGTTATCTTCCTTCCTCATTGCATGTCCTGCCCACGCCCATTTCTTTTTCTTGATTTCAACTAAGATGTCATTAACTCGCGTTTGTTCCCTCACCCAATCTGCTCTTTTCTTATCCCTTAACGTTACAGCTATCATTATTCTTTCGATAGCTCGTTGCGTCGTCCTCAATTTAAGTAGAACCCTTTTAGTAAGCCTCCAGGTTTCTGCCCCTTACGTGAGTACTGGTGAGACAGCTGTTATACACTTTTCTCTTGATGGATAATGGCAACCTGCTGTTCATGATCTGAGAACGCCTGCCAAACGCACCCCAGTTCATTCTTATTCTTCTGATTATTTCTGTCTCATGATCCGGATCCGCGGTCACTACCTGTCCTAAGTAGATGTATTCTCTTACCACTTCCGGTGCCTCGCTACCTATCGTAAACTGATGTTCTCTTCCGAGACTGTTAAACATTACTTTAGTTTTCTGCAGATTAATTTTTAGACCCACCCTTCTGCTTTGCCTCTCCAGGTCAGTGAGCATGCATTGCAGTTGGTCCCCTGAGTTACTAAGCAAGGCAATATGATCAGCGAATCGCAAGGTACTAAGGTATTCTCCATTAACTCTTATCCCCAATTCTCCCCCACTCCAGGTCTCTGAATACCTCCTGTAAACACGCTGTGAATAGCATTGGAGAGATCGTATCTCCCTGCCTGACGCCTTTCTTTATTGGGATTTTGTTACTTTCTTTATGGAGGACTACGGTGGCTGTGGAGCTGCTATAGATATCTTTAGGTATTTTTACATACGGCTCGTCTACACCCTGGTTCTGTAAAGCCTCCATGACTGCTGCGCTTTCGACTGAATCGAATGCTTTCTCGTAATCAATGAAATCTATATATATAAGGGTTGGTTATATTCCACACATTTCTCTATCACCTGATGGATAGTGTGAATATGGCCTATTGTTGAGTAGCATTTACGGAATCCTGCCTGGTCCTTTGGTTGACGGAAGTCTAAGGTGTTCCTGATTCTCTTTGCAATTATCTTAGTAAATACTTTGTAGGCAACGGACAGTAAGCTGATCGGTCTATAATTTTTCAGGTCTTTCGCGTCCCCTTTCTTATGGATTAGGATTATGTAAGCGTTCTTCGAAGATTCCGGTACGCTCGAAGTCATGAGGCATTGCGTATACAGGGTGGCCAGTTTTTCTATAACAATCTGCCCACCATCCTTCAGCAAGTCTGCTGTTACCTGATCCTCCCCAGCTGCCTTCACCTTTTGCATAGCTCCCAAGGCTTTCTTTACTTCATCCGGCGTTACTTGTGGGATTTCAATTTCCTCTAGACTATTCTCTCTTCCATTATTGTCGTGGGTACCACTGGTACTGTATAAATCTCTATAGAACTCCTCAGCCACTTGAACGATCTCATCCATATTAGTAATGATATTGCCAGCTTTACTTCTTCCCGCGTTACTTGTGGGATGTCAAATTCCTCTAGACTATTCTCTCTTCCATTATTAAAGTGGGTGCCACTGGTACTGTATAAATCTCTATAGAGCTCCTCAGCCACTCGAATGATCTCATCCATATTAGTAATGATATTGCCGGCTTTGTCTCTCAATACATACATCTGATTCTTGCCTATTCCTAGTTTCTGCTTCACTGCTTTTAGGCTTCCTCCGTACTTGAGAGCCTGTTCAATTCTGTCCATATTATACTTTCTTATGTCAGCTGTCTTACGCTTGTTGATTAATTTAGAAAGCTCTGCCAGTTCAATTCTAGCTGTAGGGTTAGAGGCTTTCATACATTGGCGTTTCTTGATCAGATCTTTCGTCTCCTGCGATAGCTTACTGGCATCCTGTCTAACGGAGTTACTACCGACTTCTATTGCCCATTCCTTAATGATGCCCATAAGATTGTCGTTCATATCTTCAACACTAAGGTCCTCTTCCCGAGTTAAGGCCGAATACCTGTTCTGTAGCTTGATCCGGAATTCCTCTATTTTCCCTCTTACCGCTAACTCATTGATCGGCTTCTTATGTACCAGTTTCTTCCGTTCCCTCCTCAAGTCTAGGCTAATTCGAGTTCTTACCATCCTATGGTCACTGCAGCGCACCTTGCCGAGCACGTCCACATCTTGTATGATGCCAGGGTTAGCGCAGAGTATAAAGCCTATTTCATTTCTAATCTCGCCATTCGGGCTCCTCCTTGGCCACTTTCGGCTATCCCTCTTGCGGAAGAAGGTATTCATTATACGCATATTATTCCGTTCTGCAAACTCTACTAATACCTCTCCCCTGCTATTCCTAGAGCCTATGCCATATTCTCCCACTGACTTGTCTCCAGCCTGCTTCTTGCCTACCCTGGCATTGAAGTCGCCCATCAGTATACTGTATTTTGTTTTGACTTTACCCATCGCCGATTCCACGTCTTCATAGAAGCTTTTGACTTCCTGGTCATCATGACTGGATGTAGGGGCGTAGACCTGTACGACCTTCAATTTGTACCTCTTATTAAGTTTCACAACAAGACCTGCCACGCTCTCGTTAATGCTATAGAATTTCTGTATGTTACCAGCTATATCCTTATTAATCAGTAATCCGACTCCTAGTTCTCGTCTCTCCGCTAAGCTCCGGTAGCACAGGACGTGCCCGCTTTTTAGCACTGCATATGCTTCTTTTGTCCTCCTAACTTCACTGAGCCCTATTATATCCCATTTACTGCCCTCTAATCCCTCCAATAGCACTGCTAGACTCGCCTCACTTGATAACGTTCTAGGGTTAAATGTTGCCAGGTTCAGATTCCAATGGCGGCCTGTCCGGAACCAGGGATTATTAGCACCCTCTGCTGCGTCGCAGGTCTGACCGCCGCCGTGGTCAGTTGCTTCGCAGCTGCTGGGAACTGAAGGCCGGGGTTTGACTGTTGTATTCATATAAGAGGTATATAGGATTATGGGTAATTTTTCTGAATTAAAGTGAATGACAGTGAAATAGTGAACTAAGAAGCATTAGAGTGAATTAAAGTGAATGATGATGGAATAAAGTGGATTACGGTTTGCAGAAATTAGAGCAAGATGGATTAATCTAGAGTTGTGCAGGGCACGTGCCAATATATGAGGTCGCGTAACGCTGATGTAACCAAATAATGAGAAAAATCATAATGTTTTCGCATTCAAATCATGTGAGGAGACTTAAGTGACTGTCAATTTTGAATGTTTAATTTGGAGATACCTAGTAATATGAGTTTTCCATAAGATATGGGAGGACATCAAGGGTTGAGGCAGTCAACGCGCGCTTGTTTAAATGACAGCACTTCCAGTGCCAGACGTTTAGTGCATTGGGACGTCATTTATCAATGTTTTGATTTGTTTTTCTACGAGTTTGGCACCTTGATTTTAACATACACCAGTTCGTGGCACAATGCTGGGCGCCGCAGTGAGAAGGGGGGTAGAGGCGTCTAAACGTTGAAGTAAAGGTTGAATAAAGGAGATATAGTCGTGGATCTTCAAATTGTGCACTATCCTTACAATGACAGATTAATAATGACACCCCCTGTCCATTATGATTGTATTGATCCCATTGAAAGTTCCCGAAGAAATTCACCCGGTGGCTTCTACAAAAACAGTTTCGCAGAAACTCCTCCGGGAGTTGTCTATTATAATTATGTGTAATCATTTTGCCACTTCATCTCCACACAGACCGGTGCTATTATCAATGTTATGGAACTTGATGCGACCTATTATACCCTTATCAACCCTTATCGGTGGTTATCAACTTTCGCACTAGATACAGCCCTTATCAGTCCTTATCGGTTATCAACCTTACAGAACTCGATTGGAGCCTTAGCAACCCTTATCTGTCCTTATCGACCTTATTGGACATGATCCAACCCCTAACTCTTATCGGTCATTATCAATATTATCGGACTTAACCGTACTTATAAGCCTTATCAAAATTGTTCCGACCATTAAAGGCCCTTATCGCTCTTTAGCACCTTATCCATCCGCGTCGAACCATTATTAAGCGTGATGGAACTCGTATAACCCCTCAGCACTCCTTATCAACTCATTGACTGCTTATCTGTCTGTAGCTGACAAGGAAATTTATTGACCCGTAGGCACGCTTACAACTGTGGTATGAAGGAAAAGTACAATATAAAGTACATCACATGTAATACATCATACTTGATGTAAACAAAACAGATTAACAAATGAAATACTAAATGGTGTCTACTTGACACTGGCTTTGCCACACAACAACAACAACAACAACAACAACAACAACAACAACAACAACAACAACAACAACAACAACAACAACAACAACAACAGCAGCAGCAGCAACAACAACAACAACAAAAGTCATTACCGCATCCACGCAAAAGCATTATTGTCAGCCTCTAATTTATGAAAAGTACCCGGGGCACATACAGATACAGTCTGAACTCAGGCAACAGAATTGAGCATTATTCTGGCTGTAGAAAGACTGCCTCGGGAGACGGTTATGTACCGCGTAGACCAGCGGCGAAGAAACTCGGCTTCACCGAGTTTGAACAACTTCTTCAAGATGACCCCATATTATAACCCGTAGTTTCCGCATGCTGGGGTACATTGCTCTATTTGACTGCCGAGATCGTTCTGCGATGTTACGGAAGCACCACAAAATGTAGGTAGCGCTGTAGTAGACGAGACTCGCAAACCGATCTCGGCGCTGTGGTGGCCGCACGATGGATATTCCGAGCATTCTTGCAACTAGCTTCCAGAAGGTGCGTAATACAACGCAGTCCTTTACTACATGCGCGTTGGTCTCTGTTTGTGCGCAATATATGCATTTATCATTCGCTATCATATGCCAGCGTTCAAGCCTGTCTCTTGTAGGTAGAATGTCCCACTGATATTGCCAATGAAAATCCTTCACTTGAGAGGGCAAATCAGGTGAAAGCACAGCTGTCCGTGTTTGTGTAGTAGCTGTCCGTGGAGGTACAGCTGTCTCACACAACATTTCACAAAGCCTGGAAACTGGTGTCGCACGCCACTTTGTAATTCTTAGTTGTACAAGCTGGCATTGCAAGCACGCAGCCGCCGCATACTGCAGTGCTGGCGTTACCGCCGTCGGAAGCAAGTTGCCTGTACTTTGCGGCATAAGCGTTCAACGGTAATGGCCCAGCCAATAAAGGAGCAGTGGCCTACCAGGGTACTCATCATAATCAAGTAGATCACATGTACTCTTAGTGCACAACAGCCTACCGAATGTAACAATGCACGGCAAGCTCGATCCCCCGCTGGATTTTGGCAGACGCAAGAATTGCTGCGCTACGTATTGCGACTTGTTTAGCCAGAACCATGAGAAAATAACTGAGTTTACTACTCGTACTGTTGGTGACGGCGGGAGAGCTACCCTTGCAGCAAACCACAGTTTACTGCACAATACATTCTTAATGAAGAAAGCCCTTTCTGCCAGCGGCAGTGGCGACGCAGTCACTGCTTCTGACTGTTCTTTAATGGAGCTGACAATGTCTCGCCACGTGTAAGGTGGAACACCACTTGTACAAAATTGGACACCTAGTATTTGCATATGCTCGGTCTGTTTAATGTCCCCTGGTAGCGTTATTTCGCCGCGGCCTAAATTTAATGCTTCACATTTTCTCATATTTATTTTGCCCCCTGACATTGAAGCATATTGATTATAAATACGAAATACCTCTACAAGACTGTCCCCATCCCGTAAAAACAAAGTGATGTCATCCGCATACGCCGATACTTTTATGCACCCGGATCCCGGCATAGGAAGAATATGAGCGGGCTCTCGCTAAACCGCCTTAACAACGGGTCAATCGCAAGCACAAACAATATGGGTGACAAAGGACAACCCTGCCACACTCCCCTTGTCACATCAAATCTAGGTGTTAAAATGCTGTGCAGTAGCTCAGCTGTTGTTCGCGAATACAACATCCGCAGGATGTCTACAAACTCTTCAGGGAAGTTATAGCATCGTAAAACCTCAAATAAGTACCGGTGTTCTAAGCGGTCGAACGCTTTGGCTTGGTCCAAGCTTACTAATACTCCTGAAGCTTCACGCGCTGTTGTGTATTGTATGATATCACGTGTTAAGTTGAGAGACGAAAATATACTCCGACCCGGCACGGAACTTGTTTCATGTACACTGACTATTTTCGGCAATAATATCTTCATGCGATTTACAAGAAGAGTTGTCAATATTTTATAGTCTGTGTGGAGCATAAGCGCTCAGAGAGCGGTGGAGTTTCGGTCGATGAAGGAACGCACCAACGGAAGGCACATCTCGCGACCACCGACCCGCATCGGAGATGTGGCGAGGTGTTTGGTGTCAAATTTTCGCAAAATCTGAATTTTCTGATGTCTACACTGCTCCAAGCCGCCTCTACATGTTGTCTTGCAGAAGGCCTTTATTCCACTACCACTGAATTAAAAAAAAAAAAACTTTCAAGAAACTGTTCTCCTTTGACATTTCTTTTGTATCTCCACTACAACACATCTATATGTTTCAGATATATTCCCTGCCGGCAAGCGTGACTGTTTAGTAAAATGGGCAAGACTCTCGGCTTCTGAGCGTAGCGTCGTAGGTTTGAAACTCACTAGCAACATTTTTATTGTGTTAGGAACTATATGGACACTCCAGGCGCATTTCTGCCGTCGCCATCGCCCTGAGGTTCCGTATGAGTGAAAGTGTGTGAGAGTCAACCGGCGAACGCAGTTCAATATCGTGTGCGCGAGCGAGGAACGCGGCCCGGATGCGTATTTCCAACTGCTCGTAGGTACAACGGGGCGTGGAACTTGCGGAGACGACGGACGTTTGCGCGCATGCGCGAGTGAGAGCGGGTGTGAGAGAGGAAATGTGGGGAGTTTTGATTCTTGAAAATACGACTCTGCCTAGGTACTACGGAGGAGTCCCTTGGGGCGTGGTGTATGCGCTTGTCCCTAGGCGCGCCGTGCCGGCAGAAGTCGCGGGGTGCGGTTGTGCTGAACTTAGCATCGCAAGTTGGCGGCTCGACGCAATCATATTTAATCGATCATGTTTTTACTAATGAAAACAACGTGTCATTATTTCGCATTATTGGCGGCGCCTCCAGGACACCAAAGCGGCAACGGGGATATCAAAGCTAGAAGCCGGACTGGTCCGTGGGTTGGGGCTCGCAGAGGCCTGCGCGTGCCAGGGGAGTATAAGATCGGCTGTCCGCTATCGCGGACAGCCAATGTTTTATGCGAACACCCCCAGGCACGCTTCGGCCTCTGCGGCCCCAACCCACGGGCCGCCCGGCTTCCAGCTTTGATCCCCCCGCTACCGCTTGGGTGCCCCGGAGATCCTGCGCCGCCTGCTTTAATATAACCTCAGGTGCTCTCCTGAGGCCTCCGTTTGCCGGTTACATGCCCTCCTGGAGCAGTGCTTGTAAAAAATCCGATCTATCGTCGCGACGAAAAATTCGACCCGCGACTAATAAAACACCAGTCAGAACATTGTCCCTTCAGACACAGCGATCACCAAGCGGCGTCCGCGCCCACTGCCTCACCGCGCGGGCAGCCAGCGGCGGAGCGTATAAACCAACTCGACCGAACTCCGCAATGCCGGCATGTCAGGGGACCAACGAATACAACGCAATCTAAGAAACCTCCTCCGTAGTGCCTAGGCTGAGTCATATATTCAAGGAGCAAAAGCCCCCAGATTTTCTCTCTCGCGCCCGCTCTTACTCGCGCCTGCGCAGAAACGTCGAGCTCCGTCAAAAGTGGCACGCCCCGTTGTACCTACGAGCAATTCTAAATACGCGGCCCGGATGCGTGCCCTCTGCCGTGGTGCGCGAGGCAATGGGGGGTCAGGCGAGGGAGGAGGAGGGGCGTTCTTCTCCCGCGGCTGCTATGGTACAGTGTACTAGAAGTAGCAATGGTGGGTCTCGATGTCCTCCTCGCCCGCCCATCTGTACACAGTGAAGACAACTGCGCCGTCTACTAAGGCGTTGGCCATGCGAATTGCGGACGCCGGAGTAGATGCCTTTGGTGGACACCCTATAGGCACGCGTTGCCGGCGCTCGTGTGTCTTAAAAGCCACCTGCGACGTGGCCAAAGTGCGCGCCCGGGCGAGCCTTATCTTTAAAGCGATCTGCGATGTTTGCAGAGGGCGCTTAGTGCCGATAGCTTCGTATGCGCTGTGCCTTCGGCGTTTCGTTCGCGTTGAAGCGACATGCACGGATGTCATTTGGCTCGGGGCTGCTGCCGCGATTCCCAACTCCACCATTTTCACAGACAGTTTCCGCTGTCATCGAGCGAGATGCGTTCACGTATACCTATGTGCGCATGACACCGTGGTGGTTAATTTAATTGAAACACATTGACGGGCTAGTTGGTTTGAACCCATGATAGAATGGGTAAGCGCGACTGAACAAGGACGTAGAAAGATGCATACACGCAAAGACAGCGCTGTCTTTTGTGTATGCTTCTGTGTACGTCCTCATTGAGTCGCGCTTACGCATTCTATCATTGTTAATTTAGTTAGTAAGCGAGTGTTCACAAGTTTATACGGCCGGTAAAAGTACAATCCTTACTCCGTACAGCTATCTGCTAATTTGCTATTCCAATAGGTGGTGCGGCTTTCGGGCGGAACTGCGAAGTTTTTTTTCTTTCGGACTTATTTTGTTTTATAGATTAATTTTTTTGGTAGTAGTTCGCCTTACGGACGGACCGGTTTCCTCGTTGTTGATAGGCACAGAAATGCTTATGCATTAAAAAAAAGAGGACAGCTGGTTACGTCATCATCGTCACCGCGTCATGGTCGTAAAAAAAAAGGAAAATGAAGTTTACACATGTGATCGTTATAATCGTGCAATAGTAGATTGGTAGCGATGGATAGACATGCATAAGGTAGCTAAAAAATATGCGTCAAAAGGTTATAAATAGAGCAGCGATATTTGGTTTAGAAGTATACTGACTATTGGGCGTGTTGGTAATCCACAATCGAGGAAGAGTGGCGCAGACCAACAGGGAGGAGATAGAAAAACCCGGACGAGCGGAGGCTAGCAACAATGGTTTATTGTGAAAAACACGCTAAATATATAACTTGGCACAAACACGTGTAACAGCTTAAAGATTAGTGATTAAACAATGCTTTTCTAGCTAGTGCCGACTCACCGATGGCCTCTGAACGCACACGTCACCGGACTTATAATTATAAATAATGCTTCAGCAATCTCCCTCGACTACCCGATTTTTCTATTTTCACAGCAACTTGGTTTCTTTTACGAACGATTTGCACTTACATTCTTTGCAATGTTGGCACAGATTAGACGACGGCTGTCTTTTCAAAGCTGCTCTATCTTTTTTCCTTATCTCGTCCATGTTTGCGCCATTGTTTCTTGAGTGATACTCGTACGTAAACCTCACTGTGACAAAACATTATCGAAGCTTTAAAATAAGGTTCGCTGCTGCATGTGAAAGATAGTCACTGGAATATTTAAAACGCATATATATCGGCAGTTTCGAGTACTATAGTTAAAAAGATTGCTCAGAAAACCTGTGGCCTTGCCGTCGCTGAAACGACAGTCCTAGAGTGGAAAAGCATACAGAGTGGCTCCATTCGCAGTAGCGCCGCTGTGCTGCGATGTTCGACATTCTCTACGTCCTAGATATTCTCAAAGTCTACATATGCGTAGCATTCTTTGGCTGTGACGAAGCTGTGTCACCCTATTCAACATACTGCACGTCCTAGATATCCTCAAATTCTACATAGTTCCAACTCGGGTGCGAGGCTCCACGATTCAGAAAGCCAGTATTAATGCGTAGCATTCTTTGGCTATGGTTCCGGCTATGGTACATTTCCACGCTTCAAGGCAACTGAATATACCACTCCTGTCGCACATCCCACTTGGGTGTGTTCAGGTCTGGCGTTGCAACCTCGTTTGCCATCAACGCTAATCCGAGGGCAGAGACTGGAAAACTTGGAGAGCCTGGAAAGTTCGTAGCAGCGCTCGTCCGCGTCTGTCGCGTCTTCTTCATGTGTATGTGTCTATGCGCTGTATTTGGAATCTACAATGCAGCGGCGCTCGCTCGGAGCCTCGCCGCTGCGGCACCATGGCATGTGACTAGGAGAAGGTTAAATGGCTAAATGGAGACCGACGTAGCGCGAGCGCGCACCCTGTTACGTCACGTTGGCGGGAATGACAGCGTCTGCAGTTCGACCGATGGTTCGACCCACTGGCGCTCGACCAACGCGCTCGACGCGCCATGGCGTCGAGCGACGCTCGCCCACGTGCCGATAACTCGCCCGCGCTTGCGCGACGCTCGCCCGCGCGTCGGATTAGCTTTGCACTAACTCTCTCAAGACAGCACTCTGGTAAAGTACGGAGACCTCGCGTGTTTCTTCTGTCAAGTGAAAGTGACCTTAATTGTTGGAATGTTCCGTCATACATGTTAATAAGGAACGAACATTCACTCTTCCTCAGAAAAAAAAAAAAACAGTAAAAGTGCAGCAACTGGACCGATGAAAGACAAAGCAATACAGCGCAGGTTTTGCTTTGTTTCTCTTCGGTCCTGTTCCTGCAGTGTTTATGTCACACCAACGAGGCCAACTTCACGTTCTCGAACAGAACGTTCATCGGTTTTATTCAATGTCACTGGCGAGCACATTCATTCCACGTTGCACTATTTGCAAAACCAAATTTCTCTTTAACGTTGTGGTGGCCTGGACACTGTCGTTTCATTAAAACATTCCCGGCGTCGCACGCAAGTAGTAGTCCTCGCTTTACGTGACTAATACGCTAAACCAAATTGTCACAAAAGTCTGTTCGTCGCCAGCTTGCATCAAAAATACCCGGAAAAGTCAATATGGAACGAAGACTATGCTGCCTACTGGCCTCGGTAGCAGCAGGGCGCCTACATCCACGTCATTTCGAATCGAACCACCTGAGACGAATAAGGAAGCGTTCATTCATACAAAGCATCAAACATGAGATGAATGAGGCATCTCTCAATAAACGGAGTTTCAGTGGGTCCCTCCGCAGGAGCAGTAAAAAATAATCAACGAAATATAACTAAGATTGAACACACATACAACGAGCATTCACGCGGCGCGTGAGGTGACGGGAGGTGTGTACAAAGTAGGGAAAAAAGCGCTGTTCCCGCAGTCGATCATTTCGCTGCTCACAAGAAGTCCGAAGCGGCGCACTCATTCGCTGGCGCCATTGGCGATCCAGGCACGCATCCGAATGCCTCTGCGAAGCCGCGCACGTGACGGACAGCCACGTTGCAATCCTCGCCACGCAAGCTCTCTCTCGGAAGGTGTCCCCTGCAGCTGCGCACAAGACGTGGTGAGCTGTAGACACGCGGACACTCGCTGCGATTTTAGTAGCGGGAATGGAAGCAAAATAGTGGTCGAGTACACGAGACTATTAGTATAAAACTGTCTGTAATTCGCCTGCCGGAGCCGCTGAAGAGACGTTCTCCATCACAATGCCTTACCACATGGCTTATCATTAGCATCGCCATATTTTATTAAGTTGCAGGGCTGAGACAACGTGCTTTATTTGTCATCAAATCGTGGAATTCGGCGCCCCGACACTGCACAGTGACTTACAGGGAAGCTGTTTATGGCTAGGGTTCCGTTCATTTTTTTTTTCGTTTCCGTCGACAAATGTGTGTGAGCAAAAAACTATAGTCATCGGCAATGGCTCGTTCCACTGCCCGCGCCTTCGTTCTTTTCTACGGCTGGCTCCATTGCCGCTCATCGTGGCAGCGTTCCCATACTACCCCTCCCTCGGCGAAGGCGTTGACGGCACTGGCCCGCTGCTAGTCGGTTCGGTGATTTCGGTCTCAAATTCTTTGACTCAGTATATCGCGAAACGAAAACACGACATATATATCACGAATGTATCACACGAATGAATGCGGATGTATAAAAATAAATGTCTGAGCGTAGTTTTCATCACGATGACCACTGATCAAGACAATAAATGTGTTCGTATACCTTTGTTCAAAATTCGGTGTCACTTCCTTGTCGTGTGCTACACAGCTACGCTGATCATCCACCTTCACAGTGGACTGGCTCAGGTCTATTTTTTTAGCGTGAGCCTACAGCTACGCACATGGGTGTTCTTGCGTACCACTATCGTCGAAATGTGGCCGCCGTGGCTGGGAATCGAACCCGGGACCTCGTGTTTAGCAGAATGCCATAACCACTTTTCCATCGTGGCGGGTATAAATCATTAATTCATATTTATTTTAGTTCGTATCTCTTCGTAAACTGGGCTACTTGGATTATTCGGTTACGAATTGTTGCGTTTGAGCACGTTTTTTATTCCTTACAGTAATGGCCCATAGTATGATGTGTCATTCCGCCTCAAGATTCGTGTTCCATACGCCTAAGACAGTGCCTGCCATCGTTAGCGATCATCACTAGCAACGTCATCAATATCGCCTTGCCATGTCCTATTATACATAAGCAAGGAAAGCGCAATCGAGGGCTGCAGAAGATTAGATAACAAACAGGTTTGCAATTACCCTAAAGAATCGTAGCGTCCGTACGGTTTCGTGGATAAAAGGACCGCGTGGCCTGTGCATAAATTAAGGCCAGTATTCATATTAAGTTAATGACATGGCAGCACTGTGTGTCTGGATTTCATCAGGGCAGAAAAGATAGGATGCGCCCCATCTATAGCGCTAAACAAAATACGTCGGCATCATTTTGGCAGGCATGCTTCTTTTTCTTTTATTGATGCTTTATGCACATGGGTGTAGCTGTAGCTGTATCTACCTTCAAATTTCACTATACGCAATATAAAATGAAATGCAAGCTCAAACACGTTTACAATAAGCAAAGCTATGCGAGGATGTCGTGCAGGTGGCGCAAGTTGCCCATATGAGTGGAAGCGGCTTTGTTAATTCATAAAAGCTGTTTACGCGAGTAGGAAAACTGTTCGCCATATCGAGTAATCGGCACAATATCTCAGCCGAAGAGGCGATGAGCACAAAGGATGCGGAACGCAGACGGTGGGAAGAACCGGACCTCTTCGGATTCATGGTCTGTTTGCTTCATATACTGCCATTAGCCCTGAAAAGCACCACGTATCGTACGGCTGTACACTGGTTGATGGGTCAGAAAGCTGGTTTTCATCATCGTCACCATCAGCCTGGTTACGCCCACTGCAGGGCAAATCCCTCTCCCATACTTCTCCAGCTACCCCGGTCATGTACTGATTGTGGCCATGTTGTCCCTGCAAACTTCTTAATGTCATCCGCCCACCTAACTTTCTGCCGCCTCCTGCTACGCTTCCCTTCCCTTGGAATCCAGTCCGTAACCCTTAATGACGATCGGTAATCTTCCCTCCTAATTATTTGTCCTGCCCATGCCCATTTCTTTTTCTTGATTTCAACTGTCATTAACCCACGTTTGTTCCCTCACCCAATCTGCTCTTTTCTTATCCCTTAACGTTACACCCATCATTCTCCTTTCCATAGCTCGTTGCGTCGTCCTCAATTTCAGCAGAACCTTTTCGTAAGCCTCCAGGTTTCTGCCCCATACGTGAGTACTGGTAAGACACAGCTGCTATACACTTTTCTCTTGAGGGATAGTGGCAACCTGCTGTTCATGATTTGGGAATGCCTGCCAAACACACCCCAGCCCATTCTTATTCTTCTGGTTATTTCAGTCTCATGATCCGGATCCGTGGTTACTACCTGCCCTAAGTAGATGTGTTCTCTTACCACTTCCAGTGCCTCGCTACCTATCGTAAGCTGATGTTCTCTTCCGAGACTGTTAAACATTAGTTTTCTGCAGATTAATTTTTAGACCCACCCTTCTGCTTTGCCTCTCCAGGTCAGTGAGCATGCATTGCAGTTGGTCCCCTGAGTTACTAAACAAGGCAATATGATCACCGAATCGCAAGTTGCTAAGGTATTCTCCATCAACTTTTATACCCAATACTTCCCACTCCAGGTCTCTGAATACCTCCTGTAAACACGCTGTGAATAGCATTGGAGAGATCGTATCTCCCTGCCTGACGCCTTTCTTTGTTGGGATTTTGTTGCGTTCTTTATGGAGGACTACGGTGGCTGTGGAGCCGCTATAGATATCT
Source organism: Dermacentor andersoni (assembly GCF_023375885.2). Classification (NCBI taxonomy): domain Eukaryota; kingdom Metazoa; phylum Arthropoda; class Arachnida; order Ixodida; family Ixodidae; genus Dermacentor; species Dermacentor andersoni. The sequence goes on from NC_092824.1 coordinate 54,725,044, forward strand.
TTCAGTATTTTTACATATGGCTCGTTTACACGCTGATTCCGTAATGCCTCCATGACTGCTGGGGTTTCGACTGAATCAAACGCATTTTCGTAATCAATGAAAGCTATATATAAGGGTTGGTTATATTCCGCACATTTCTTTATCACCTGACTGATAGTGTGAATATGGTCTATTGTTGAGTAGCCTTTACTGAATCCTGCCTGGTCCTTTGGTTGACAGAAGTCTAAGGTGTTCCTGATTCTATTTGCGATTACCTAAGTAGATACTTTGTAGGCAACGGACAGTAATCTGATCGCTCTATAATTTTTCAAGTCTTTGGCTTCCCCTTTCTTATGGATTAGGATTACGTTCGCGTTCTTCCATGATTCCGGTACGCTCGAGGTCATGAGGCATTGTGCATATAGGGTGGCCAGCCTTTCTACAACAATGTTCCCACCATCCTTCAACAAATCTGCTGTTACCTGATCCTCCCCAGCTGCCTTCCCCCTTTGCATAGCTCCCAAGGCGTTCTTTACTTCTTCCGGCGTTACTTGTGGGATTTCAAATTCCTCTAGACTATTCTCTCTTCCATTATCGTCGTGGGTGCCGCTGGTACTGTATAAATCTCTATAGAACTCCTATGCCACTTGAACTATCTCATCCATATTAGTAATGATATTGCCGGCTTCGTCTCTTAACGCATACATCTGATTCTTGCGTATTCCTAGTTTCTTCTTCACTGCTTTTAGGCTTCCTCCTTTCCTGAGAGCATGTTCAATTCTATCCATATTATACTTCCTTATGTCGGCTGTCTTAGGCTTGTTGGTCTCCTGGAACTTGGAAAGTTGTGCCAGTTCTATTCTAGTTGTAGGGTTAGAGGCTTGCGTACACTGGCGTTTCTTGATGAGATCTTTCGTCTCCTGCGATAGCTTACTTGTATCCTGTTTAACGGAGTTACCACCGACTTCTATTGCGCACTCCTTAATGATACCCATAATATTGTCGTTCATTGCTTCAAACCCGCCGTGGTTGCTCAGTGGCTATGGTGTTAGGCTGCTGAGCACGAGGTCGCGGGATCGAATCCCGGCCACGGCGGCCGCGTTTCGATGGGGGCGAAATGCGAAAACACCCGTGTACTTAGATTTAGGTGCACGTTAAAGAACCCCAGGTGGTCGAAATTTCCGGAGTCCCCCACTACGGCGTGCCTCATAATCAGAAAGTGGTTTTGGCACGTAAAACCCCATAATTTAATTTTTTTTTCATTGCTTCAACACTGCGGTCATCTTCCTGAGTTAAAGCTGATTACCTGTTGTGTAGCTTGATCCGGAATTTCTCTATTTTCCCTCTTACCGCTAACTCATTGATCGGCTTCTTATGTACCAGGTTCTTCCGTTCCCTCCTCAAGTCTATGCCAATTGGAGTTCTTACCATCCTATGGTCACTGCAGCGCACCTTGCCAAGCACGTCCACATCTTGTATGATGCCAGGGTTAGCGCAGAATATAAAGCCTATTTCATTTCTAATCTCGCCATTCGGGCTCCTCCTTGTCCACTTCCAGCTATCCCGCTTGCGGAAGAAGGTATTCATTATCCACATATTATTCTGTTCTGCAAACTCTACTAATAACCCTCCCCTGCTATTCCTAGAGCCTATGCCATATTCCATCACTGACTTGTCTCCAGCCTGCTTCTTGCCTACCCTGGCATTGAAGTCGCCGATCAGTATAGTGTATTTTGTTCTGACTTTACCCATCGCCGATTCCACGTCTTCATGGAAGCTTTAGACTTTCTGGTCATCATGACTGGATGTGGGGGCGTAGAGCTGTACGACGTTCAATTTGTACCTCTTAAGTTGAACAAGAAGACCTGCCTTCCTCTCGTTAATGCTATAGAATTCCTGTATGTTACCAGCTATTTCCTTATTAATAAGGAACCCGACTCCTAGTTCTCGTCTCTCCGCTAAGCCCCGGTAGCACAGGACGTACCCGTTTTTTAGCACTGTATACGCTTCTTTTGTCCTCCTAACTTCACTGAGCCCTATTATATGCCATTTACTGCCCTCTAATCCTCCAATAGCACTGCTAGACTCGCTTCACTAGATAACGTTCTAGCGTTGTGTCTCAAGATAAAAGTGTATAACAGCTGCGTCTTACCAGTACTCACTTACTGGACAGAAACCTAAAGGCTTACCAAAAGGGATCGACTTAAATTGAGGACGATGCAACGAGCTATGGAAAGAAGAATGATGGGTTTAACTATAAGGGAAAAGAAATGGGCATGGGCAGGGCATTTAATTAGGAGGGATGATAACCGATGGTCATTAAGGGTTACGTACTGTATTTCAAGAGAAGGGAAGCGTAGCAGTAGGCGGCAGAAAGTTAGGGGGGCGGATGACATTAAGAAGTTTGCAGGGGCAACATGGCCACAAGTAGCACATGACCGGGGAATTCGGAGAAGTATGGTAGAGGCCTTGGCTCTGCAGTGGGCATAGCCGGGCTTATGGTGATGATGATGATGATTTATTATATTTGGACTACTGCAATTATTGTAGTCCGCTGGCTATAGAAAAAGGACCACACATGTGGTTGAGAGGCAGCCTCACGCGCACCCCCGTTGGGTGAACAAAGAAACTGTGGTGACCATCTGTAGACTTGCTTACATTCTGCTGAGCTGACTGGACCGTATCGCAGTTATTCCAGCAAAAATGCTTTACACTGACTCTCAATCTTTTCTGCAGTCATTAAATAGCAGGAAAGCTGTGAGTATTCGATTCGACCAGTCCAAATTTCTTTTTAATATTCAAATTCTCATGCATTTGAAAGTCGTGGAAGTCGAACACGCTGATAATTGAGAGTGCTCGGTTGGGTCTTAGAGAATGCGGAAAATTAAACGCTAAATCTGCATGCGCTTGATAAATTATAAACTGAATTAGTGATTTAGCCCGCTATGCTGCTACGCCTGGCTTCACAATGAGTAGTTTGCGAAGGCGGTGAGCAAGAGAGCAGAAGTGAGAGACAGAACTTCTCGATGTCCTGCACCTACGCGACCACCTTCTGCATCATGAGATCACTACACAGTCGCCCTCCCGGGAAACCAAACCATACAGGCTTCACAAAAGCCCTTATATTAAATAATTTAGGGCCTCTGGGCTTTTCCATTTCTTGTATATAAGGTTAATAGGTGTAACACCTTAATTTGACGCGCACAAAAAGGAAGGGTCTTAATATGTCTGCAGTCCTTCAGGATGTCCCCACCCTCAAAGCACATTCAGCTGCCTCCCGGAATGCCTACTTCAATATCCAGAAGCGTTTCCCGAACGATGGCTTTAGCCTTGTCGCTCAGCAGGGCAGCCTTGCCAGCTATGTCCGCCATGTCGGAGATCCGTTCCCTGAGCAATGCCTCGGCACGATGACGTGTTTCAACCGAGAAGAGCTGGACGGCGCTCTCCGATGCGAAGAGCAGAGCGAACCTGGCAGCTGCCAGTTCGTAGCAGTCCAGCTTCACTGCGTGTTTTGCGGCCTGGGCAAAGAAGAACAATAAATAACGAAAAAAATCAGACAGAACGCATCCTTTGATGATTATTATATACGTCAGTGTGATCAGCACTCAATTGGGGGTGCGTGTAATTTGGCGATGGGAAGTTTATTACTGGTGGACATTTCAGTGATTACGTCTATGTTATATGTAAATATGGCGCGTGACCTGTCTGTACGGACACATTCCCAATGGCACATACAGAAGTCCAAGACCACAATCCAGCAGCAAGTCGTCTATTTCGGCACATACCCATATGACGTTAATTCTGCTCGGTAACACAGTAGCCAGAGGATATCAGTGGCCCAAGCTAGTAGACAACTCGGGTCACAAGGAAGTGAGGCACGGTGGCTTAGTGGCTATACGGAGTTGGGCCGCTTAGCACGAGCCTGCGCGCTCGAACTTCTCGCCCGCGAAATGCAAATAACACTCGCGTATTGCGAATATTGGCGCATGGTAAGGTGGTCAAACTTTACCTGCACATAACGTCGCTAGTTTTTGTTTTCCAACAATGTACGCGTAGTAAAATTCCGTTACACTTGGTATGATTTGCTTCGAAATCATGCATTTATAGACACATACAGATGAGTTTGCTCAAAGTAAACCACGGTTAAACTTCGGAGGCCTGTACGAAAAAAAAAAAAAACGCAATTTGGTTCGATTGGTCACCATTCACTTTTCACCTTCTCACGTTTGACGGGGGTGTGAGGACTCGCGAAAGGTCTTCTTGTGAGCGGCAGGTGTGTCTGCTGTGTTTTGAAACCCAGGCCCAACATCGAGCACTGAGCAGTGCAAACACAAGCGTCAGTCATCGGGCAGACACGACCTTGCGACACGGTTGGATGGGCGGACGAAACTTTTTACTTGAAACGGATCAGCGAAAGAAAGAGAAAGCTGCACCGTAACACACAAAACAGGAGCTCGCATTTGCTTTGATCCCGAGAGACATTGAACACGCAACTTTCCAGTTCTTGGCCTAGTACTATCACTTCCCGATATGCATATTTAGCTTCTGAAAGGACAATGGACGTCACTGCTCACATATTGTGGGATGCCACGTGACATACTGCAACACGAGTCGTAGCGCGGAGTTGCTATGAACATCGAAGACGGTCACGTGTCTTACCAGCAGCAGTGGAGCAATGCTACGCACAAGAGCTCCCACGTTTCGGAGAGGTCTGCTACGCACAATAATGCGCCTCCTTTAAACCCTGGATGGTTAAAAAAGAAATGTTGCGTGGCTCGACGAGCAAGCAGGACGTTTGCACGCAGAGTAACTATTTCCGCTGTTTCGTTGCCGAAATTTTTGAGAGCGAATAATATAAGTTGACCAATGGCTAGTACACCCTCTCCGCTTCGAAGAAACGCCTTGATTCAACGCCAAAAATCCAGAAATCGAGCAGAACGCCAAACTGCCGACAGCGTAATGCAACCGTGACTCCCCTGCATATTGTGGACATCTTTTGTTTACTTGAAAAGCGTTGCCAGAACGAGTAACGGATTCTGCTGTCGGCGATAGCGTCTCGTGGATCCTCTGTTCACGCCATCACTTTTTGCGCAATGATGCATTCTGTTGTATCTCCTGCACGCGCCATTTATTCTGACTATCGAACAAAAAAAATTATTTGCGCCACAGTTCTTGCATCTCCAAAATCACGAAAGGCTGAAGTATAGATTGGTATTTAGAGTTCCTCCATGAACATTGTCAAGTTTGCAAAATGTGGTCCGCAAGCGAGAACTCTCCACAAAAACGTAAAGAAACGATACCATAAATTATGTTAGGTCTAGCTACTTGGAAAACACATACTATAATCACTCGAAAGAATGTGTTTTGTGTAAAATACTGGTAATAAACAATCGCTACATGACGACTACTGCACACTACATGACAAATTACGTGAACATGTGTAGTAGCCATGTAAATCACATAGCTGCTACAAACTCTCTACATGACGACATACTAACACCGACAGCGAGAACCCGGCCGTACGCCTTACTACTTGTTTTACTAAAACGACTTACGAATAATGTTCGAACTTGCTGTAGAGATCCACACATACGTTTCACGAGTCATGCGACACGTTTTAGACATCGTTATTTTGATCAGTTGTTTTGCGTTCAGTGCATTTTCTTGGCATGCACAAATGGGCACACAGCGCCTAAATGGGATAGTTCTTTTTATTTGGTTTTCTCCCAAATTGATAGCTTACAACGTTATGCTTGCCTTCCGCTGGGACTGGCCCATCATACTATGTATGCCTTATGTGATAATTAGTGACGTTCTGGCTAAGCAGGAAAGCTGCAAAGTTTCATTATCTGTCTTATACTACACCATAAGTATACGGTTTGAATACTGGCTCCCGCAAATAACTTTCGGCCAACATTTTAGTAGCTACACTACATAATAACAAAACTTGCGCAGTGTTTTGTTTTTGAGGATATAATCAGGGCATACACGTCCGGCATCTAAGGAGCGCCAGAGCACGTCTTGAATGGGAAGCACAAAGGGACGAGCTTCACGAACCTCCAAGTAGTACGTGCGCTGTTTTTTTTGTCGTTCTTAATCGTAACGCGGAAAGACATGTGCTGTGCAGCTTGCATGTCCTCTGTGTGACTGCTGGTAGCAGTGGGCACCATTCCTCGGACATACGCGGGTGTTGCAAGTATTTGAGCACGCGATTGACAGCGAGGCTCGGTGTAATATGACAGTTGCTTAATGCTGACAACCCTGGGCGAACTTTGGATTGTCGCCACTATTTTCGAGGATAGGCAGGCAGGCGAGTGCAGGAGGCGCGTAGAAAGCTTGTGGGCCGCGCACGCCTTACTACACGTCTCACTTGGTCTGCGAACGCGAGTATAGCAACCTGCAGTGGTACGGGAAGAAAATTAGATTCGTTTGCCCCTTACCCGACTTTACACCACGAAGACACCGCTGAATACTAATTTCTCAAAACGAAAGAGGCGATGCCATGCTTCCACCTGACCACGTGTTGCGGTCATGACTTCTCGGTACATTGACCCCATAGAAAACGCTAGAAAAGCCGTCTGTATATAAAAAAAAGCTATTATAGTAAATAATTTAGGGTGCTCTGGGGCTTACCGACCCATGGTGTAAGCCCAGTGGCTATGGCGTTTCGCCGCTGATGTCGAGGTCGCGGGTTCAATCCCATCCACGACGACCACATTCCGATGGGAATGCAATGTAAAAAGAATGCTCGTGTACCGTTCATTGAGTGCACGCTAGCGAACCTCAGGTGGCTAAATTAATCAGGAGCCCCCCCCCCCCTCCCCCCTACGGCGCGTCTCATGATCAGATCGGGGTTTGAGCTTATAAAACTCCGGAATTTGTACTAAATTTCTTTAGGCTGGCCAGTATTTTTTTTCTAGGGATTGGACGTCGCGAACGTTCGTTTAACATGCAGAAAAAAAGAAAAGGGTGGCAAATACCATGTTAGTACAGCTTTCAAATCTAATGAATGTCTAATGAAATCTAATGAATCTCTGTCTATTTTGGATCTTTATTAATATTAAAGTACTGCCCTTCAACTTCCAACTCGGTGTGCGAATAAGACCAGCTTGTTCTCGCGGTTATTTATACGGCTCGGGTCAGCTCGAAGAGTCCGTGTCGTTCTCGTTCCGAGACACTCTAGTGGGCGGAATCGGAAAAGGAAGGCAGGCTCTTTGGTCCGGGTCGCAGTGCAGGGATTCTTTGCACTCGCTAGGGCCGGGACAAAGCCCTGCAGGAGTGCAAGGGTCTCCGAGACCTGGAAGAAAATCGTTTCAGCAAGTTCAATCGCGGGAAACCCCTCGGCGTTCTTTTCAATGCCTACCACGTTCTACTTGAACTGCCAAGCTCGTAACAGTGACCGTGGTTTTCATGGAGAGGCAAAAAAACCATCTAGTATCGGCAGGTTAAGGGTGAAAAAGCAGCACAAATGGAAGAGGGACGGACAGACAAAAGACACGGACGAGAGCTAGCTCGCAACGGATGCTCTTTTGAAATTACCAAAGCTCATATAGCTATGACTATCCCCGGATAAAAATGAAAGAAAACATCAGTAGCGTAACATGAACCACTACCAACACATATACGGAGCAACGACGTATCACTGGATCAAAGCTTACCATGTCGCGCCAAAAAAAAGAAGGATCGTACAAGTGTAGTAGCACCGCGGAACAAGCTATTCTGGCCTGTCTAAAAACGCCACTTTATTTTTCAGTGAGGGCGATGGACGGTCGGCCAATACACAGGTCGTCATTGTTGCTTATGTGAGATGCTTCCACAATTTCCCGTGTGACTTGATCACGGTATGTACAGAAAAACTCTGCGTCATTAAACAACAGTTGGCATAAACAGTGCTTGCAATGAAGGGCCAATTGCAATGGTGAATGGTGCGTCCCTTCTGCGCGCGTAATCATGCCACCACAGGCTCGTGTTTATGCACCGGCCTGTCTGCCCTGTGCAGGTTTCGTCACATGACAAAGGCAGCCTATACATCACATCTGTTCCGCAATTCACGAAATGGGTTACATGCTTCACAGCACAACCAATGACCTTACCGGCACTTGCATTGTTGGCGTGCGTTTGCACTTATTGGCAGATCTTTCCCGGCTTTTCAGGTGCCCAAGAAACAACTCCTAGGGCATACCCTTTGTCCACGCTTTTCAAACCTTGAAACATGCCAAGAAATAAGGCAGCGCAGCCGTTCCTATTCATCTGATCTGTTCCGTGCAGCCTTGGTCTTTCCCCGACCTTCACCCATCTTAATTACTTTTTCATACCTCCTGAGAAGGACGTCACGTTGGTAGTCGGCCCTCTGCAGCCTTTCTACCTGGGTCTGCAGGCTATGTGATACGGCCTCACTACACGTTCGAGACACTACTGCTTTCACGCGCGCATCCGGTATACTCTCCTCAGTGATCATGGAGTGGTCCGAACAGTAGTGTAGTAAAGGCTTTTTACTTCTGGGATTATATTTTATACAGACGTGCTGCTGCTTCTGAAGTGATAGCCTTAGGTCTAGAAACAGCAGCTACCCATCTTTTAGCACCTCTTTAGTGATGTTAAGCTCTCTATCTCTCTTCTTGAAGAGCTTCAGTATATTGACTAATCCACGCTTAACCCGCTCTCTTTCGATAGAAATGAGAATTGGTAACGCAACAGAAGGCTTTTGTGATCACTTATGTGAAATCTTTATCAAGCATCCGATCAAGCTTTCTCAAGAAAATATTGCTTAGCAGTGGCGCAACACCGGACCCGATGCAAATGCCAGACTTTTGTGCAAGAAATTGACCCTTCCGAATGATAAACGCGACCTTGAGGTAAACAAAGAAACGATAGCCCTAAGACTCAACACACTTTGCCCACATCGAAATGAAATCCTGTTTGTCATTGTCCTCTGTGATAAACAGCTTCACAGACCTCATCAGTTCACAATGGTGCATTATATAATACCTCCCGTCAATATCAGTACTGATCAATCAACATCCTTCAGGATTAGTATCTGAGAGGAATTGCACCCCTTTCTCGGAGTTCGCTGCCAGGAAGGCTTCAAGAACAATGAGAAAAGTCCATTTTTTTTTCTACAGAAAGCCATAAACGGCACATTGCCAGGTGTCCTTTTGTAATACGATGGCTCGCAAGCAAACGTACCGTTTATCTGTTTCTGCACACACACAAAAAAAAAACTCAAGCTCAAGTCATTTTGCCTTTCTAGTCGCCGAGGCTACAGCGTTCAAGTTCACAGTAGGCAGACGGACTAGCGCTTGTTGTTTCACTTCTTTTGGCATAAGGGACACGTTTGCTAAGTTTTTTTAGAGGTGAGCAGGCTTTCTGCTAGAAAGAGGTCTTCCGGCATCACAACAAAAGAGCCCTTCTTTACCAGTTATTCGTGGAAGCTTATCACATAAGCAAAAATCCCTACCGGTCCCTAACTAAGCCATCCATAGCCTTCACTGAGGAAGGAGGGACGTTTTTAGACGGACCACGCTAATTTGATTTATGGTGCTTTTACGCTTGTTTTTTTTTTTTTTTTGGTGCGACGTGGTAAGCTTTGAGTCGGTGATACGTTATTACTCTGCACGTGTGCTGGTGGTGGTTCATCGTGGGGATGATGTTTGTTTTCTTGCTTTTCTAAACGTTTTTTCTAATCAAATAAGTTTATAAGTTTGCGTTATTTCAATAAGGTCTTAGTTGCGAGTCAGCGCTCGTACACTTGTTTCCTCTGGCCGTCCGCGTTTAATTTGCGCCGCTTTTCACAATCAACGTCAACCAACGTGCTCAACTGAAACGAAATCAAGTTCTGGGGGACTTACGTGCCAAAAGTTACGATTTCATTGTGAGACACGACGTAGTGGGGGGGGGGGGGGGGTATGGTATGAATAACTTTATTTAGGTCCTGAGGGATCAGTCTGGGACTGATGCGGGCCGCTCCCACGTCGGTACAGAGAGGGCTCGGAATAATTTCGACCACCAGGGCATCTTTAACGTGCCCCCGATGCACGGGACCCGGACATTCTCGCATTTTACCCCCATCGAATCGTGGCCGCCGCGGCCGGGGATTCGATCCCGTGACCTCGTGCTTAGCCGCGCAACGCCCAGGCCACTACTCCAGCAAGGCGCGCAACTTTCCGAACTTTCATATTTGTTAGATTACCGACCCGGACGTCGCTGCAACAAATCATTGTGGTGGCCCAATAGCGCGAAATTAGGCGCCAAATTTTTTTCCAACAAATTAATTTCCATAGAGCACGCCAGCTGTGTCACTTTTCCTTTCTTCGAAGATACAATTCCTTGAGATATGATTGAATACGAGACACATTTGGCAAGGCGCCGGTAGTCTGTGGCGCAGCTTTTTCACGTGTTTCTATGCTCTTTTAAGTAGGAACAATACTGGCCACGTCTAGTACCTCTCTTCGGTTTTCACATGCGACTTTGCGAGCAGCTACATCAATACTGTTGAAAGCAAATTGCCGCCTTAACCGCGCGCGAGAGTTTTAACGGACACGTGGGAAAGCGGCGCCTTCTGACCTGCGCCCCCATATTCTCAAATGATCCGCGACTCGAACTTCTTCCTCCACTCCACTGAGTTGCGCATCGCGCAGTTCCTCGGCTGAAGAAAAGGACACGGTGCACAAGAATTGCCGCGAGATGTCGATGAAGCGCGGTGACCACTTCTGCCGAGGAATGACACGGCCATCTACGTTATTGAATTCATTATAAGTGTTCAGTGAAGCAACGTTCTAGAATACAGATGCAACTGTCTCCTCTGGCTTTAGCTCGATCGAGAAGACATTAAGGAATCGAGAAGATGAAACTACGGGGTACACGCGCAACGTCCGCAATACACACTGAACAGTTAACAGCTTCAAAGTCACAATGCAAAGTGACCATCCGTCCGAGAGCTAGGCCTTTGGCCGTGGCAATAACCTAATATACATAGAATACAGAATAACATAGAATACAGAATATACATAGAATAAGCAGCAGTATCAGCAGCCAGACACGAAAATGTCAGACACAAGGAGGACGGTTCACCAGCTGGCGCAAGATCCTTGACTTCGTCGTCTTCAATCACCGTTTTTGCTGGGCACGCAACGCTGGCTCAAAACACCAGGTGGCATTATTCCCCCTCCCAATGGAGCATCGACTCGATGCTCAAACACAAAACGTACATGGAAACTAGACAAATTAGGTAAAACATAAAAAAAAGGGGGGGGGGTGGACGCGCTAGCACACATACGGAAATGCACACGGAAAAATGTGTTCTGTGGTCGGGGAAAAAAAAAAAAGAACGCTTCAAAGTTCTTTGGAGGAAGACGCGACGACAGCAAAAAAAAAAAAAAAAAAAAGAGAAGAAGGTTGTTTCACTAGTACACTTCACCGTGTAAAATACGGCTTGAGGCGGACCACATGTACAGTCTCTGCGCGTGGTAAACAGCGCTTGGGCGATGGCAGGTCTCCGTCTGGAATCACTTCATAGTTCACGTCGCTTACACGCCTTAGTACTGTGTATGGGCCGAAGTACTTGCTGAGGAGTTTCTCGCTGAGGCCTCGCCCTCTAATGGGTGTCCAAACCCAAACTTGGTCACCAGGCTCATAGGTCACTTGTCGATGGTGGAGATTGTACCTTATTGCATCGGTACACTGCTGCTGTCTTATGTGCACGCGGGCCAGTTGACGCGCTTCCTCGGCGCGCTGAATGTACTCCTCGACGTCAGGAGCTAACTGGTCGAGCTGGTCGGTATCTTCATATGGCATCATGGCGTGTAGCATAGTTTGGACATCTCGACCATAAACGAGGCGGAATGGCGGGAAGCGTGTAGTTTCCTGCGTGGCAGTGTTGTACGCAAACGTTACGTACGGCAGGATTTCGTCCCACGTTTTGTGCTGTACATCCACGTACATAGCGAGCATGTCTGCCAGTGTTTTGTTTAATCTTTCTGTCAAGCCGTTAGTCTGAGGGTGGTATGCAGTGGCCTTTCGATGACTCGTGTAGCTCAGCTTGAAGATGTCATTCAGAAGTTTTGCCGTAAATGCCGTCCCTCGGTCAGTGATGATGAATGACGGTGCGCCATGCCGAAGGACAATGTGATGCATAAAAAACTGGGCAACTTCAGATGCTGTCCCGCGTGGTAGTGCCTTCATCTCAGCGTAACGCGTCAAGTAGTCAGTTGCGACAATGATCCACTTATTGCCGGAGGAAGACAAGGGAAATGGTCCAAGAAGGTCCATTCCAACTTGATCAAACGGCGTACGCGGAGGGTCGATGGGTTGTAGAAGGCCTGCAGGCTTGAAGGGTGGTGACTTGCGGCGCTGGCATTCACGGCATCCTTTCACGTAGCGTTTGACGCAAGCAGTCAGTCTAGGCCAGTAGTACAGTTGCCGTACCCTGTCCAGAGTCCTTGAGTAGCCCAAGTGACCAGATGTTGGCTCGTCGTGGCAGGCTAATAGGATGTCGTCGCGAAGGGCTTGAGGTACTACTAGCAGATGTGGTTTGTCGCCGGAACCTGTGTTTCTTTTGTATAAGATGCCCCCTCGTAGGCAAAATGACGACAACTGTCGCGAAAGTGGGCGAGGAATGGACGCGATGCCGCCTTCTAAGTGATCGATGACGGGTCTTAACTCAGCGTCCGATCGCTGTTTAGCGAGCAGATCCGGCCCGCTGAGTGCTCCCAAAAAGGCGCTGTCGTCTTCCTCATCAGGATTCTGAGATTTAACAGGTGCCCGTGATAACGTGTCAGCATCTTCATGTTTCCTGCCTGACTTGTACACGATGGTGATGTTAAATTCCTGGAGTCGCAGACTCCAACGTGCCAATCGTCCAGAAGGGTCGCGGAGGTTGGTCAACCAGCAGAAAGCGTGATGGTCGGTCACAACTTTAAATGGCCGCCCGTAGAGATACGGCCTAAACTTTGTGGTAGCCCAAATAACCGCGAGGCACTCCTCTGTGGTGGAATAATTGGACTCTGCGCGTGACAGAGTGCGGCTCGCGTAGGCGATAACTCGTTCAGTCCCGTCTTGTCGTTGCACCAGGATAGCTCCGAGACCGATATTGCTGGCGTCAGTGCGTACTTCTGTGTCGGCATCCTCATCAAAATGACCGAGCACGGGAGGAGAAGACAAGCGACGTTGTAGCTCCGTAAAGGCGGTCTGTTGTGCATCAGTCCAGAGGAATGGCGTGTCGTCACGCGTAAGGCGAAATAGCGGATCTGCAATCTTTGAAAAATTTTCAATGAAGCGTCGATAATATGCACACAAGCCCAAAAATCGTCTCACACTTTTCTTATCGGTTGGAGCGGGAAAAGCTGCTACGGCAGCAGTCTTCTCAGGATCAGGCCGAACACCTGCCGCGCTTACGACGTGACCAAGGAACTTCAGTTCCTCGTAACCGAAATGGCATTTCTCTGGCTTGAGTGTAAGGTCAGCCGATCGAATGGCTTCGAGTACATTCCGAAGGCGTCGAAGGTGCTCGTCAAAAGTTTCCGAAAAGACAACGACATCATCGAGATAGACGAGGCAGCTTTTCCATTTGAGGTCAGCGAGAACGGTATCCATCATTCGCTGGAATGTGGCTGGAGCGGAACAGAGGCCGAAAGGGAGTACTCTAAATTCGTAAAGGCCGTCCGGAGTCACGAAAGCAGTTTTCTCGCGGTCACGCTCATCTACTTCAATTTGCCAGTAGCCACTTTTCAGATCGATAGAGGAGAAATACTTCGCGTGCCTCAGCCTGTCCAGAGAATCGTCGACACGAGGCAACGGGTACACGTCTTTCTTTGTGACGTTGTTTAGCTTCCGGTAGTCTACACAAAATCGAAGCGTGCCATCTTTCTTTTTAACAAGAACGACTGGCGATGACCAGGGACTGCATGAGGGCTGGATTACGCAGTCTTGAAGCATTTCCTTCACCTGCGTTTGAATGGCATGTCGTTCGGTCGGGGAAACACGGTAAGGCTGTTGCCGTATGGGGGGCACGTCGTCATAGGTGATGATACGGTGTTTCGTAATCGATGTTTGACGTACCTTCGACGACCGTGCAAAGCAAGAGTGGAACTCAAGCAACAGCTCGCGCAGGGGTTGTCTGTTCTCTTCAGGAAGCGTTGGACTAATGTCGACGTTGCGTAGAGGTGCTTCAGCAGTGCCGATTGCCTCGGAAACAAAACACTCAGTGACATCGGCGATCGGGTCGGCGTAGGCGATGACAGTACCGGGGAAAAGGTGCCGGTGTTCGTAGCTGAAGTTGGTGACAAGAACCTCACAGTGGCCATCGTGGAGATCGACAAGGCTTCTTGCTACGCAAACACCATGAGAAAGCAGGAGAGAGCGATTGCTTTCTACGACTGCTTCACCGTGTATGAGCTTGTCACATGCCACTTGAACCACGACACTTGCACGCGGTGGTAACGTGACAGCGTCGTCGATAACACGAAGAGGTGCTCGAGGGTGGATGGTGTTGGTCGTCGCTGTGGCGCTTTTTGTCGAGAAAGTGACGAGGCGTTGTCGAATGTTGATGATAGCGCCGTGCTCCCTGAGAAAGTCCATGCCGATGATTAGGTCTCGAGAACACTGGGGGAGAATGCTCAAACTGGCAACAAACGTAGAGCCGCGAATCTGTATTCGTGCCGTGCACATGCCGAGTGGTGTGACGATGTGCCCGCCAGCTGTACGAACTGGCGTTTGATTCCAAGGCGTGGTCACTTTCTTCAGAAGGGTGGCCAGTTTTTCACTGATTATACAATAATCCGCTCCAGTGTCCACTAAAGCAGCCAATTCACGACCGTCAAGCAGTACAGGAATGTCCAAGGAAATTCTTTTTCTGTAATCAGCAGGTACTGTCGTCGTCGATGTATCGTCGGTCCGCGTACGCGTCAGTAGGGGTCCTTGAGCACGTCCAGACTGAGCGGCCTCGCCCCCAAAGGTCGCTGTGGTTAGTTTTCCCGTCGTGGGCTGGGCGACCGACCCTGCACCACGCTTGAATACGTACGGCGAGTCGGAGAAAACCGCCGCGGCGAAGGGGAGCGTGACTGGTGTCGAGCTGATGGAGATCCGCGCTGCTGGGCAACGTATTCTTCAATTTCAGGAGGACGCTGGCCGAACCTAGGTCGCGGCGAGTTCGCTGAGAATCCGCGTAGTCCGAGCTCTCGATAGGAGCACTGTCGGTAGACATGCCCAGCTTCGCCGCAGTGAAAGCAAAGGGGACGGCGATCAGGTGCCCGCCACACGTCTGATTTCCTCGGAGCCTGTCGGTGGTCCTGGTAATACGAGGCAGCTTGGACGGGCTCTAGCATGGCCGGGCGCGCGGCGCGAAGCGGGGAGGGAGGTGAGGCAGGTTGCCTCAAGGCTTGCGAATATGACATATGTGGGCTGTCATTTCTTAGCGGTCGAGCTTCTGTATTGAAGGGTGGTTCTTTTAGCGCATGCTGGACTTCGTCACGGAGAACGCTGGACAAGGAGCTGAGCGTCGGCTGTGAAGGTACCGAGAGTTTCTGGAGTTCTTCGCGGATCACGGAACGAATGAGCTCTCGAAAGAAATCGACGTGACCCCCGAGAGCTCCGAAGAAGTCCGTAGGTGAGGCAGTGTTCACTTGACGTTCGTATGATGGTGTCCGCTGGCGAAGAGTCTGCTCCATGGTGATGGCCTCGGAAAGAAATTCTGACACAGTCTTGGGAGGACTGCGCACGAGACCGCCGAACAGCTGCTCTTTTACTCCGCGCATCAGGTACCGCACCTTCTTTTCTTCCGACATGCTGGGGTCGGCTCGTCGAAAGAGACGCGTCATGTCCTCGACGTACATTGCGACACCCTCGTTAGGCATTTGTATGCGGGACTGGAGATCACGCTCAGCTCGCTCTCGGCGATCAGGGCTCGCATACGTCTCAAGAATCCGCCGTTTGAATTCTGCCCATGAAGTTAAGGCATCTGCACGGTTCTCGTACCAAACACGTGCGCCATCGTTAAGGCTGAAATAAACATTTTTCAGCTTGTCTGCGTCATCCCACTTGTTGAACGCGGCGACACGTTCATAGTGCACCAGCCAATATTCAACGTCCTCATGTATGGCGCCGTGGAAGGGATTCGGCGTTCGCGGATTGAATAGCGTACAATGAATCGGCGTTGTGCCTTCCATACCGGTTGGGGTGGTCGGAGCTGCCATTTTCTCTGGGAGGAGTCCAAACTCAGGGGCTTGTCCACGGATCCTTCTGCTGGCGCGGTGTACAGGCGTAACCACCGGTACGGGGCTGGAGCTCCTGCTGCCCGGAGGGGTTTGGTGCATAGATTAGATTACCCCGCACCTCCACCAGTTTGTCACGCGCTAAGGCAAGAATAAGCAGCAGTATCAGCAGCCAGACACGAAAATGTCAGACACAAGGAGGACGGTTCACCAGCTGGCGCAAGATCCTTGACTTCGTCGTCTTCAATCACCGTTTTTGCTGGGCACGCAACGCTGGCTCAAAACACCAGGTGGCAATATGCACTGAAGCCTGTATACTGATATTTACATTTGCTGCAACCGTTGATTACTGCCCATTTCGGGCCCGTCTACGTCTAGCTTGCGATGGAGCTGACTGGTTTCAAGCTATGTAGAAACCATTCATCGTGCACCCCATGCAGCACTTTCGCCGTAATAAAAAAGCCTAATTGGAAGTACATAACTGCGGCAACGTTCTCCGAAGTAGTCGCTGTGAAATATTCAGAGTACCGTTCCTTGAGCACACCGCCGACTCGCCGACAAACCGGTGCGAGTGTCCGACTGACTGATACCACTAACGTGCCTTTACTTCTCGGAAAACCCTTCGAAGCAAAGAGTTGGTAAGTTGTTTGTTTCGATTGGCGCGTGGTGCTTGTTAAGAAACAGTGACGAAACATTAACTTGGAGCGTTTTGGTCATCATTATTTTTTTAATGCGAGGGTAAGTGCCTCAGGGCATACAGGCGTATGGGATGGGGGTGAATAAGGATGATTTAATGAATTAAAAAAATTTTAGGATCTAATGAAGTCCAAGAGGGGTCGATAATGTCCCTGCGTCCACGCTTCACTCTTGTGTGGACTAGAGGGAACGGTGTGCCGGGTGAGTCAAGAGATTAAACATCAGAATATAAAGGTTGGTTTCATCAAAGCAAATTTTGAATAAAAGCTTGAGAAAAGCGATTTCCAGTTAAAAATAACTGTGTCATTGGTATTAAATTGATACTGATAAATTAAAACTTGGAACTGCTTGCCACATAAAAATAGCCCTGTTGGGGAATGCTGTCATCGGTCATATTGCAATGCTGTGAATATTCGACACCAATTTTCCAGTCTCGAGAAGCGAAACTCGCTAAAACAGTTTTGCTCAGCATGTACTACCCACGCTGACATCAACGGCTACGCTAATGATAAATCGGTATCAATAAATACATCTCCTTAATGCGTTATGGAAAATTATGAAAAATACAAACGGCTATTCAGCTGCCCACCTAAGACCTTGAAGTTCAGAGAAGAGCAGTTAACGAGCTCGCTTTATTACATGAGTGATTGTCTCTCAGCACTGCTACCGTGAATACACCGTGGCTTGGATGAAATATAACGATTGCGGTATTCTAAAATATTTCCCTGACTCGATTCGTTTACAAGCGTCGAGTGACCGAGTGTCGACGTCGAGCAGCAGCGAGTGCGCGGCTTCACACTTTGGCAGCAACAGCATAATTGTACGCACATACCCTGAACATTTTCTTGACATGTTTAGATTATTTTTTCGCGCTGTTTCTTCCAAAAAGTTTTTGTTTTCGTTGCTGTGTCTCCTGGTGGCGTATCTTTCTTTTCGTTAGCGCGCGCAGCCAAGACGGTTGTTGTGCCATAGTTTATGAAAGACATATGAAAGAATATAGGACATCTGCGAAGCCCTTGAAAGGGAACTACGCAAAGAACGGAGACACTTCAACGAGTCTCGATCTAACCAGAAACAGTGAATAAATAGGCACGCACTGAAAGAAGCTTTAAAATGTCCAAGTAAGTGTTACAACTGTGGCACTAAAGTTGGCCGAAAAATGGGAGATGCAATACATTGGATTATCACAGCAGTCGATGTTGACGAGGGCCATCGAGTCCTCTCCAGGGATAACGCCTCTCTGCCACTCTCGCACCACACGGCAATCATTTTTAGAAGATCAATTTGCCAATTTTTTTACTTCTGGCTTCAAACAATGTTGTAACATTGAAAAGCGGTCATTTTCAATAAAACATTACGTTGTAGATGCATCAACTCAGAAAGAGGAATTTGCGTGGATGAAAACTTATCGCTTTCGCGCATTCACAGTGTTGGAACAGAAGGCCCCCATAGAATTGCCATTTATTAAACAGATGACTGCATTGATGTCTAGGCTAGCATCGTCGAGCCTATATGCCCGATGGCGCTAGTTCAGTCTCTTCTTCTACCACCGCGGGACTCTATGTCCACTACAACAGAAACACGCTTCCTTGCAAATTTACAAACCGAAAGTGCAATGAACAACACAGGAGGAACCTCTGGTGCCACAGGTCCGATGATTACAGAAATCACGTATTCCTCATTCTCATGATAGCTTGACGATGACAGCACCAGAGTTATGCCTAATAATGTTTATTGGAGTGACTATGATTTCCCCTAGCCCAACTTCCCATCGTCTAGCGTACTCACTGATCTGCCTGACGCATTGACGGCAGCAGCCGCAGAAACCAGCGCCGAGCGCAATCCGGCCTTCGCATGGATCTGGCAGTGGCATACAGTGGTATCGGAACAGCTTGCATTGGTACTGCGGACACGGACAGCTCATGGCAAATGGCGCCACAGCGAATACGACGGCTAGATGCCATTGCATCACCGCCGCCATAGCACTTACAGCGAACGCACACGTTGTTGTTGCGGCCTCAATAGCTAGTACATACCCACTAGAGTGATTGTCCACACTGGAGGTGATGCTCACAAAAAAAAAAAAAAAAGAAGAGAGAGAAAGAGAGCTAGAGAGAAGGAGAGAGAGAGGAAGCTTAACAGCAGTAATCGGCTCCAGGACAAGTGTGACAACGCATTCTTCTTGCTACGATGAGGGTGATGATGATTGAGATTTGTTGCGAAAAGTGTAAACGATATTTGAAGAAAGAACGCCTAATAAAATGAAAACACATACATCGCAAGAACGGTTCGACGGTAACCCTCTAAATAGTGCTATTTTCAAGCTTGACCTTCTCACTGGTAGACAAGGCCGTTCGATCATGGTCACTGTTGATTTCAATCTTCCTGAGTAACGGGACGTCTCGCTCATCCAACAGCATGGTGTTGCCTTCTTTCCTCAGCAACACAACATTGGGTGAGTCAATAGTGTCCGTTCCCACGATAACTTCAGGTCCTATAAAGGCATCATCAGAAACTACGTGCCTCTCACGCCCTTGAGCAGGTTAGCGTCAACTTCTAAATCAGCCTCGATTTGGCCCATTGTTTCACAAGTTCCATCAACACTGCGTGACTGCTCCCAGTTATTTGGGGTGGCTATTCCTTTGCGTATCTGCATCGTACATTTTGACTTGATCAAGATGATGTGCGCACAAATGTGCAGTGGAGTGACTGCAGGTTCGCCGTTGACGTTTACGAGAAGGGCTTGCTTTATTGCGCCATTGCCGCAAGAAGTGCATTTATTTTCACGTCGTGGACTCGGGCAAACTCGTTTGGGATGACCACACCCTTGGCAATTTTAGCACTTGGGTTCCTGCCGCAGTGTCAGCTTCGCACCGTTCTCGCTTTGTCGGGAAGGCAGTTCGCTTGTCCTGAATCTTGCGGAAGCTTCTTGTCTCTATGACGTGGACCTGCCTTCAACATTGCTTCTTGAATCATTCATAACTGTTAATGTCGCGCAGGAGGTAATTAATGCAGTTGCGGACATGGTTCCTCAAAGCGCAAGTCAATTCTCTCGACACGATTCTGTTGGCCACCAACAAGATGGTAGCCATCACACGATAATTGGCCGTTATGCCTTGATCTTGGCCATGGTCTTCGCCTTGGTCTTGCATTAGGGGCTTGTGCGCTTGACCTTTAGATCAACAACTTGTTAGTGGCGTTTGCAGAGGATACTACCAAAGATTCCGACCTAATAATGTCACGATGTAGTGGTGGTGAAGTCGCCGTGAGTCATCACAAATGCACCGAAAGAAAACAAAAAGAGCTTGTTCAATGGCAGCCTTAGCTGCAAAAATGAAACTTCCAAAGCCTTCCTTTTCCTTGAAGGAGGTGAAAGGACGACAGCGTAGTTGAGAAAATCCAGTTGATTAAGTTTCGTTGCGTAAAAGATAGAACAGAGAGGGAGTCAGATCACATCTATGCATCTAAAAATTTTGGGTTGGCAACGCATAATACTGCAATGCAGTCTCACCAAGGTTACTTTGGACTGACACGTTTCGCAATATGTAGTGCTCTGTGATAACAGCAGTGCTGGTACTCAGTAGACAATGCAGAAGGTTGTCATCAAAAAAAGGCTTCTTATGACACCTGATTGAAGTGGTATGGAAGCCGAAGCTCCAATTTTCATTGATAACATCATTTTGCCCAGCGTTGTGTTTGTTTTCGTGTAAACTGCTTTGTACATACTGCGAGCAACAAACAAAAAGGAGGCTCTTATTCGTTAGTTGTCTTGTGCTCATCCAAATTTGCGTTCATGAAGCCCAGCGTTCAAGAACATGACCAATCAGTCAGACTTGACGTCGTCCCGAGCCATCCTTCTACAAACTCATAAGGCCCATAAGCACGGCACATGGCCCGTAACCAGTCAAGATATACTGCCTTATCACAATGCGAGTGGTCATCTATTGCTACGTGTTCAATGAAAGTTTACTCTATCCCTACATAGCACAAATGACATACAGTTCGTGTTATAACAAGATTTTATACGTTGATGCCTAAAAAAAGGCAATTAATTAAAGAGTACTAAGGAAACAATGCATGCTCACCGACTTGGACAGGCAAAGCATAAGGGTGGGTATAAAATTAATCTGCAGAAAACTGAAGTAATGTTTCAATGAATGTTTGATGTTTAATGGTGCAAGGGCCAGGTATGGCCAAAGAGCGCCATGCTAGTGTTAATGGGTACGCAGTGGACTGATGAGTTCTGTAAAGTTAATGTAACGTGGCTGTAAAGGGCCTAAACGTGTTGATGAAAAAACATAAAATCTACCTAATGAGATTATGACAGTCACTAATGACGTGTACTATGAGCACTAAAATGCATTGCGAAAAATACGATATTTTATACAAAATATGTGAAATGTTAAAATTGGCTAGAGCACTACTGCCTCCCCCGAGCCCTTGAAACACAAGGGCCTAGAGGCATGTGCTATACGAAGCAACAATCACAGCGGCATCATCTGAAGAGAGGAAGCACTACGAATGTATGGGGCTAATCACATGTAACACATATTTTAGGAAACCTAGGACTGCGTTAGTGTCATAGAGTGGTTCTGGGCCGAGTAACGTTACAGGATGAAGGGGGATGTGCTGCCGGTATGCTAGGGGAAAATGTTTCTTTCTCTCAAATTCGGCTTCTCGAAATGCCACGAGGGCGTGGAGGACAGTCAGCCTCTCCCCGCATCTACCACAGGTAGGAGGTTCATTTCCAGTAAGTAAAAGGTTATGGGTGCCAAATGTGTGTCCTATCCTAAGACGACAAAATAGGACATCTGTTCGGCCTGATTTTGTTGCAGAAGGCCAAAAACCTAACTGCGGCTTTATTACGTGCAGCTTATTATTTGTTTCCACATCCCACAAGTTTTGCAAGAATTTGCGCAGTTTCCTGCGCAAGAAGGGCCACAGATCTGTGACAGGGACTGCAGCGGTAGGATTAACAGAATGCGATGCAATTGACGTGGCCATCTGGCCCGCCAGAGCGTTATCTTCGATGCCCCTATGACCCGGCACCCAGCATATGATGACATGCTGGTTAGGTGTATACACTTTACACAGTACAGAACAGAGTTCATTAATTACTGGATTTTTGTGCTTACAGAATGACATCAAGGCCTTCAAAACACTTAGGGAGTCCGTATAAATAACTGTTTTTTTTAGTTTTGTTTTCCTTATATGCTTCACAGCCGACAAAAGTGCGTAGGCCTCAACCGTAAAGATATTTGTTTCCGGATGCAGTTTATCGAATTCCAAGAAGGATGGACCGACGGCTGCATAGGACACCCCGTCGCGGTCGCGGGACTACGATACGTCTGTGTAGAACTCCGTACAGGAGTGCTTGTACTGGAGTTCCAGGAAATGCATTTGGATTTCGATCTCTGGAGCATGCTTTGTAACTTGCAGGAAAGATATATCACATTGTATCGGCTGCCACTCCCAATGGGGTAGCAGCTTAGCTGGAGGCATTAAGCGGTGTTTGAGGAGTGGGACATCCATTCCAACGCTAAGTTACCTCACACGCAGTGAAAAGGGCTTCTTACAGAGAGACGATTATGAAAGATTGTAGCATGTGTAATATCGTTAACGGTATTAAAGCACGGACGTTGAGGAGTAGTGCGAACTTTATGAAAATATGTTTGGTTGATGTATGTTTTCTGCAGACGGAGTGACCACTCATTTGATTCTACATATAAACTTTCAATGGGACTTGTTCTGAAAGCGCCATTGGCCAGTCGGATTCCTAGATGGTGGACCGGATGTAGTATCGTTAGCGCGCTTGGGGCGGCGAAATGATAGATCACGGCCCCATAGTCCAATCGTGATCGAATAAGGCTCTTGTAAAGATTCATCAAACATTTCCTGTCGCTTCCCCATGTTGTATGCGGTAATATTTTCAGTGTGTTCATTGTGTTTAAGTATTTAACCTTGAGATACTTTATGTGTAGAATAAATATTAGTTTAGAGTGAAGTACAATGCCTAAGGACTTGTGCTCTTTGTTCACCGGGATTTGCTGACCATACATTTCGATAGTGGGATCTGAAATGAGCCCTTTGTTTCTTGTGAAAAGCACACAAGAACTTTTGTTCGGATTCACTTGAAATCCGTTTTCGTCTGCCCGTTTGGACACTTTGTTCAAGCCCTCTTGTACTTGCCTCTCACACTGCAAGGTTGCAGGATTTGAAACCTATTTGTATGTCATCTACGTAAACAGAATAAAAGATAGCTGGCGTTAATGAAGCCCGAAGCGTGCTCTTCTTCACTATGAAGAGCGTGCAGCTAAGCACACCTCCTTGGGGTACACCAGTTTTTTGTATAAATGGTCGCGACAATACATTGCCGATTTTCACGCGGAAGGTACGTTTGGACAGATAGCTTTCTAGTATGTTTAGCATATTTCCACGAATGCGCATTCCCGACAAGTCTCGCGAGATCCCGTATCACTACGTTGTGTCATACGCCTTCTCCATATCGAGGAATATCGATAAGAACAACTGTTTATGTACAAATGCATCGCAGATATTCCCTTCAACGCGTACAATATGATCAGTTGTGGACCGCCCTTCTCTGAAGCCACGCTGATAGGGATCAAGCATATTGTTCAGTTCAAGGAAATGTATTAGTCTACGATTAATCATTTCTTCAAGTAGCTTACACAGCCAACTTGTATGAGCTATCGGGCGATAACTTGCCGCCAAGGAAGGGTCTTCACCCAGCTTCAAGACGGGAATAACAATAACAATAACAATAACAACAACAATAACAATGGGAGGTATCCGGCAGCCCGGATAGAGTTGAAAAGTGCCAGAAGTGTCATTTGTGTGTCTTTGTGTCAGTTCTTAATCATGGCATACCTGATTCTATCAGCTACCGGTGCAGTGCTTCTACATGCGCTCAACGCAGCTTTAAGCTCGGCCATATTAAAAGGATGGCTGTATGGTTCATCCGGACGGCATTTACGATCAAGTGCCTTAAGTTCAGCTAATTGTTTATATTTGAGGAATGATTTGGTATAATGTGTGGAGCTTGATACATATTCGAAGTGTTCGCCCAGAGCGTTGACCTGGTCTTCCAAGGTAGTCCCTTGGTCATCCATTAAGGGCAAAGGGTGGATTTGCTGCTCCTTTATCTTTCTTACACCATTCCATGCTTTGAACTCTTGGGTGTAGGAAGTGATGCCCGAGAGAAACTTCTCCCAGCTAGCCCTCCTCGCCTGTCTCCGCGTGCGCCTTCCTTGCGATTTTGCCAGTTTAAATTCTATGAGGTTTTCTGCAGTCGCGGAGAGACGCAGCAAACTCGAAGCTTTGTTTTGTTTCCTTCGCGGCAGTCTGCACTGCTTATTCTAGCAGGCTACACGTCTTTTACAAGAGAACCTGTGTTTGTGGAATATACTTTTCAGCTGCGTCGAGTATAAAACAAATAAAATATGCTACTGCTTTATTTATGCTAAAATCAGTGATAAGTTGTCGTGATAAGTACGTGGATGCCTTAAAATTATTCCATTCGGTGGAGGTTAGTTTCCACGGGGGAGCGTGTGTAGGGCATTCATGTTGACGTACTAAATTTAACATTATAGAAACGTGGTCACTTCTATAGGGATTTTTGGTTACATGCCATTGCAAATCGGGGAAAATTGAAGCAGAGCCAATCGACAGGTCTATTGATGAATATGAATTGGGATGAATATTCAAATATATTCGCTCCTTCTTGTTGAAGAGGCATGCATCAGAGTTCACAAGAAAATTATCAATAAAACGACCCTCTGGCGTCCCATCGCTTGTCTCCCCACATGGTGTTGCCGGCATTAAAATCGCCTACAAGTAGGTAGGGGTCCGGCAGCTGATCAATTAGCTTAGAAAACTAGCTTTTTCTGAGATGATAATTTGGGGGTATGTGTATGCAACATATTGTGATTAATTTATTAAAAGGAATTGCCCGAACTGACACTGCCTCAAGGGGCGCCTAAAGGGCGACATGATGACAAGCTACTGACCTGTCAACAACTATTGCTGCACCACAAGACGAGGTTCACCTCCTTGCGGTCTTTACGATAGATTGTGTAGTGACGAAGAAAACTTGCATTTGTAGGTTTCAGATGTGTCTCTTGAACACACAGCAACCTTGGATTATGTTTGTGTAGGAGTTCTCGAATATCCTCAAGGTTCTGAAGAAGACATCTAATATCTCATTGTATTATTTGTGTCTCCATTATGGTAAATGTGTCGGCTGTTGTGTATTTAAGAGATAAGGATTAGCTCACGGGCTTTTTGGGGGCGCCGTCACGCGAGTTTTGTCTTTTTTGGAGCAGTCCAAGGATGCTCGCCGCTCTTTAGGCGCTGGTGGCGCCGTCTTGCTAGTGGTTGTGTCCATTGCTTCTTGCGAGGCGCTGGACACTCGCTCTTCCGAGCGTTTTGTTTGACGTGAAGGTCTCGGCACATTGGACGAGAACTTTGAGGCCACCTGCCAGGAAGTGGATCGCCCCTTCTGCTGGAGTGGCGGCGCAGCGCTAGCTGCAACCGCCGGGGAGGATGACGTCACTGCCGGCTCGCTGTGTGGGCCGGGCAGCCACCTGAGGCCGTTGTGGCGCTGCCCCCTGACGCGCCACATCGGCAAAGCTGCTCTTAGGCAGGTATTACACATGCCTACGGGCCTCCTTGAAAGATATATTTTCTTTGACTTTGATTGTCACAATTTCTTTTTCTTTTTTCCAAGACGGGCAAGACCGCGAGTATGCGGCATGCTCGCCATCACAGTTGACAAAATGTGGAGTGTTCTGGATCGTTTCAGAGGAATGCTCATTGTCACTGCACTTGGCACATGTCAGCCGGCATCGACAGTTCTGTGAACTGTGGCCGAACCTTTGGCACCTAAAACATCTGAGAGGATTGGGCACGTATGTCCTAACACGAAGTTTGATATAACCGGCCTCGATGGACTCGGGAAGGACACTTGAGCCGAAGGTGAGTATCAGGTGTTTCGTCTAGATCTCC
Organism: Dermacentor andersoni; assembly: GCF_023375885.2. Taxonomy (NCBI): domain Eukaryota; kingdom Metazoa; phylum Arthropoda; class Arachnida; order Ixodida; family Ixodidae; genus Dermacentor; species Dermacentor andersoni. The sequence goes on from NC_092824.1 coordinate 54,750,948, forward strand.
TTACCACCGCGCCTCATCTTAATTCGTTTAACATTTATGACATTCTGTTCACTGAAGCCCTCCAAGAGTTCAGTCTCAGTGAGCTCCAGCAAGTCATCGTCCGAGACAACGCCGCGGGTCGTGTTCATGGTACGGTGCAGGGTTACTGTTGCTTGGGTTTCCCCAAATGATACAAGTTTCGCCAGTTTCTCATATTGCTTCTTATCGCGCAGCTCCAAGAGGATATCACCGCTTGCCATCCTCGACGCCTTATATCCCGTACCAAAAACTTCAGTCAAAGACTTGGAAACAAGAAACGGTGAAATGGTTCGCACTGGTTTTTCCGAGTGAACAACATGGAAACGAGGGAAGATGTGGACTTGGCGTCGGAAGAACTGAAAGACATCTTCGGTGCGCCCTCGTTTCTGGGGGTGATCCGAGAGTTTAGGAAAAGCATTTTCCATAAGTATAGTTGGGTTTTCGGCCCGCGATGCCAACCACCCACCATGGAGCCCAACAAGGGGATGCGATAGAAGTTCCTGCAAGAGAAGTCCTGCCAACGCCAGCCGCACATCACTGCTATAACCAAATACAACATAACCAAGACTGGCCGGCACACAAGGTTAACGCTTGCCACCGGGAAACTTGGAAGTGAGAAGAAGTGAAGAGCAGACAGGAAAGATGAAAAAGGGAAGAGAGAAAGACGATGAATAGAGAGGAGGAGAGGAAAAGGCGATTGCTGATTTCCCCAAGATGGGTCAGCCTGGAGGTGCCGTCTATGGGAAGCAGAGGCCAAAGAGGTGTGTTGTCTCCGCCGGGGGGCCTTATAGTTCTAAACACCCAGCATCAGCTCAACCCCCAGGATCCCCCTTTCCCCAGACATGGCTAAGCCGCGCACGGCTACACGCGGGAGGGTTCAACCCTCATGTGCTCTGGTGCGTGGCATCTCAACACACCAGACGCCTGCTTACGCAGACGCCCCTGCGGGTTTGAAGTAATGTTTAACAGTCTCGGAAAAGAACAGCAGTTTGCGATAGATAGCGAGACACTGGAAGTGGTAAGGGAAGGCATCTACTTAAGGCAGGTAGTGACCGCGGATCCGGATCATGAGACTGAAATAATCAGAAAAAAAAGAATAGGCTGGGGTGCGTTTGGCAAGCATTCCCAGATCATGAACAGCAGGTTGCCATTATCCCTCAAGAGAAAAGTGTATGACGGCTGTGTCTTACCAGTACTCACCTACGGGGCATAAACCTGGAGGCTTACGAAAAGGGTTCTACTTAAATTGAGTACGACGCAACGAGCTATGGAAAGAAGAATGATGCGTGTAACGTTAAGGGATAAGAAGAGAGCAGATTGGGTGAGGGAACAAACGCGAGTTAATGAGATCTTAGTTGAAATCAAGAAAAAAATGGGCATGGGCAGGGGATCGGCAGTGCTGTAACGAGGAGTGCAGATAAGCGATGGTCATTAAGGGTTACGGACTGGATTCCAAGAGAAGGGAACCGTAGCAGGCGGCGGCAGAAAGTTAGGTAGGCGGATGAGATTAAGAAGTTTGCAAGGATAACATGGCGAGAATTAGCACATGACCGGGATAGTTGGAAAAGTATGGGAGAGGTCTTTGCCCTGCACTGGGCGTAGCCAGACTGGTGCTGCTGCTGCTGTTGATGATGATGAGGAAGAAGGAAACAATGAATCCGTCTGTTGAGCCGAATCGCTGCGTTCATTTCAAGTCCTTTCCTAAGGGGACGTGAGCAGCCATGCTTAGCATCTAAATTGACGAGCTGCTTGGAGGCGAGATTGAAACATGCTTCATTCGCTTGCGAGCTTCACTGCCAGTGGTTTCCGCGATCGACCTGGGAGCCCGGCCTTGCGAGTTACGGCTTGATCGTCGCCTGGAAGACCACAAAGCCCCCGGCTGTCAATCGATGTGCTTCCATGGTGTCATCCTCAAAGCAACGAACCTCTTCGCCACCGTCTTCTTTCTGGCACTCTAGGATGGTTTCCAAATCATCAACGTCGTAGGCAGCCCAAGCAGCAGCAGGCTGGATCGCTGGCTGGCAAATGAAGGTAGCCGTCCTAGGTACGCGTAGGTGGAATGTCAAGGCAGGCAGACGTGTCACCGTTTGTTCCAGGAATTCTAGCTGCTTGAAGCATTTGGAGGATCGGGAGCTCCCTGCGCCATCATTTCTCCGGGAGAAGGTTGAGCTATCGTTCCGAAGAATTGTACGAAACCTGCGCCAGTTAGATTTACTGCCAGGACAGATATTATCATACCTCCGAAGGGGCATGTGAACTCTGTAGATTCGGCAGTAGCCGTGGTTCCGAGCCGGTGTCAGCGGGATGCCAAGAAGGACCACTGCAGTTCGACGACGCCCTTGATATCGCTTCGTCTTACGCTTGACCTTGTGGCCTTACATATCCGTGAACAATGGCCTCTTTGTGGTAGCGACCAGTGTTCTAAGGACCGTGGCCTTCTTGTACTGGCAGCGCTTTCACCTAATGCCGTTCGGAAAGGGGAGGTGGCCGCCGGCTTGCTTACGTCGCTCCCTGTCGCCACTACGGAGCGTAGGCCATGCAGCGCATGTGCGAAAAAAATGATGTGTCACTTCGGCGGTGCGGAATTGCTGACGAATCGGGTGGTTATATGATGATGATAATCACGGCCACCTTTTGAGGCGTGTACCTACTCAGGCGATAGGCCAATGGCTGCGGTGCCTCATTCTTTCTTTTTTGATTCTTGTAGCATTGCTTTAATCCACTAAGGGTTACAGGAATGTTTTAATCAGGAGAAAGAATAAAACTTAGAAGCGAAAAAAGGCACGATAATGCAGCAGTTCTATAAATTAGGATATAATCATTTTAGAGAACCTATTATTATAACGCGTAATTTTCATACGGATAGGAAATTTGGAGCTTCAAAATGAAATCATTTTCAATTGGCGATTCTTTTAAAAAATCCAATTAATAAATGGTTCCTGTATTCTACATCAGTGGTTCGGTTGTAGAAATGAAAGTTAAATACTTCCTTCCATACATTTCCTCCACTACACATCGGGGAAAGGGATCTACTTTAAGCGACAACAGCCACGACAAGGCGACGCCGGTGGTCTTCACTCGAGACATGAGGGTACTAAGAAAAACCGGAGCACCACTGCTTAGTGGCCTTTACATAAAATGTTTTCAGTGCGCGCCTTGTCATTTGTACGCCTAGCCAGTCACCACGGTCTACGAAGACAACTGATGGTGTGGTTACGAGTGTCAGAAAGAGGGATGGACACGTTCAACGCTCCTCATTACGTCCAGTGTATTTCGACTCACCCGTCGGCTCTCACCATCCTGCCAAGTGAATAACTCGAACAGCAAGTTGAGACCCAAGAATACACGAAGCATGCGTTCGTTCGATGCACCATCAACTCGTAACATGACATCCGTGCAACCGTGCGAAATTGTGCTATTGGTGAACTCACATCGTTACGAACATTGACATCTCTGGCGATGTGTAACCTGAAAAAACTGTGCTGCGAGTGGTGATGGTTAGGTGCAGTGCAAAAGACCAACGTACACGTGCGTTGCATCTAATAAGTTCAAATGTGATTTTGTGTCTCATTTGCAGACATTTGCGGGACATTTGCATGATTACGTCACACCTATATGAACATTAAATCGCATTGGGGTCATCGGTTTTACATTTGTGTAAACGATTTATCACAGCTGCCTTAAAGGGACCCTGAAGAGAAAAATGATTTCTTCTGCATCAGCAAATTACATTTCTACAGCACCAAAACCACCACTCCTACTGCGATAAGACTCTTGGCAAGCCAGAAAAAGGGCTAGAACGAAATACTTGTGGCGACGCCTTTTTGAAGTTCACGCACGTAGTCGCTGTGACGTCATGGATTTTGATGGCACCTTCTAGGGCCTAGTTAATTATATAGCGGTACAGACTGACTAAATTGTGCTCCAAAGGAAGCGAATATTAAACATGGCAAGCTTTGGGACCTTTACTCAGCCGACGCAGCCCAAATGCGAAAACGTGCTTTGGAATTACTGACGTCAAATCGACGTACCGGCGTTGGGGCTTCGAGGCAAATTTCAAATGCTGATACTTCAACTTTCATTTTCTCACCTATAATCAAACTATTATTTGGAAATGACTGCCGGCAGGGTTCTCAAACAATGCTTTATTAGTCTAAACTGATTTATTGTTTCGCTTTAGTGTCCCTCTATTATGTGTAAATATTTAAGCCAGAAACGTTTCCCCTGCTTAACCTCACGCAAATAATTAACGAAAGCTGCGTGGAATGCGTGAAATAACTTTTGGCCAATCATCGGCGCGCCAGGTCACAACGCGCTTTGTAGCCAGAAGGACCAAGCTTAGTCGAATCCATGTATTACAACACATCATTCCCATTGCTGACTGAATCAGGCTTCATACGTGCAGCTGCCATAGACACTAGCACCAGAGTTTCCTTAGTAATTTTTGCGGGAAAACCTTTGAGTTGCAAAACTCGCCGCACACTCTCGGCTGTTGGCGCCATCTAGTGTTGTGCCAGAACAACGATCACGCATGCGATACCGTCAAGTGCAGCTTCCTGTCGTAGAGAAAATTTGCAGTGGTACAAAGCTGTGATTTTAAGTAAGCGTCTGCGTTTTTGTCTCTTTTGCTGTGGTCGGCGTTTTAGGGCCATATTTTTTCGACACGGTTTCACGCCACATCGCGCAGTATTTCTTGTTTGTACAACGTTAACAGTCTGAATCCCTCAGTGCCAGCACACGGGCGATATCTACAGATGTGTCGGACAAGTGCAGCTGAGAACAGCACTGCGCTTCCAAGTGGATGCGTATGTGGGACCATGGTCCCGTAATTTTCGGCGCGTAACAAAACACTGAAAGAATCGTACAATGGTTTCGTGGGGACTGAACATTATACCCTGAGTGGCCAGGACATTTGCGCATGTCTGTAATGCAAGAGATGGTTAGGAATCAATTGTAATTTCTTGACAATTCTTTGTACTTGCCCAGAAAGCGAGATAGACGCTTACTATTTTCGTGCATTGTGTCGTCTGTTCTGTACGTTTACGTACCTCCTCCCAGCCTCCCAAATTCACTTTTTTGGATTCAGCGTCTTCTTGCAAGTACGTTTTCTTCATTCGAGTAAAATTAAATGAAGAAAAATTTACAAAATCATGACGAGAAATTTTGTTGCGAGAATTCTCCAAGCGGAAATAAAATACATGGCGGATGCTTTTCCTAGAGACCGCGCGTTCTCTTCAAGACAAAAATAACACAAATTGGTCATGAATGCGATCGTAAACTTTCAAGAGCTCGTATTCAGTTGTGGCGTGTGGAGAAATCTAGCTTCGCAGCTGCCGGTGCTTTCAGCTGTTGCATTGTTCCTATAACTCTTCGGCAGTGGGCAAGGATTCAAGGCATTTTAACGTCGTTGTACACACGGTGCATCAAGTAGGTGCCTATTCCCAGAGTTCCGCTCATTATGCTTTTAGATATTTTTCGCAAGACAGGGTTCTACAGTTTCAAGCACCTTGCCACTTTTCTACCTCATGACAATGAATCTCTCAAAAGTTTAGCTTAGCCAATTCTCTGTTCCACATGCAGTCGCTTACTCGGGCAATACTTTGTTCCTATTTCCAGTAATTTGTTTTTGCGAGGCTCTTCTTAAGCTCATTAGAACATATTAAGAATCGTAGGTTTGAGTCATGGGCATCGCCAATTTAGACGTCATCATCCTTAATACGTGACGCACTGATATCAGTTAAACTGTTCATCACACCGATTGCAATACACCTTATTTTCACGTAAATAACACGACGGTGCATATAACGCGAAAGGGAATTATCGGTATGAGAAAAAAAAAAACTGTATTAGTATTATAACGCGAAGCGCATCCGAAGATAAACAGGAGACGGCGCATAAAATTGGAGTGCGACCGCGCTGTAATCAATGTTACAGCGAAACGCCATCACAAAATAAAGTACAAGGAGAAGTGCTGAAGTTTCCGTCACTGGTCGGCGTAAACGACACCAACCAATGCATCCTACGCACCAATATTGCTACGCAACAGTATTTGCGATGACGAAGAGGCAGGCGAGCAGTGTGAAGACTACGACGACGATTAGAGGCTAGCGCGGGCTGTCGCCTCTTGGCCAAGTGCGGCGTATTTCTTTGTAAATATACTTGTATATAGCTTTTCGTCTGCGTCTTTCTACGTAACAATATTATTGGACAGGTAGCACTCCGAAAATGCCTGCGACATAATCGAGGACGGCAGCGCCTTTCAGGGATGGCGCTGTGTTCACTGTGTGACTTCGAATACTGCTCGCTTGACACGCCTGCACAACAGCGCCCATCCTACTTCTTAAGTTTACTATTAAGCCGCCATAATTAACCCCACTGATGCGGCACAAAAAGCGGTCCAATTCAGGAGAGGAATAACGGCGCAAAATTCACCGTGACAGCCCCTAGCTCGTAGCTCTGGCGTGAGGCGATGTGGCAGCGGGCACGGATAGCGCGGCGACCAGGCCAGCCGAGCCAGACACAGCGTACGAAAGGACGTAGTTAAAGAGCCGTGTTTGGTTCGAGTCACGCACCCGAATATAATGCGAGGCACGTTCTCAAACCAAAAAATTCGAAGAAAAGAAGAATTCGTGTGAATACGGTATACGTACAATTTACCACCTTTAAATCACAGTGCTTGGCGCTGCCAAAATCATTTCTTATACAAGTCACGTCGTTGCAAAGTCGTGCGCTTTGCTGCTCACCATAAAACCGGGGCAGAAGTATTTATTCGTGTACTGGTACTTCCGCTGTATGAGCGTTTGCTGTACAGAGGCGCTTGATTGTACCTATATACAAAATTTGGAGGACGTTTAAGCTTTGCCTTTAAGAGTAGGATATTTAGCATTAAAAGATTCTTGACTGCTTCTCATGCTTCCCGGCTACTGGAGCGCATGTACCCGTAATATTTACCGGGAAATGCTGGCCTCGAACGCAATGCACGAAGGCGGGCTTTGTGGTAGAAACGCGGCCTCTTGCGTGGGCCTTGACGTGACGGAGGCGAGCGCCAGCTGGAGGTATTGCAAGGAACCTAGTGCGTAGCTTGGTGGCCCCAAGACACCTGCACGCCGCCGCGCGCAAATGGCGGAAGCCGCGGCTGGTCTGTGAATGGTAGACACGCTGGAAAAGGGGCTTCTTTGAATTTTCGCGTAACAGAATTATGTTTTCCCGTATAGTCAAATTATAATCCGAGAGCTATCATGGCCGGGCCACTGTATCTTGAAAGCCATTAGCGACGAGTACAGAGTCCGCACTGCGCTGTGTTTTCGCGGCTTAGTTCGCGTTGATGCGAGCGACGGCTGCTAGCGCTGTGAGACGCTGTGTTAGACTGCACAGCCTTCGAGATCAGCCCGAGTCGCATCGAAACAGCTTATAAAGTTTCTTCACCCTTCTTATTATTATTATTTGGTTTGCACACATTAAAACAGTCACAGTGAAGAGGAAGAGAGCTAGCTGGAAATCGCCACAAGGAGGAGCACAACGCATGAAAGCTCTCGAAGAGAAAAGCTGCGGAGTCTAAAAAAAAAAAAAGAAAACCGTTAATGATGCGATCACCGCCATTGTTACCTCGTCGCCATTGTCGGCGCCTTGGTGCGGTCGTGACACAAACACTCGCGTCAGACGTCGCCTGACATGTACAAGAGTTCTGCTGATGCAACGTATATATTGGAATTTATAGAAAGCGAAGCTATCCTGAAGAGGATCAATAAATGCTATACACCTGTTCACCTTCTGTACCTTGTTTCGCAGCAAAGTGATTGCTCAACTGCCCAGCAAGGTGCCGAGCCGATTACGGGTCCGTTACGTCCATTACGGGTCCACCGAATACACTGTCTCTCAGGTCGGCCAACTTTGCTATGACACCTATGATGACACACTCTTCAGGCTGGGTTCACTTCACTATTGTATTGTCTCTAGAATCGACCCGTTCTATTAGGCAAGAAACCAACCACAGAAAAGAACATCGCCAAACGCAGGGAAATTACGCACAGAAAGCTTCGCTATAACAGAATAGTTGTGTGCTTGAATGGGTCTAGTTATTGCGGTGAAGGTATTCATGCTGCAGGTACCACTATTTGTCTCACTACGTAATAACGCAAAGAACGGAGCCGCCCGTGAGCAGAAACTTAGGGTCAGCACTTAAGGGGCTATACATAAGCCGGTTTCATAAACGAGGTCTGTCATGCTTGAGGAAATCGGCAAGGCAGCAACCGCCACCACAAACAAAGTCATTAAGAATTTGCAAAGAAATCTTTGCCTAAGAAACGCTGTTACATCTGGTAAGGCTTTACGTAACATTAAGCGGCGTTCAGTGACTAGCTGGCCGCAAAACGTTTCGTGTAACAATTTGTCTCTTCGATCTGGCTGCGTTTTCCGCACTATTTTGTGCATTTTCTGGACAAATGTTAGGTAGCCTAATGTGCGTACGTTAGTCGGCTTCTTACGCAGATTCCCCTGTAAATAGCAAGAGGACCGGGAAGCGTTGCCGCTGGTATTGTTGATATGTGTCATCCAGGGGAGGTTTGGTGCCCGGGTTGCGCGTACATATTTTAAAGAGGTAACTTCAGACATAGGGTTGCTATTACTATAGTGTGAAAAGTTTCCACTGAACTGCTAATGAATGAAAGTGATTTATTATGAATGAGTGATTTATTTGGATTAAGCGGCATTAGCCACGTGCTCAACCAATCGATAATAAGGTGACTATGATATCGAATTTTTCGTGGTCATGAGTACTAGTAATCACCCCGTAAATTGTACAATCATCAGCAAAAATCCTCACAAAAGAAGATATATCATGTGTACAACGCATCTAATATTCTTATTCGGTAAATCATTATTATATATGTCAGAACACGTAGGCGGCCGAGGATACTGCCCTGCGGCACACCAGAGGAAACGTGAGAGAGGGAGGAGGAAACTTATTAACAACGGTGAACAGCAGCCGATTGATAAGAAAGTTCCGCATCCAAGATAGCGTTAGTGAATCTAAGCATGAAGAAGATAGTTAAAAAATTAGTCGGAAAAGAGCTACGTGATCAAAGCTCTTCGAATAAAGAAATACAGTCAGTTTGCAACTTTTTTCTCCAGGTTAAAATGTAATTCAAGCGTGAACTGAAATAGTGGGGCTTCGCACGGTAAACTCATCTTAAATGCACGTTGGCTGGCAAAAAAAAGTTATTATGCTCTAAACGATCGTAAATATGGGAGTCGATATGCTCTAGCATCTTGCAGCAGATGGAAGTTAGTGAAATGGGTCTGTAATTGAGGGGTGAATTTTCTATGCCACATTTAAAAATGGGAACGACGTTCGTGATTTTCCATTTACGGGGAAGCTTTCCTGTCAATAGCTATTTGCGGAATGTATCATATAATACTTTATTTAGGACTGAGATCGTGTTTTTAGTATCTTTGAGTTAATCCTGTCAACGCGTGCTGATGTGGACACTATCAGTTTATTTATATCGAAGCGGCCGTTGATAGTGATGTCGATGGGCTACAAAAAGGCGTAGTGAAGACCAGCCATCCCAGACACGTTTGAATGGTCCTCTATGGCGTATATTGATAAAAAAATGCATCGAACGTGTTAGGCCAATCATGATCTGGAATAGAAATGTGGTCGTCATCATGCAAGATGACGTTGCTGTCGTGTCGATCCAGACACATTGATTCCCAAATATTTTTTTGTTGTGTGCAGTGATAGAAAATTGTGAAAAAAATATTTATCTCTGGCAGTGGGTACTGCCGAGCAGTGGCTTTTCAAGAAGTCACTGTAGTTTTGCAAGATGTTGAAGTGCACGCGCGTTTTGGGACTGCACACAATCGCTTCTTGTTTCGCAGTCCGCTAAGTGATTTAGCAAACAGCGGGTTGTTTTCATCAATTGGTATCTTAATTAACGAAAAGTGTTCACTAACCAGCGACATTAACTTGTTTGTCAAGAAAGCCCAGTAATCATGAACTGATAAATTAAGGAAAGAAGGAAGTAATACACCGGCAGGTAGATTTGCAAGTTCAGCATTAATAATGTTGTAGTTTTCTCTGTTATAATCTCGAATTATATTTTTTGCTGGCACTAGCAAAACGGGACGGGACTTCAAGGCTTACTTGCAGCCACTTGCGGTCACTCAAGCCATCTAAATATGTAGTAATTTCAACAGTATTATGGACAGTTAGTACTGAATCTGGTATATTAAAATCACAAGTGGGCTGGCTGATGATTTGTGGCAGGTTGAAGTACAATGTTAAAGCAATGAAATCAGAAGAAAGGCAGCACGTCGACCCTCACTGCGTCCAGTTTATGGAGGGATGGTTGAAGTCGCACAATAGACAAAAGCGTTCGGCCGAACAAGTCTTAAAGGCGTGAGTTATGCTGTTTCACAGGTCGCTAACAAACAACAGATTTGAGTCTGGAGTACCATAACAACCAACCTCTTCATAATTTCTCAAAACCGGTCACGCACGCAACCCAGACAATTTCTAGGTAGGAAAGTGCATTGTCTTCTTAACACCTATGAGTACGCCTCCGCCTCGTTCATTAGTGTGATCACATCGGCAAATATTATACATGGTGTGCATGGGGCTGATTTCAATGTCTGAAATGTCAGGATGGGGCCATGCTTCCGTGAAGATGATACTGTCAAAACCTGTATCGTCAAGGAAAGAAGGGACTTGATCGAGCATTCGCAGTGGGCTTACAATGTTCTTAAATGACGATGGTAGTGACTGTACGATCCGAGGTTCTGGAGACTGCTGGCAATCGCGGTTGCCCTGTAAGGATTGGTGTCGGGCATGAAATAGATGGTAGCTGACCCATGCCGTCGTCCAACTCATCCACGCTAAGGACGTTGTTGAAGGGAAAGACTTGTTCTCATCGAGAACGAGGAATATGGGATTTATTTACAGAATCAACATGAGAACGTTACAGTTCATCAGTCTAGCATGACTGAAAGAGAATGCACCCCCAGCAGTCACGCAACAGCTGCTTAAGAACACTGTCCTCCCTATATTCCTAGGTTGGGAAGGCTGCCGTTCAACCTTCTACCAATGGGAGTGTCCAAAGTCGTCGTCGTCGACCCGCCTTTGAGGGGGAGGGTTTACACACTCTCTTCCGCACAGGTTGCACTGAACACATCGAAGTGAGCGGGTTCTGGCCGACAGGGGCCTTGCCCTGAGCAGGCGCCTCTTAATCTCAGAGTTGACCCCGCACTCAGTGGCCGCCGCGTCTGTCCACTGACCGACAATTTCTGGGGTCCGTGAGAACGCACCGCAAAATATCCCCTTTCAGGAATTTTCTCGCCCCAAGCAACCGTAAAGGCGACCGCGAATCAACCAACAATACTCGGCCCGCCAACCACGTCTAGACATGCCGGCGCCGACGGGTTGTTAACGAGGCGCATTGTTGTTTTTACAAAGTGAGTCGTCGCAGTGGGTCGGGAAGGGTTCCAAGGTTGCTTCTCCGAAGCTCACCACCCCCGCAGCTGCAGCGGGCTTGGGAAAATTTTGCAGGTCGGCACCCCTGCAGGCCGATCGTAACAGCCCGCTCTCTACTTCAGCTATCTGCTCTGTTGCACTACTGTACTTGTGACGTGGTCCTACATGTAGGTTGTGCCTTCTACGCGCATTCTGTCGACGCTGAGTTCGGAAAAAGTTTTTTGTTTCTTGACTTCGCGAGTTCTATCAGCTTCCTTCTTGCTTCCCCTGTAGCTGAGAAACCTTGTAGCATCGAAGACCCAAACCTTTCAAGCTTTCGCGAAGCTGACCAGATGGGTTCTTTACCGTTATAGCAGGTAAACTTCGCTGCCATGGGCCTCTTTTTTGTTATCGGCATGCTTTCTTAATCTGTGCGCCTTTTCAAAGTGCGCGTATGATAGGATTACGTCAAGTTTTTGAGAACAGGATTCCACAATATTCTGCTCGGACGCTGCCCAGTCCTTTCCTTCATCGTCCTCTATGTTAAAGAAGACAAGTTTTGAGCATCGCATTCTATTGTCAGTGGTCAGTGTCATTGCACCGTGAGGAAATGATGGCCAATCACTCAGATACACCGCACAGGATATCAGCACCGACTGTGGTGTCAGCCGAGCTTCCGCAAGCCGGAGTGCTGACCAGCGTGGTGTTTTTTGCGTTCAGCAGGCTTTATTTCGCCTTCAGCGGCCTCCTGCATTTATTTCGAAGCTTTTAGTTGTGCGAGTATTGGTAGCTGTTCCTCTTCTTGGAAGCTTGTTTATAATTATCGCATGACCGACACTGACACTAGTTACTTCAGAAATGAAGTGTGAGCGCGCTTCTTGTAATTGCTTCATGCGCAGACGCATATCTTCTCCTTCAGTCTACGTTAGCGGATAAATTCAAATAATTATCAATATCGCAGAGCCTTCAGCCGCCTTATTTTTGTTCCTGATGCCCTGGGCATGACGCACGTTGCAGATCATGGGCTTGTCCAACCTGCTCGTCGTTTTTGTACACGCCGCCTGTGTGCTCGTTGCGCTTCCTAGAGCGGCAGGGAAGCTGTGCTCTCCGGGCTTCTGTTCGAAGGTGACGTGCAAGCCGATCAAGGCCAGCGAGTGCGACGGGAAGGTGGAGCCCAACGCCAGCGACTGCGGCTGCTGCGAGCAATGCGTCAAGCAGCTCGGTGAGCGGAGGCTCGAGGTTCCAGTGCTACGTTACAGACTGCCGAATACATAAAACAAAACAGGGAGCTTACTATCAAGTAACGTATATTGTTCGATTATTCGATATAATTATGCCTTAACCAAATGTCCTTTCGTGCGTCCGTCTTTCCCCTTGTGAACATGCCTTAGATGTTCTGGCTCATGAAACAATAGCTAAATTATGGGGTTTCACGTGCCAAAACCATTTTCTGATTATGAGGCACGCCGTAGTGGAGGACTCCCGAAATTTCGACCACCTGGGGTTCTTTAACGTGCACCCAAATCTAAGTACACGTTGTTTTCGCATTTCAGCCCCATCGAAATGCGGCCGCCGTGGCCGGCATTCGATCCCGCGCCCTCGTGCTCAGCAGCCCAACACCAGAGCCATTGAGCAACCACGGTGGGTTTGAAACAATAGCTAACAATAACTGTAACTAAGAATAACTAACTCTAATGTCACGCATTGAGGTTGTAAACGTAAAGTGATAGCCAGAATTTTTTCTCTGTTTTGTCAATTTCGTTGTCCCGCTCAAAATTGTCACTATCTGTATCGAACCACCAAGCGCAGCAGTACGCGCTGGCAGACCCAAAATTTTAATACTCAGTAAGAAGTACTGACATAAGGTCACGGATGCGGTACTGTCTAATTTAGAGCTCCCGTAAAACTCTTGCTTGGGCTAGTTGGTTCATGCTTGAATTAGTAAAGGCAAGGCGCAGAAGACCAGGACTCAAGATGAAACACAAACAAATCAATCGTGGTAAGCAAATCGTGGTACTGCTAGCTTTCTTTAACGTGTCCGATACTCAACAATATATAGGCCTCGGTGATGTCAGCGCACACCCAATACAGAGTTATACAAATCGCGTATCCAAGAGACTAATATAACTTTAAAACCGAAATGCAGCTTTCCCGTACAAAAAAATTATTGAGAAGGCACTGAATTATTATTAATCAACGTTGAGTTTTTCATTGAGGAATTGTGGAAATTTTGTTGGAGAATTGTTGGGCTGATTGTTGAGTGGTCTTGAATATTGGCCACTGAAATTTAATTGGAACACCATTGGGTGTCTCAATGTTGAATGATTGTTAAGTTACCATTGAAATTCCATTGCGCTTAGACGGCTCGTGTTCATTTTGTTGAACGGTCGTTGGGTTACCATTGATAACGCATTGAACTGACGTTATGATAGTTCTGTTGACCTGTTGTTGAGTTATTGTTGTCACAGCACTGAAAAGTACGTTGTGGCCCAGTTGAGATGGCATTGAGATTTCAGAAGTGGCCATTGAAATATGATTGACATTTCGTTGGGCTAGTGGATTTTCATTCATATATTGAAATTGCTTTGCTATTCACACTTGCATGCCCCGGTGCCTGCTCATAACTTTCACAAACAAAAGCAAAGGAGAGACTGATCAATTTGAAGTACCTTTATTTACACTAAAGATGCGCGCCGATGAAACATAATTAAAATACAAAAGGCACCACTACATTAAACATGGAGACATAGGCTAGTACCTACAGCACTCTCAACAGTGTAAATACATCTGAAAAAACCATATGAATTAAATCAAAACGATCATTGTGGTCTTCCCTTGCGACTTAAGTTTATGACTAGAAGGCAAAGCGACTGAAAAGGCAGGGCTTAAGCATACCCTTTTAACAACCATCTTTGAACACTTGAAGCTGCTTGCGTGTGAACACACACATCTGAATACGTTACATTAAAATGTTTCGCACACTAACCCATCACAGGGACAGTTACGGCTGATTGTGAGAAGGCAAAATAACAGACTTGAAACAAATGACTTCACGTAAATATATACAAGCTTTAGCACACGTCTTTCACCGCGATTAAAATTTAATGAAGTACCAAAGTAGACTTGTGTGAGCTTTTTGTCTTCGAGATGTATATATCTTCAGGTTGCCCAATAATTTTATAAAGTAACATCACTCAACTTAGGTCTTAATTGATGAGACATCATTTAGAAAGTTGTCTGGCATGGTGAACACCTGAATCATGTTTCTGTCGAGCCAGGTTTGCAAGAACAGTACACCATTTGTATATTTCAAATTGAGGTACAGAAGAGTTTGTTGGTGGTATTTCCTCAATTTAGTGAGCTCATATTCAGTTAATTTTTCTGGACTTGCACAAAGCTAATTAGAGCACTTTTTGGGGCCTTTTTCACTATACCCAGCAACTAAGTGGTACCTCAGTCAATAAAGAGATAAGGCAAGGCTAATACCTTGAACGATAAGAGAAACCATAATTATTTAGCACAGAAAATTGGTAGTAACACACGGCTAACGATTCCAAAGAGCCAAATGCATGGTCGCCTGCACTTGCAATATCAAGTACCCCAGCAATCGTCATAAAGGATGGGAAAAGGTTTCAATGACTGGACAGCCAGATTGGTGAGACCGTGAAAAACGCAAATAAATGCGTATACGAAAAACCAACGACCTCAATTGTGCAGGTAAAATGTTATTAAAATGATACAAGAATTTTATTGCATAAAATACATAAAAGTTGCAAAAAATTGGGACAAAGCAGTAACAAAGACGGAGGGAGATACGGCACCCGTGTTGAAAAGAAATTACAAGTGATATACATGCATATTTAAACTCAAGACAATTTTTTCTCCAATATTTACAAAAAGAGCCCATGCACTGACGGCATAAAAGAAGGTTCCTGCGCCTGGAGAATGCAGCACAGTACAAAGCAGCGTCATGAGAACCGAAAACTAGACCTTAGTATGTTTGAAACGTACGAATACTTGCATGCCTACAGGCTTTTGACATGTCATGCCTTGAATAGATGAAATTCATAAATCTCACACGAATGAAGTTACCATCACTCTTAGTGGCTTCCTCGGGGGACTCCTTGAAGTTGAACTAGAAAAATGTACATCAGTGTTAAAAACAGAGAAGACCCTATAGCGTTCTTCCTGAAATAAACAGCGCAAATATTTCATGTATCAATTCTATGGACACCTCGCCAATTCGGTGTACATTTATATTTGAGAACCACCCAAACAGAGACGAGAAGGATGAATTAAGGTAGGAACACACATGAACGCTGACTCAACTAGAAGTTTATTCGTGAAGACAAAGATTTTAAACAAATTGGCCAACTTCACAAAGAAAAAGCCATGGATGTGCAGCAGAAACGGCCCGGCACAAGAAAGAAGGACAGAGAGACATGTCCTGTATAACAAACATGTGCGTCAAAAAAAAAAAAACATGAAAACTGAAAGGTTTGTCCTGCAAGTGATATTAACGTGAAATACCGCAGCAACTCTTTCCCACTAAGGGTCGCAGAAATCTTGCTTATGAATTTTTCTTCGTGATCAATAAATAATTCTTCCATAAGTGCTCTTGTGTTCTGGTCTTTGTGATGAAACAACCGTTCTTTCTGCTCTATACCTCAACACCAGAGGAGTTCCAAAAGCAATATTTATTGATCACCAACGAAAAAAATGCATAACCAAGTTATCTGTTGCCCTTAGTGGGAAAGACTTGCAGTTCTCAAGAGTATTTCTCGTTGGGTAGTATCACTCATCGGACAAATATTTCGCTTTTTCGAAAGATTTGTCCGATAGTTCTCGTTTTCACGCACGTTTATTCTGCATGACATGGCTTTTTCATATTTTTTTCTTGTCGCTCGTGGCTGTTTCTGCCACGCATGCACGGCTCTTTACTTTTGTCAAGTTGACCAGCGTCTTTAATACCCCTGTCTTCAAAAGTAACCATAGCTGAACTTGCGCTCGTGCGTGCTCCTACCTATTTCGTCGTCCGTCGTCCGCCTCTGTTCACGTTGCTGTTTCCAGTACGCACGTATCTCTTAGTTAGGCTGCTAAACATTCTCGCAAGCAAAAGGAAATACCTCCCTCAAAAGGTAGCCCGTCCTTCACTACTAAAAGCCAGAGCAAATCGAAAGTAAGCCTTCACAGCGTCCATGCGGCAGCTAGTACACCACAGAGCAGCACAAAAAAATAGTTAAACATCCCACTTTATGGAGAGTGGCAACAGAGATGCGAGTTTGCTAGTGAATCAGCCACATATCAACGGGTGTCTATTGCACGACGCCAAGCTGCTCTTGACGTAGAACACTTTAGCATCTGGGCATTTGCTGCATGCGTAACCTGCGAGAAGGGGATGCGGACAGAAAATGAGATTGCGCGGATTCAGAATCTGCCACACACTGCACATAACTACGCACAAATAGAAGTACACACTATACTGGCAAGTACAAATTTGCGGCTCTTTACGAGTGCTGTCTAGAAAAGGAAGAAGTAGGTCACTGCGGTAAATGTTAGCTAAGACGTGCACAGCGATGTTTCACAGCGGGGAGAAATATTCCTGGCTCTCTCGCAGAACCAAAGACCACGCGACAGTGCATAGCCAACACCAAGCAGATATCGAATCTTTGGGTAGAAGTCCAGCAGCAGGAATGAGCTAAAGATACGCCGACAGCGATGCGAGCGTGAGCGTGCCTGTACGAGTGAGAACATGCACTGCTTCTTTGGAGCTAGCCGCTCCGGCGTGTCTCCGATCATCCCACGCGATTTGTATGCAGAACGTCGCGTTACATGCCCTTGCGCGTTTTGCGCGGTAGCGCCTGCGCAGTGAGCTAGCTTCATGCAAGCGTCATTGTTCACCGCGCAAACGGCGCTCGAGGCGACAACGCGCCGAGCCGGCCGAGCGGCGCTCCTTTCGCTTCTGCAAGCAACGCACATTCGGATCGGCCCAGCTCAAAGAGGCAGCAGAGAACGGTGGCATGTTTCGGTTATCGCAAATTAAAATTGTACAGTACGCCTTCAACAGAAACGCACCGCGCTAGATAAAGATGGTTACTGCGGTAGTTTTGGCGGTGATAGGCGATAAGGCGAGCCCGTCGGCGGCTGTGTTCTTTGCCGACGTCGTCACCACACCTCTGTTCATTTGCGCTGTGTATACGTGTACAGTCGCCGCACGGAAGCTGCGGCTTATCGGTTGGCCGTTCTCCGCAAATCCCAAAGAGGCGAAATATATTTTGCGGTGCGCCGCACCATTAGGCGCAACCTAAATTGAGGCACGCTTAACCGCTACGGCACAAAAGGTGATCACACTAACCGTATGGTATACGATGAGCCACTACGGATTAAAAAAACATCTTTATGATGTCTTACGTGCGAAACCAACGCTTTGATTATGAGGCAGGTCGCAATTGGGGACTCCGTATTAATTTTGACTTCCTGGAAATTTTTACGTGCATACAATGCACAATGCACGAGCGTTTTTGCATTCCGCACCTTTGGAATTCGGCCGCTGCAGGGATCGTATCTACGACCTCGAGCCCCAAATTGCCACGGCGGCCGCCATAGTTGCGAAATGCGTAAGCGTGACGTCGTGACGTGCAACACCGCCTTCCGGTACGAGTGTGGTACAAACGTAGCACGGCTGCACACCTGCTGTCACACCAGCTGCACACCTGTCGTGGTTCTCCTAAGCTTCTAGTGTCTGCCTAAATACCTAGAAAGGCAGCGCGCCTCTCACGTATCGGAACGCGATAACAAGCGCTTAGAGGGCCCACGTGAGCCCCTATGAAAGATGGCGTGGCCACTGTACAAAATTATGACTGCTCAGAGAAGCCGATCCTTATGTTCCAATTGTGTTCTCTCTTACAAATTAAGGAAAGGTCATTAGGCAGGAACAAATGAAGCAATGCAATTTTAAGCACGTGCGGCGCCGCTGCCTCTTCGCCTACCATTGTTTCAAACGAAGTGACGGCGGCAGCGACCGTTAGTATCGCGCGTTTTCACTCCGGGGCATACGGTTTGCTTGAAGAAAGCGAACGGTGTGCTTAAAATCTCACGCTTGTCAATGCCAAAATAGAAAAAAGGCTACGTGCCCAAAAAAACGAGATTACTTACCTATCTGCAGAAGCTCGGCTGCGACTCTTTCGGGGTGCCTTCTCTCCAACAGGCATCATGACCTCTGCCGCGCGCAACTCATCAAAACAGCCAGGCTCGCACATCAGTCGAAGACTAGCAGCTGAGTCAGCCAACTTCAACGGATAAACGTCCCACTTATCGTCGTTAAAGCATTTCACTAAAATGTGCGTCATGATGTCCGAAAAGAAAAAAATACTTTCGTCGAAAAGCACAAAACGCGAACCACCACACAAGGCAACCAACTGAGTCCGAAAGCCGTTTACAGCTTCACTATCGTATGGAGTTATAAAAACATTTCAAACACAATATAACCGCACGGAAAAACGACTAATTAATTATTAATAATTTTTCATCCACTAACCTTCAGAAAGTTTCAAGAACAACCTTATTTGTAGCGCAAACAACAAATACTACGACCAAAATATGCGGCTACGAAACTAGTGGTAACAATGAGTACTGTTGCAAAAGTGTGCTCAAAACGAAGCTACAACGGTTGCAACTGCCTGCGCAGACGCACACACCCGAACGCTGCCTTGACGTTGGTAGCGCCACCTAGAAATAAAAATTACTACTAATTTTATTATTTTTACAAAAGTAACGCTACTGGAACAGTTTGTAGCACCTTTGCAGATTACAAAGTGACAAGTAAGGTGTGATAAGAGTCCGTTACCTGTATTTCTTTCATTTCCCTTTGGTGTTCTTCTATTCAACTGAACATACGGGACCTGTCCTGCAGGCTTGGGAGAGGACGACAGTTCGGCGAAGCTCAAATAAATCGCATACTTCTTGCAAGGCGAGAGTCGGGAGCAGCCGCAGATACAGCGATTAGCGGCGATACTGTTGCGGCTGTTTCTGAATCAGAAGCTCTTTGAAGTCAATGGTTACAGCGGCCGCGCGCTGCGATCTCAAAGCGTGTTCGTTGTTTCATCTCTAGTACCACGACCGTTGGATAAAAATAGCTCTATTTACTTTCCGGACAGAGGGTGCGTCGCAGGAAATTCGAAGATCTCTCACGGGTATGTTTGCAGCGTGTGCGCCGCTTGCATCCTACGGTTCCCTCAGCGCGTCGGATGCTCGAAGGCAGCGTCGTCGCGTGTCGGCGCCTGTGTCGCGTGTCTACTTTTGGGGAACTCCACATGCGCGTAGTCACCGTGTTTGCGAGTGAACTTCGCATTCTTCTGCTCCCCGAAACGTGCTCATTTTGGATCGTACCAATTGCTATGTCATCTAGTGTATGTTAAAACGACGATGGCATTTGTACTCCGGCGAAGAAATAAATCGTTATGAATTTTGGCGGTTATGAAGCTAGTCTAACGCTGCAGTTTTTAGAGAGAGAAAATGGCTACGAAAGTGGGGCGGTCCCGGAGATAGGCGCTTGAAAGCGCGAGCTTTAGCGACAGCACGAGGAAGTGGCACGCTGCGCACGCGCCAAGCCTTTCAGAACTTACTGGCTGTCAAACGAGAGAAGCATGCGCGCGTTCATGGCCTAATGGTTAGAGCACCAGGCTCAATGGCCGACGTTCAATGCCACCCCATCGGTCACACATTATTTTCTTTTTATGAAAACGAGGTGAAAGAAGAACCTACCTGCCGCAAAGCGACAGCAATGAGGTTGGAAGGCTTCGCATTAAATTTTTGGAATGTCTTCATATGCGAGTCCTAATTATTGATACTGGACTCAACTGCTACACAATAAAAAAACAGCTACAAAAATCAACACAAGAAACCCAATAAATTGTTTATTGAGAACACTCAACGGTAATATTTTTGTGCAAGTGTTGAGCGAACTCAATTCCTTTTGAAAATTTGTTGAAGTCCGTTGTTTCAACAATTCCCCACAATATATCAATGGTTAATCAACAGTCATTTTTGTACAGGTTGGTTTTCTGGCACGTGTCGCCGATTGCGTGCCTTGCCTTCGGTTTCTCTATAAAGCTGCCTATTGAGAACATTGATCTGGCAGGCGAGTGACCGATTCTAGTATGCCAATTCGGGCACGCCGTGAGCGCCTTGTATTTGTTATATTTAATTGTGATCGCATGTTTCAATGGTTTTCGTACTGCTGGCCTCAGGCACTCTTTTTCCTGAAAACGGAATGAGTGCGTAATTGGTCACAAAGCATTAAGGCATTCGGTAATCGCTAAGAGGAATCTCAATTTGAGCGAACCCTTTTCACATCATCTCGAAATTAGCGCTTTATTGTATTGCAGGCTTGGTGACCTGCACAGTGATCTACTAAATTAAACCAAAAATTATAGAATGCCCTAGCACAGCAGAAGTTCACGTTTGTCATTAAGCTCCCGTACCGTAATATTTGCTGCCGATTGAACGTCTGTTTTTCGGTTTAGTTATTGGGTGCCGGTAGCGGAAAGCAACTTCAGTAATCAGGCGTCGAGGCCGGTAAGCGTCTCTTGCGATATCACTAGCGGTATCTCTCCACACATCCAGTCACGCTTCTTGGGAATTGAAGCAGAAGACGTGAAGATCATTTGCGGCCTATAATGGATGCTTAAGGAAGCACAAAATATTGCAGAAGCCCACGCTGGAGGTATTATACAGTGGAATGTGAACAGCGTCTCATTGAACACGGTCGTGTTGCATGAGGAACCGAGCAGAGATAGAGCATTTCAGGCCGCAAATATCCGCGCAGGAGTATAAGGAGATCATGTATTTATTCATTGCACGAGAGGGGAATAGCTGCGCATAGCGAAAAACAGCTAGGTGAATAAGAAACCATTTGCCACAATTTGCTGTTTGTAATCACGCAGTCGCAATACGTTGTACCTCCTCAATTATTGTTCCTGCTGACATAGAAACACACCTGAATAGGTTTACAATGGGCCCCTTCCGACGGCTAATCGTTTATGGAGGCTGTCCAGGACCCATCAGAAGCAGCTTTGGATATGACACAGCTGACAGTCACTGTGCCCTCCCGACGACTATTTTGCGCCATTTTTTTTCACCAATGCGCTGAAAAGTTTCAGCAACCGAGGTGAAATGGTAGCTTTTTGCGACAGCCCGCTGATTTTCACCGGACCGACCAGCAACAACTTGTCAATAGCTTAAGTAACGGAGCATAAATCTCTGAGATGTCGTGCGCAAATCCGAAATATCTATTTTCTGAAGTCTGCCTCGTTTTAAGGCTGTCTTGATAACTATATTGTGTCGTGGATATTTCGGCTCATGGGGAGAATCAAATTTTAAAATTGAAGTTTATCATCTTGTTCAGGCAACACATGGTCTTGCCTGCGAACCAGAGCGAAATGAGAAGGTAGTCTCCTGAATGGGCCTTGGTCTTGCAGGACTAAACAGCAACAGTCATCCTCAAGGCAGAAAGAAATAACCAGAATTTCCTATAAATATGTCAGATGTATAAGTCACATATGCAATATGATGGCAAGTAACACACATACGGGCTCTTATGAGACAGTGACTAGGCCACAGGTCTCCCTTTTATTTCATCGAGCAAGCCACACCCTATTACAGTTCCGAGTCTTGATGATATACAGATGAGGAATAGGAAGTAGACATGCAGCACCCACAGGACTGATAACCAGAGTCAACGGTGTACGAAGTAGAACTTAACTCTTCGTGTGAAGTAAAGAAATGCGAAAAACAGGAAAAGAAAGAAACCCAAGGAAATGAGCAGGAGCAGAAGAGGTGGAACAAGCCATAAGCCTAGCAATTATGAGAGCTTCAACTGTTTAAACTGCATGAATAAGCTGAAAAAAGAACGTCGCACATTGTTTAAATACATTTAGACAGAAAGTAAAGAGACCTATTCCACTCTAAGACGCTGTGTGTCCAGATAACGAAAACAGAGCATACTTGAAATCACCATTAGTTCCAGAAGTTCCGGTAATGATAATAATATCGCGACAGATATTGCACAGTGACATAATCTGTTGTTACGTTCGCTGATTAGCATAAAAAGTCCGCCATCTTTCCCCTACTAGAGAGCTCTGATATGAAGCACACCCGGACTTTAAATAATGATTTGTAAACTCATGCTTCCTTTTCATTAACTCTTAAAAAAATTAAGTGCCTAATTTTAACTCTGTAGAAACTTTCAAACGTATAAGAAGAACAAATGTACTTCAGATAAGAAGAGCAAATTTCGATGGTCCTTTCGAGTTCGGCGAGGAAAGTCTTCTGTACTGCACCATCTTCGCACTGAAACAGTGACTTGTCTTCAGGACAATGAAGCGCCTGCTTCACTTTTTCTCCATATTATTTTTTTTTTCTTTCAGACGAAAATGACGTGTGCTTTTCTTTCACCAAATACGGTCTGCGAAAGTGGGCAGTGTGCAAGAAGGGCTTCAAGTGCAGCGAAAGCACCTTCAGGTGCGTGAAGAACCGCACCCACCATTTTTTCGGCGACGACAACGGGGCAGCTGCAGAAATGGATACGTTCATCGCCTTCCATTAATACAGCTCGTTTGCATTTATTAACAGCGTCTCGTTGGACACAGTTGCTCAAGCTCGCGCACAAACGTAACAAAACTGCTGCTCTTGCACGTGATGAATACAGACACACAAGCGCACGCAGATGCGGTCCAGACCAAGGTTCTCAAGGTTTCTGGTTAACTGAGACGTGCAGGGAGAGCACAGATTTATGACGTGGTGATCAGGATGTCAGGCTACTGCCCAGAATCAGTCGCACTACTAAGCCCATATGTGTTAGAAGGACCGAGGTGCTTTTTGTGATTGCATAATGTAACCGCGCAAACGACAACGGACGAAGAAACACACTGCTCCATTGCATTTTTCGCTTGCGTACGGAGGTATTGCATAAAGTTTTGCATAAAATAAATAAAGTTTTTTCACACCATCCTATACGGGGTATGAGCCATTGCATCTGCTTGCTCATGGGGCGGGGGGGAGGGGGTCATGAGCGATTGCTGATGATGATATTTGTTGTACCACTCGACTAGACGCCACGTTTTTTTCAGGTATGAGTCATTGCAAGGAGCCACCTAAGGCTTTCGCCTTAAGAAATGGGTCGTTGGGTTCACCGCCCTCCACATCAGCCGTTCGGCTGCGGAAACGAGAGTTCAAGGCTTCGTACCCCTCTGTGCCCAGTGCGCACAGGGGAAAGGGATCTATTGCCACGACGACAGTAGCGACAAGGCGGCGTCGTCGGTCTTCACCAGAGACATTGGGGTCAATTTACAAAAAACTGGAAAACTGCTCATTTCTAACCTTCGCATGAAAAATTTTCTCTGCACCTTGT
The DNA here is from genome assembly GCF_023375885.2 of Dermacentor andersoni. Classification (NCBI taxonomy): domain Eukaryota; kingdom Metazoa; phylum Arthropoda; class Arachnida; order Ixodida; family Ixodidae; genus Dermacentor; species Dermacentor andersoni. The sequence goes on from NC_092824.1 coordinate 54,774,824, forward strand.
CATTTGTCACTTAAGCGAGTCATCACGGTCCACGAAGACAACGAAGACAACGGTTACAACACGTGTCAGAGGGATGAACACGTTTAACGTTCCCCGTTGCGCCCAGTATTTCTCGACGCACGCGTCGCTTCTCACCATCGTACCAAGTGAAAAACAACACGAACAACAAGAAGAGATCCAAGAATATACAAAGCACGCGCTCATTCGATGCATCGCCAAGTCGTAACACGACGTCCGTGCAAAGGTGTGAAATCGTGCAATTGGTGAACTCAGGTCACTACGGACGTTGGCAATCCTGGCGATGTGTAACGTGAAGAAACTGTGTTGCGAGTGATGATTGTTACGTGCAGTACAAAAGACCAACAGACACGTGCGTTGCATCTAATAAGTTCGACATGCATCTGTGTCTCGTTGAAACAGACACCGCACTTGCGTCGGGACATTTGCGTGATTACGTTACACTTGTACAAACGTTACGTCCCGTTGATGTCATTGGTTTCACATCTGTGTAAACGACGTACCACAGCTGCTTCAATTTGTATAAATATTCGCACCATTAACGTTTGTTTCGCTTAGCTTAATGCATAAACTAACGAGAGCTTCGTTTCGTCCCGTTCCCCACAAACGCGTGACATGCGTCCAGTAATTTTGTTGCAGTTCATCAGTGAGCCAAGTCACGTAGCCGATCGTAGCAAGGACCAAGCATAGCCGAATCAGTGTTCTGGAACACATCATTCTCAAAGTTGACTGAACCATGCCCCATACGTGCAGTTGTCTCAGACACGAGCGCCGGAGTTCTCTTAGTAATTTTTGCAGGGAACTCTATCTAGGTCTGTGCCAGAACAACGATCGCGTATGCGACATTGTCGAGTGTAACTCCCTATCGTAGAGGAAATTTGCAGTGGTATGAAACTGAAATTTTAGTAAGCGTCTGTATCTGCCTCTCTTTTGTTGTAGCCCGCGTTCTAGGGCTAGATTTTTGAACACGCTTTCCCGCCAACCTGACCAGCATTTCTTGATTTTGCAACGCTGACCAACTGGCGTGCTCATTGGCAGAAGACTACAGATGTGTCGGACACGGGCAACTGAAGAAAGCACCGCGCTTGGGAGAGAACGCGTAGGTGAGACCAAGGTCCCGTAATGTTCAGCGAAGAATCGCTGAACAGAAACGGTTGAATTGTTTCGCGCGGCATGCGCAGAACATTTACGCAGGTTTCTAATGCAAGAGATGGTTAGGAATGACTTGCAGTTTTTTAAAATTTTCGCGCATGCAGTCGAAGCGATATAGACGCTTGCTATTTACGTGCATGTTGTAGCCTGTTCTTCGCATAGAGAACAGGTGTCAAGCATACCTCCACCCCACTCCCCAACCACACTTTTTTCCGCTTCAGCATGGATCTACGAGTATTTTAGCTCAAATTCAGCAAAATTAAACGATGAACTATATTTTACAAAATAATGACAGGAAATTTAGTCGCGAAAACTGTCCATGCAAAAAAAAAAAAAAGAACAATGCGCCGCCGAAGCTTTTCGTGAGAGACCACGTGTTCTTTTCGAGGCGACAATCGCGCAAGCTGGACATAAATACGTGTGTAAAATTTCCGTAGATCATATTCAGTTGTGGCGTGTGCAGAAATATAGCTTCGCAGCTGCGTTCAGCTGTGGCATTGTTCCTATAACTCCTCGCCAGTGATCATGTATTCAACCCACTTTTAACGTCGTTGTATACACGGTGCATCAAGTAGGTGCCAATCCCCAGAGTTCCGCTCAATATGACTTTATATATTTTTCTTAAGACAATGGTGTACATTTTCAAGCAGCTCGCCACTTTCTGACCTCATTAGAATGATTTCTACAAAAATTTAGCTTGGTGAACTCTCTGTTCCACACGCATTCTCTTATTCGGTCAATACTTTGTTCCTATTTCCAGCAATTTGCTTTACCGAGGCTCTCCTTAAGCTCATCAGAACATATGAGGAAAGGTAGGTTTGGATCATAGGCACCACCTATTCAGACGTGATCGTCCTTAAGACGTGACCCACTGCTATCAGCTGAACTGTCGATTGCACCGATTGCAACATAGCGCATTTTGACATAAATAACGCGACCATAAATATAACGCGAAGAGGGGTTATAGGTATCAGAAAAAACAACAAAATATATTCAAACAAAGAAACTGGAAACGACGCATAAAATTGGATGCCAGCAGGGTGGCCAGCCGATTGAGGGTCAGCCTGCCAAAGGTCATAGTTAAAAAGCTTGCTTGATTCGCGTCGCGAACGCGAATGTAACACGAGGCACGTTCTCAAGCCGAAAATTACGACAAAAAGAATTCCCGCGGCATACAGTCAAACCCCTTTATTACTAACTGCTTGGGGCCGCTAAAATCATTCGTTATAAAGGTCACTTCGTGTAAAAGTCGCACACATTGCCGCTCCCAATAAAACCAAGGCAGAATTACTAATTCATCATGCAGGTACTTCCGTTTCATAAATACTCATTGTAGATGCGCTTGGCTGTATCTCATACAAATAGACGACGAAATGAAGAAGCAGGGTGGACTTCGGTACGGTTTATTAAAGTTCATACTAAAATACAGTTCACTGTGGAAATAAGAAAAAGATTGTCCTCAAGTAGCAGTTTGCCTTATCGCAAGATTTCTGAGAAATCAAGCTTTTATTTTTAAATCCTCTGCACACCTAAACTTTGCTGGCATTTAAGGGTGTCGAAAGATTCGATAACTGTGGACATCAGTTTTTGATTGCAGGCTATCTGTGCGCAGGCGTACTTTGCAAGTGATGCTGCGGCGTATATAAGGCTACCGTCTACATGTAATAAGTTCAGTGGATAGTCAGCGCTTGTCACGTGCTGTTTAGCCTGCCTGTGTTTCGAAGTTGCATTGTTAAAAGGTGATGGGTACCAACTCACCCAATTTACAATCTTACTACAGGCCCTTTTGCTACATGAAAAAAACTGTCGAAAAGGTTCACGACAGGCTCGCTCTAAGTTAATGGGAGGGCTGCCAGATTGCAGTAGCTTGATCACACAGGATGCAAACTTTGGTAACGGCGTATGTGAAAGCGAAACGTACATCGAACCACGAGGAGCCGCACGAACTCAAAAGCTGCCGCTCAAACGATTTGGTGACAACAGGAGATGCTAGGGCACATCGCACAGCACCATGTGGCCCGCGACAACAGCAGACGTGATGAAACAATGGGCAAAGCACAAAATACGCCGAGCAGACGACAAGGCCTGCATTGCACTATTCACTGTTTAAATCGACGTCAAACGCAGGTGCAGACACTGTACTTGAGCTTTTTCACCTCGCACGGCACTCTGCTGCACTCGTACCGCATCTCAACAGGACTAGTGCCGAAAGTGCAGCCTAATCGAATGGACCCATTGGTTCCCCCAGAGCGAGGGATCAGCATAATTCGACTATTTATCAAAATTGTAGAATCTTCAGTGAGCTTACTTTTCTTACTCATGCGCTGGGTGTGTTGCACTTTGCAGATCATGGGCTGGTCCAACCTGCTCGTCATTTTTGTGCACGCCGCCTCGCTGCTCGTGGCGCCTCCTCGTGCTGCAGGTAGTCTGTGCACTCCGAACTTCTGCTCGAACGTGACGTGCAAGCCGATCGAGGCCAGCCAATGCGACGGGCAGGTGGTACCCAATGCCAGCGACTGTGGCTGCTGCGAACAATGCGTCATGCCTCTCGGTGAGCGGGGACTCGAGATCCTAGTGCTGTTTTCTGTTGATTTCGCGACAACCTTCTATTTCTTGGGACAACCGATTACATAAAATAAGGAAGGGACCTTAGTATCAAAGAGTGTTTATTTTTTAAAACTTGGAATAATTAGGCCTTAATCAGGTGTGCTATCGAGCCTGATTCTTTCCCCTCGTGAATATGCCTTAGATGTTAAAGATAATAAACAATAAGTAACTATAATGTCACGCAATGACATTACAAATATCGACTGATAGCGATAACTTTTTTTCTGCTTTATCAATTCTGCGGTCACGCCCGAAAATGGCACTGCGTATGTGGAACCACCAAGCCCAAGAGCACGTACTTGCGGACTCAAAAGTCTAACACCTAACAAGGAGGACAGATGTGGAGTCACCGATGCCGTATTGTCAAATCTACAGCCTCAACGGTGCGGCTGAAGATAAGCAAATCGGGATAATGCTATCTTTTTTTTAAAGTGTTGGCTAGTCAACAACGTATTGTCCTTGGCGACATTAGTGCACACTACATATAGGGTTCTACAAATGGGCTATCCAAGAGACTTATCGAGCTTTAAAACCCAAACTCAGCGTTCATTTTTCTTGTACGTACGGCCAATTGCGTGCCCTAGCTTTGCGCTCATTATTGATAAAGCTACCTATTGCGAGCTGCGATCCGGCATGTGAGTGATCGATTTGGCTGAGCAATTTTTGGCACGTCGCGGAAGCCTTGGGTTCGTTACATTTATTTGTAATCGCTTGTTTCAATGATTTTGGTTTTGCTAGCATTAAGCCTCTCTTTTTCCAGGAGATACTGAATGCAAATTTGGTTGCAAGATTTTGAGGGAACCGGGAATCGCTCAAAAAATCTCAATTCCTTAGAAGCCTTTTCACATCATCACGAAATCAGCGCTTTGTTGGGATGCAGCCTTGGCGACCTGCACAGTGATCTACTAAATTTGAACAAAAGTTATAGAATGTCTTAGCACAGTAGAAATCCACGTTTATCTTGAAGTTCCCGTACCGTAATATTTGCTGCCGACAGAACATGTGTTTTTTGGTTTAGTTGTTGGGTCGCGGTGGTGGATTGCAAGTTGTGTATTCTAATGTCGTGGCCCGCAATTGCGCCACTTGAGCGTCTCTTCCGATATCAGTAGCGGTATCTCCCCACACATAATGTCATGTCGCTTAAGAATTGAAATAGAAAATGTGAAGACAGTTGACGGGCTATAATGGATGCTTAAGGAAGCACAAAGTATTGCAGAAGCCTACTCTGGAGGCATTCTACAGTCGAATGTGAACAGCGTCCTATTGAACACGGTCGCTTTGCATGAGGAACACAGCAGAGATTGAGCATTTTATGCCTCACATAACCCGGGGCTGGAGTAGAAGCAGATCGTGCATTCATTCAGCGCAGTAGAAGGGAATCGCTGCGCGTAGGCAAAAACAGCGAGGCAAATAAGAAATTATTTGCCGCAATTTGCTCTTTCTAACAATGCAATCGCAAGACGCCGTACCTGCTCAATTATTGTTCCTGCTGACATAAAAACATACCTGAAGAGGCTAACAATATGCGCCTTCTGACAGCTAATCGTTTAAGGACGCGGCGCAGGGCCCAGCAGACTTATACATGTCGCGGCAGAAAATAGCCCCCCCCCCCCCTCCCCTTTTACCCCGCTAGTGGCAAATACTTTGCATAATTTTTTCAGCAACGTGAGGGCTCCGAAAAGTTTCAGCTACCTTGGGGAAATGGCTGCGTTTTACGACAGCGCACTGGCTTTTACCGCACGGACCAGCAACAACTAGTCACTAGCTCAAGTAAAGGGACCTGAAACTCTACGCTGTGGGGCGCAAATCCGAAATACGCCTTCTTTGAAGTTTCTCTTGTTTAAAGACTGATTTATTAATTGTTTTGTGCCGCCAATACTTGGACTCTCGGGAACGATTACGTTTTCGAATTTGAAATTTTACAGCGAAGCTGTATATGGCTAGGGCGTTTTCATCGTCTGTTGTCCGCGAACAAGCCCTCGTCGCTACCATGCGAACGCGCTCGTGCCACTGGTCACGCGTTCGTCGTCGTCGTATCCTTCCACAGCTGTCTCCGTTGCCGCTGATCATTCCAGCGTATAATGGAACGGCCTCGAGTGCCTCGTACGCGCGAAGAACAGCGACATTGCGAGGAATGACGCCGAGAGAAGCGGCGGGCATGCGACTGTCAGCACCGCGCGGTCGACTGGACTACCCGAGAAGAAGCTGGTACACGTCGCCATCAGTAGGTGCAAGGGGACGTCAAACGGCTATACGTCACCGCCGCCAAGGGACATCACATCTTCTGCCACGCCCGAGAGAACCTGGACCGCGACCTGGTGGACGATGTTTTCGGCGTCTAGATAATCACCACATTCCGACCGGCACCATAGCCTGTGTGCCAAGACTCGCCGACCCGCAACATACCTTCTCCTCGCTGGCGGCTCTCAACGTCAAGTCGCTGCGTCTGCATGCGGAGGACATGATTCACGACGTCCTATACTCTGACGGGTATCCCTCTTGTGTCTTTTCGAGACGTGGTCCGCTTTCATCGTTCAAGTGGACGGATACACCACCGTCGCGGGCTGCCATCGAGTCGACTCCCGTGATGGCGGAGCTGCCATATACGCGAGAAACGACGTTAGCGCCGCCGTCGGGCCGTATGACGTTTCGGCCACCACCCGAGAACAAGAAAGAGCGGCGTGCTGTTCCGACGTGTGTGCCATAGGGACCGCCAACGGGACGGTAATTGCCATCGTGTACGTTCGGCCTCACTCTTCCAAGCGCGACGTCGAGCACTTTGTGAACAACCACTCTGGATGGCTGCTCGATCGGGCCAATGTCGAACAAACTTCATTCCTCGTCGTAGGCGACTTCGACGTGTATGTGACGAGGCCAGATGGCGACCGGCTAGCCTCGTTTATGCTCGACCGGTTCGGGCTACATTGCTACACCGATCCCAAGGTGCCAACGACCACGAGGCCCTCATGGTTTGGACTTAAGCTTCGCCAAGAACCTGTCCATCGTCATCACCGAGCCCTTGGTCGTCTACCACAGCAACCACAAAGCTATAGTAATTTGCGTGAAATAATAAAGAACCCCAAAATATTTATGTATATCTGTGTTGTATATTATACCATCTATACAGCTTAGCTGGTCGTCCACATTTACAGAGTGGAATGAATTCTCAATATTAACTTCTTGCCTAATATATTAACTGTGTTGCCTACAAGCCAAATCTAAAGGAGAAAGTAAGATCCTGGCTAGGTTTTGGTCTCGTGCGGTGAAATAGCAACAGTCATTTTCAGGGCACACAAGAATAACCACAATTTCGTACACTGTAAAAATGCTGACACTTTTAAGTGTGGTTTCTTGCCATACTGGAAACGCCCTTACCATTAGGGCCTTATAGATATTGATACAGGACGACAGCTGAGCTCTAACTAGTGGTGCGATGACATCTTTACATATAAGGTATCAGCCCCCTATTGCAAGCGATTGCAAGTACGTATGTACTTATGAAATAGCGCTTAGGCCTAGGTCTTTGTTTTATTTCATCGGGCAGGCCACTTTTCATTATGGCCTCTAGTCAAGATGATGATTATGTACAGATGAGGAAGAGGAAATGCACAGGCAACGCCCACAGGACTGTTAACCATAGCAAGCGGTGTACCAAGTAGAACGTAACCCATTTGGTTGAAGTAAACTAAGGCAAAAAAAGAACGAAAAAGAAAGCGAAATAAAAAATGAACGAGCACAGAACAAGTGGAATAAGTGACAGGTCTAACCATTAGAACAACTTCTCCTACGCAAACTGCATAGATAGCTGTGAAAGGAAACATCGCCCATTATTTAGATACATTTAAGGAGAAACTAACGGCACCATTTCCACTCTAAGACGCTGTGGGTCACGATAAAGAACACAGAGCACGCTTGAAATCGCCATAAGTTCCAGAAGTTTCATCAGTGTTAATGATATCAGGGCCAATTTGCACAGTGACATAACCCGACCTTCCATTCACTGATGGTCATCGGCCTTTCCCCTACTACAGAACACTGACATTGCAGTACCAGGACTTCTATTTAAATAATGATTTGCGAACTCATGCTTGTTTTTCATCAGCTCCTAAAATACATGAGTATATAGTTTTAATTTTATAGAAATTTCGAAACTGATAAGAACAAATAAACTTCTGATGACATGAGCAAAGTTTCACGGTCCTTTCGTGTTTGTCGTGGAAAGTCTACTGCGCTGCACCGCCTTCGCACGTCACAGTTAAACGGTGACGTGGCTTCAGAGCAACGAAGCGTCTGCATCGCCTTCTCTAAAAATTATTCTCGTTTTATTTCTTTCAGATGAAGGCGACGGGTGCTTTCCTTCGAGAAAATTCCATCCAAAAAATTATGCCAACTGCAGGAAGGGCTTGAAGTGCAACGAAACTACCTTCAAGTGCGACAAGGACCACGCGCGCCACTTTTTGGGCACCTATCCCAAAGCAGCTGCAGAAATGGATGGAGTCATCGCCTTCCGTTAATACACCTCGTTTAAGTGCAGTAACGGCGTCACCTGGAACATGCGCGCTCGCCCACAAACGTAACAGCTCTGCTACTCTTGCACGTTATACATACAGAGGTACAGGTGCATGCAGATGCAGTGGTGACACATTTGCAAGCTTTTACAGCACTTTGATTACTTGGGACGGGCGAGAAACGTTGCAGATTTATGATGGGCCTATGGCGGTCAGATTACTCGCCAGAAATTGTTGCCCATATGTGTTAGAAGAACCGAGGTGCTTCTTCTGGCAGCCTAAAAGAAATAAATGATACATGGCACAGTTTGATTACTAAACGCCACGATATAGGTCAGCATCGATTAGCCATTGTTAATCTATACTGTGGGAGGCGGAGAGGGGAGACAAAGAGTAATGTTAACTAGGGCAAAGTAGATTAAAATGAAGCGACAAAACCCATTTCGCAATACACGCGTATCGTTCCATCACTGTGTGTGTGCATGAGGAAACCATCTTGAGCAGAGTTCATGGGCATTGAGCGCTTTCTAAATAGAGCCCACTCCATCGGTGTTCACACACAAATAAAGAAAGTGTAATGCATTTTACTGGCAATAATAAAAAGCTACCTTGCGTCGAGTGTATCTACGGCCTTCTGGCATAAATTGTTTCCTTGTCGGTGTGCTCTGTTGTTGAACATAATGTTCGATCACTTCAGCCGGCAGTTGTAATCACAGGAGGGACATATGGCTTGGCAAACCAGCAACAGTAACCGTTTCCGTCGTCGTCGTCGTCGTCGTCGTCGTCGTCGTCGTCATCATCATCATCGTCATCATCATCATCATCATCATCGCAGTTTTAATCAACGTCGATCGCGTTGAGCCGAGGGTAGGCCTATCACAAGCGCCGAATTCGTGCGTCGATCTATACACCCTGGCGAACTCGAGGGCCTGACCTGAAGCTGATTAAGCCAGTCAGATGAAGAAAACTGCTTTTGTAAGACAGCTTTGACCACACGGATATAATATAAAATGCTCTTCGTTTCGTAGCGTGCCCACACAAGAAGCGAGAAGCGACGACAGAGTGCACTACGAACATCAGTACGTTGGCGTTCTCGAAAGCTACCAGTCGCGCTCGCCAGCACTTCATTATATGAAATGTGACTATGCGCATGAGCGAATGTTTTACATATTGTTATGCTTACTCATTATTTAGCTTACGAGCTGTACTGTTTGACTCTTCTAAATAGGCAACAAGGTGAGGCCCCTTGTATAGCAACTTAAACTACCGCCTCGTTCGTCTGCTTTACATTGTTTGCGCACGTAAAACCGAAGAATTTATTTCGCTACAAACGGTGTCAGTGCTGGGATCGGAGTTCGCGACAGGAAACCGCCCGTTCTCTAAATGAGCGATCATACACACAAAGTCTTAATCTATGCCTACTTTATAGAACACATAAATTGTGTGCATGGAACGAGTATGAAGAAGGATAAGTTGGCAGCATAACAACACTCCCCTACCACGGTTTCCCGCTCGCTGTTTTCTAAGGTATTCGGTCGCTCATGTCAGTGGCACAAATACTGATGAAGTAAGATGAACGGCCATTATAACTCTTGAATTCGTCTGAAACGTAGCTGCTTCCGTTTGACAGCGGACGTCACGAGAAGACATTGTGACACCTTATTTATTTATTTATTTATATGCTTACTTATTATACCCTTACGGCCATTCAAGTCGTTGCAGAGTGGAGTGAGCTATAGGGCAAAGCACATGTATTACACGAGAAAGAAAAAGAAAAAAAAGTAGTAAGAGTAGTACAAGCGGACGTGCTTAATAATTTGACAGGAATACGATCAAATTCTCTGGATAGGAATGTACAGGACTTGATAGGAACACTCTTTCTGATATTAGTTCTCTTGGTTCATAGCCAAACTAGACAACATGAAATGTAAATAGTCACGGTTGCTACGCTGTACATATCGTATGTCAGAAATACTGTACATAGGAGGTCTCGTCAGGACAGAACGTTTTGTGCCACCCACTTTTGCTGCATTTACTTATCCCTACTTTCTGTCCTATTTTATTTCCCTGTTGCTCATGCATGTTTGCCTTCCCTCGCTCGTGCTAGGTAGGGAAGTCACGTGGGAGCCCCCTGACATAAGAACAAAAATCACGCGATGCATGGAGGGAGAAAATGAAACCAGCCCCGGTACGGTTCAGCCGCAACCACGCACAGCCTCGTTTTTTTGTCTTCGGGCACCATGTCCTACTTCGGAAACCCTCAATAAATCATATACTATCTAAAGCATCTCGCCCCTCCACAGAATAAATGTATCTAAAGATTAAGTTTTCAGACGGGTCTAATATACGCCTAATGTTACTGAATAGAGCATCACAAAATTAAATTAACGTAAACAACAGTTAAAAAAAATCTAGTCAAGCAAAGGTCAGCAATCAATTAAAGAATAAGATTTGTCACAACTGAATGTATTTCTTTCCTTCCTCGCTGACTTATTGCTAGTCCCATGGAGCGGATATGTGACATCATTACAGGGTAACCAAACCAAGCGGGTAAATTTAACCCGATTCTTGACTAATCCTATATTATGGACATGCGCCATGGGCTTTGAGGTTAATAATTTGCGGATAGTATCCACCGAGAATGACCTTTGTGGTAATGCATATAATAAAGTGGGGGTGCGAGGCTGCACGCATGGCCAGAAAAGAAAAGGAAAATAGTAGCGTTCAAGGGTAGGCCAAGCTGCAGATTTGGCAATTACAAGGAATCTTGCCTCAGGGAGGAAAAAGAGCGACTGTAGAATTAGAACTATTGCGCCGATTTTGAAGCAAATGTAGACACAGCCGGCCCATATCTGTGAATCCAAAAGTTGCATTTATGACTGGATAATAGGATAGTACAATAGGACGGTATTATTTCACAGTGACAAGCTTTGCAAGATATCACACTCCGTAACAATAGCAAATGCTTGCATTCCGTAAATATCAGACAGCAGTTGGTCGTTGAAAAAGTGTATCCCCTAAACTTGACCAAAGTGATCAAACAACGAGATATGCACACAAGAAACAACGAGGTATGCACACAACGAGATACGAATCAAATAGGAACGCTTACTAGTTTCTTGTGTTCTGTTCATCCAAAGTAGCATTCGACAAGCTCATCGTAAAGGAAAAAGAAGAACCGACCCAAACTAACGTCCTCCGGAGCCATTCTAGAACACTCACACAGCACATGCCCGCGAACTTGCACTAATGATGATCTCATTTACATCTTGACAGAACATCTTTACAATGCCTGTGGAGGTTAGTTGTGATGCCTGTAACGGCAGTTTGTTATATAGGTATCCAGCCCTAAAGAGATATGGCCGCCCTTTCAGTAGTTTCAGTAGTTGCATTCTCCGTCAGCGCGAAGTGCAGTGGAAGCACGGAATGCTTTTAATCCAGTGCTTGCAACTCTCGAGTAAGCCCCATAGCTCACCCACAGCTTCCTATTCGCGCAACGGCGACTGGCCATTTGGTCGTCCCAGATGTGATCAACGCAGATCACCAGCTATGGAACTCCATTTTGGTGTCAAGGTGCTTCACTGCACACAGTCATCAATTCCGTCTTCTTGTCGTCTTTCTATTGCCCCTTTCCCTCATCCCCAGTGTAGTGTAGAAAACCGGACGCTAGTCTGGTTGACCTTCCTACCTTCCCTTTCCTTGCTATCTCTCTCTCTTTCTCTTTTCAGTAGTTTACTCATTTTGAGCTTAAATATAGTGACCGGCCACTCGTGCCGAAGTTGCAGCCATGCCATCTGTAATTCGGATCATGGGAGGCATTTGAAATCCTGCCTTAAGGAGAAAGGTGGAACCCCGCATCAACAGTGATCAGCTGCTCGGATGTGATACTGAAACGAGCTTCTTTCGCTCGTGAGCTTAACTGGCCGTACTTAGCGCGATCAACCTGGGTGCTGGTCTTGCAGGGTACGGCTCGATCGTCGATTGGAAGACCATAAAACCAGCGATTGTCGAGCGATGTACTTCTATGCGGACATCCTCACAGTGACGAATTCCTTAATGGGCGTGTTCATCCTGGCATTCCAGGATGGTTTCGAAACGACCAAGATCGTGAGGAGCCCAATAAGCAACATGCTGGATGGCAAATGAAGGTAGCCGCACTGGGTACACTTGGGCGGAGTGTCAAAAGAGGCCACTGGCGCCCGTTGCCTCACGTCACCGTTCGGTCCAGAAATTCTAGATGCTTCCAGCATTTAGAAGTTCAGGCCAGCGTTTCTCCAAGCCAGCGTTTCTCCTGCATTTCTCCAGCGTTCCTCGAGCTTTCCTCCGTGCCAGCGTTTCTCCGGGAACAGCTTGAGCTGTCGTTGCCAAGAATGGTAAGAAACCTGCGCCGTTTAGGTTTTCAGCCACACCAGATCTTATCATGCCACAGAAGGAGCATTTAAACGCTGTAGATTTGGTAGCGGCCGCGGTTCCAAGCTTGTGTCAGCAGGATGAAAAGAAGGACCACTGTACTGTGACGACGCTCCTGATATCGCTTCATCTTATGCCTAGCCTTGTGCCTTTGCATATTCGAGAAGAATAGCCTCCTTGTGGTGGCGGCCAGTGTTCCAAGGACCAGGATCTTCTCCTACTGGCAGTGCTTCCGCCTGATTCCGTGCAGAGTGTAGGCTACCTGCTTGCCGACGTCGCTCTCTGTAGGCACGCCAAGGCGTTGGCGTCGCAGGGATTCTGTGAAGAATCGACTTGTCACTTTGTTGGTGGTGAACTCGCTGTGAGGGATAGGCCACGAATCGGGTGGTTATATGATGATGATGTTCTTTTCTGGCACGTGCGTACTCAGGAGGATAGACCAATGTCTGCAGCGTTGCTTTCTTTCTTTCTTGCTTCTGATATCGTTTCCCTAACCCACTATGGGAGATTGGCCAAGGAACCAATGCTTTAAATAAGAGAGAAAATTAAACTCAGGAGTGAAAAAAGGCTAAAAAATGCGGCAGTTCTACCAATTATATTACAATAATTTTAGAGAGCCTTTGTTTTATAATGTATTGTTTTCAAATGGATAGCGAATCAGGAGTTATAGAACGAAATTGTATGCCATTGGGGATCATGTATCCAGTAAAGAAATGGGTTCTTGGGTTGCGTGTTTCCTATATCAGTAGCTCGTGTGCGAAAATGAGAGTCAAATGCTCCCCTTTGTTTAGTTGAGTAGGCACCGGCGAAAGTAATCTTTTGCTACGACAGCCACGACGATGCGACGCCGTCCGTCTACGCAGGAGACATTGGGGTCAACCTACAGAAACCGGAAAACTACTGGTTACTGACTTTCACATAAAACATTTTCGGTGTGCACCTCACGTGCGCAGTGCAAAAGACCAAGGTACACGTGCGTTGCGTCTAATAAGTTTAACTTGCATTTGTGCCTCATTGAAACAGACGCCGCACTTACCCCGGGACATTTGTGTGATTACGTCACACTTGCATGAACATTAAATAGCATTGACGTCATCGATTTTGCATTTGTGTAAACACACCATCACAGTTGCTGTAATTTGTATAAATATTCGCACCATGAACGTTTGTTTTGCTTAACCTAACGCAAATATTGAAGAAGCCTTCGTTTAACATCGGTTCTATCCAATTCGTGAGGTGCGTCTAATATTTTTGTGGCAAATGATCAACGCGCCAAGTAACAAAGCGAGCTGTAAAGAGAAGGACCAAGTTTCGGTTAATCCGTGTACTAGAGTGCATCATTCCCAATCGCTTACTGAACTACGCACCATACGTGCAGCTGCCTTAGACTCGGGCGCCAGAGTTCCCATAGTTATTTTTGTAGGAAACCCTCTGGGTTCTAAAATTCGCCACATGCTCTCGACTGTTGGCGCCATCTAGCGCTGGGCCAGAACAACGATCACGTATGTGATACTATCGAGTGCAGCTCCCTGTCACAGAGAAGAGACGCAGTAGAATAAAATTGTAACATTTGTGAAACGTCTGTGTCGGCGTCACTTTTGCCGCGGCCCTCGTTTTAGGGCCCGATTTTTCAACATGCTTCATGCCAACTCAACATTTGTTGATTCTGCAACCTTAACAGCCTGGCTTGCTCAGTGAAATACGGCCGATATCTACAGATGTGTCGGACAAGTGCAGCTGAGGAAAGCACTGGGTTTAGAAGTGGAAGCGCAGGTGCGAACAAGGCCCCGGAATGTTTGGCGCGTAACAGAACGTTCGGAGAATCGTGCAATTGTTTCGCCGGACTGAACATTAAACCTGCCTGCACAGAACATTTACGATGCGCTGTAAAAATGTTTACGCCCTCAAGGGAGTCTTCTTGTCGCACTGGGGACGACCCTTACCGTTAGAGCCTTACAAAAGTTTATAGAGGATGACAATGGAGCTCTAATAAGACTTGCGATTACAAAAGACGTAGTTGAGAACTATGTGATCATTCTGACAGCCTTGGTCGCACAGAAACATCCGACAGGAGAGTTCCCTATCTCTGCCTGTGAAATTTTCTCGCCGGATATTTCTGTAAGCCCAAGGTTGTCAGAATGAATACAGACTTTTGAACTGCGTTTCTTGTCATCGCGCGTCTAGTTAGAATTCCGTTGAAGGCCTGTATAAATTTTGTAAAGCCATAAGCAATGCGACAAGAAAACACCATTAAGAGCATAACCATTTTTACAGTGTGATGTCTCAAAGGCAAGAGATGGTTAGAAAGCAATTGTGATTTTTACAGCAAAGCTGTATATGGCTAATTTCTGATGAAAAATGTCCTATAGATATATAATATCCTGATGAAAAATGTCGTGTAGATGAAAAAAACGCAGCGTAGATCAAGAATTTATCCGCATACGTTGGCCGATCCCGAAGATAGCGGAATACCGGGCCGACCCGCTGCGGAGGTGAAGCAGGCTCTAAGCACTCCGCGAACTTGCAAAAGTAAGTTTAATATCTTACATCCAAATGCAACCTGTATAAGAATATCAGCTGATAAGGACAAATACTACGCTTTGGGCTACCTCGGCCACGTCTACGTTTGCACCGCTCTCTCATTGCCGGCGTTCCAAGCGCTCGCGTGTCTCCTTTCCTCTCCTTCCACTTTCCCGTGATGGCGGTCACGTAAGCGTGCTGCCCGCGGAAAGAAATGGAAACCGCTCATGTGGCTCCGATCCCGCAAACTTGGGACGTTTCACCGGAGCAACGGCCAGGTTTCAGAGGGAGTTTGTGGAGGGGGGGATAAACTTTTATTATCGAACCAGCACTTTGTGATGGCCGGGCCTAAGCCGCCCATGAGGGGACGTCGAGGGGTTGCCTCGCCGCCGCCTCACGGACGTGCTGGGTCGCCCAGGTTTGGTCGCCGAAGGCGGAGCTCCCCAGAGCCTCACGCAACCTCGACGAGAGGGTCGTGGTGTTAATCTGTGTGCACTAAGCTGGGCACTCCCACAGCATATGCGGAAGTGTAGCCGGGTGAGTGCCACAGCACCGGCAGTTTAGGGAAGTGTAAACGTCATTGAATATGAGGTGGAGGCAGGAGGGTAAAGGGTACATGTTTGTTTGTCGCAGAAGCATGGTGGTAGCCTGCGCCCGGCTGAATTTGGGGTGAGGTGGGGGGAAGGTTCGGCGACTGAGGCAAAAGGCCTAAAAGTGGTCAGATTGTCCCTGGTGTCCAACTCGTCTCCAGTCACTCCGGCATGGTTGACTAGGCCTCGCGCAATGGATTAGGTGACCTCGTTGAGGTTGGGAATCTGTGGGTGGACAGGGCCCGCACGGACCGAGATCCATGTCAGGGAGATCATGTTGTCTTTAGAGTGTGGTGCCTGGCAGAGGATGCGAAGAGCTTGAGCAGAAATACATCCTTTGATGAAGTTAGGAATGGCTGAGCGAGAGTCACACACGATGGTGTGACAAGTGGGATGGAGGCCAGGGCGATGGCCACTTCTTCACCGGTCTCCGCAGTACAGGTAGTGACGCTGAAGGCGTGCTGTATTACTCCATCGCGTGTGGCAAGGGTCACAAATCACGTGCCATCGGAATATTGGGCTGCATCAACAAATGTGACGCCAGGTCCGTCAACAAGGGTTTGTATGATAGCTCCGGCCCGAGCTTGGCGCTGGGCCCTGTTATGTTCAGGGTACATGTTTCTAGGGATAAGGTCTTTGTAGATCAAGCTATGGATGTCGGGATCGTTTGTTTGGGGGCCTGTTGCTGAAGGTAAGTGAAGGCAAGCGTGGGTGGAATAAAGCGTCCCGTTTCAGTAAGTTTGTGGAGAACCAAATTTTTGTTGCCTGTGCTGTGTGTGACCGCTTGCTGTTTTCGAGTGACCTCACAACCATTACTGCACTGCGCGACGTCGAACAACGCACGATCGCCTTGCTTGCGGTGAAGCAGTGCGAGCCCCTGAGTGCGGTGAGGTGCGTGTCTGTTCTAAGTGCCGGGGATTCGCTAGTAAAAGGTGTCGTGCCACGCTTTGCAACAATACATGGCTTTGCATATCCCCCGGTGCCTCATCATCTTCCGAGGCTCAACATTGTGGAGAAGGGAACCGTCGCGCCTCGCTTTCCTTTGACGTACACACGGCGTTTGACGCACGGCAATGGACACTTCGACATTAAGGGGCCTACATACACAGAATCGCTGGTCTTCCTTCACATTCTTCGAGCATGCAGACAAAGCGAAATACGCGCTATTTTCGTGTATTGTGTCATTGGTTCTGCACATTTATATAGTTCCTTCCCGCCTCCCAAACAGACTACAGCAAGTACGTTCGCTCAAATCGAGCAAAATAAACGATGAAGAAAAGCTTACAAAAACTTGACACTAAATTTAGTCGCAGAAATCCTCCAAGCGAAAAAAAAAATACAATACAATGCCGAAGGTTTTCGTGAAAGAGCACATGTTATTCTAAAGACGAAAATCTTGCAAGCTGGTCATCAGTGCAGTCGTAAAATTGCCGGAGATTGTATTAAGAAATGACGTGTGCAGAAATATAGCTTGGCAGCTGCAGGTACTTTCAGCTTTTCAATTGTTCCTTTAACTCTTCGACAGTGAGCAAGAAGTCAAGCAATTTTAACGTCGTTGTACGCATGGTGCATCAAGTAGGTGCTCATCCCAAGAGTTCCGTTCATTATAATTTTACATATTTTTCGCAGTGATGTCCAGTGATGTACCTCATAACAATGAATCGTCCGAAATTTAGCTTAGACAACTCCCTGTTGCATGTGCAGCAGCATATTCGTGGAATACTTCATTCATATTTCCAGAAATGCGCTTTACGGAGGCTCTTCTTAACTTCATTAGAACATATTAAGAAACCTTGGTTTCAGTCAAAGGCACAGCCACTTCATAACGCCAGCATCCTTAATACGTGACACACTAGTATCGGCTAAACTGTGCATTACACCGATTGCGATATGCCATTTTTGCACGTAGTTATCCCACCACGAAAATAACGCGAGGGGGGGGGGGGACTTTCGGTATCAGAAAAAAAGAACAAACTGTATTATTATTATTATAACGCGAAGTGTTGCCGCAAGGAAACAGAAAACGACGAATAAAATGGGACGCCCGCAGAGATTTATTTCATTTGACAGCGACATGCCATCGCGACATAGAGTAAAAGGACAAGTGCCGAAGTTTTAGTCACTGCCCGGGATACCCGTCAGAGGTATTGGACAGGCAGCACTTCTGAAATGCCCTCTGCATAATCGAACGCGGCTAAGCACTTACGTATGGCGCTGTATCTACTGCGCGACTCCGAATACTGCTTGCTTGACACGCCAGCGCAATAGTGCCGATCGAGTTGCGGAAGATTACGATTTATAGGCCGCAAGCACACGTTGAAAAGCGTTTTAAATAAGGTGCAGAAACATGGCGCAAATTCCCTAGTGGCAGCCCCAGCTCGCCGCCTGGCGTGAGGCGATGTGGTAGGGGACGAGGATAGCACATGGGAGATCTGGCCAGCCTAGCCAGGTTCAACGTGCGAAAGGTAATAGATAAAAATCCACGTAAGATTCGTGTCACGAACACGAATATAACGCGAGGCAAGTTCTGAAGCGAAAAATTACGGCAAACAACAACAACAGCTTTAGGTATACAGTCCAACGCCTTTATAACGAACGCCTTTATAATCCTGCTTGGACTTCTTGTCCGAAGTATTGTATAAATAAATATAAATAAAAAATAAGTGTTTGGGGCCGCCCAAATGATTCGTTATAAAGGTCAGTTCGTTGTAAAGGTCGCCAGATGTTGTGACCACATCAGAACCGGGACAGTGTTAATTCGTTATACACTAAATTTCGTTGTATAAGCGCTCGTTGAAGAAGGGCTGGGTTGTATCTATATTGTATCTATCGGCTAAGCAGCAACCGCCACCGCCAGCTAGGTCAGGAAATGTTCGCAAATATACGTTTGCTTCAGAAACGCTGTTCCTTCTGGTAGAGGCTTTGCAGAACTCTTAGCGCTGCTGAGTGGCTAGCTGGGCGCAAAATGTTTCGCGTAACAAATAGTCTCTTCGATTTGACTGCATTATTCTGCATTATTTCATGGACTGCAGCACTTCTGTCCATAATTCTAGGCTACAACTGGTGCCGTCTTCACTGCGCTCTTCGATTTGACTATTTTGCAACGCACCTCTTGCACGAGTTCTCAATCAGCTCACACTCGCGGCACTTTGCAGAACAAACATCGTGAAAGCTCTCGGTAGCAGAGGACACGACGCAGCGCCAGTTTACAATAATGGCCCGCGGGCGCACATATCTCTCACATTTGTTATAACAGTTAACATTGTTGGCATAGAAATTTGAGGTACAAGTTGGATGCCTGAATGGCAGTGAGGCCAGTTTCGATCGGTAAATTGCTAGGAACGCTGTTTCTGACGGAGAAAATGCAGCAAATCTGACCTGTCTTGTTATAGTCTATATACAGCGAAGTATACCAGGCATGGTTCGCGCGCACCTACTCATCTGACTCGTGGATGCCGCGAATGAGGAGCACTGCAATGCAAGGCACCTTTGCAAACAACCAGCGTTGTAGAGATTCAAAGAGACAAGCTGGCTTTTTTTGGCAATGGTTTTTGGGGTACCCGATCTACCCTTTGAGGCGCAAATGCGACCGTCTGCTCAGCTGCCGGGCGGCGCAACGCATGCAAGAAGCAAGGCCATCTCCTCCGTTACCCACTTTCCCGTTTCATCGCGGTTCTACGCGTCGCGGCCCCTTCTCCCTCTCTACCAGTGGCCAATTATCTGCATACCCGCAGGCTCGCTTACCCATATCTACCTTTCACAGCTGTGGGCAAACTAGTGTGAGCCATCGCTCCTCGATGGCACCGCCCTCCCGCAGCCTAATGTGAGCTATTCGGCGATAACGCGTGAGTAGTAGCAGCAGTACGTGGCAGCCACGGCCGCTAAGACAGACGCATGGGGGTTCGCCAAGAAAGCTTTGCACTAAAAACAGCATTCACGCACATAATTACGCTCTTACAACGTAGCACTATACCGATGGCGATTATTGTGATAACTAAAAGAAAATATCCTCCCTTCTGCATCTTTTACAGCACCATTTGAAACATGTACAGGCGACTGCTTTATGTGATTGCGAAGCGACATTTTTACAAGGTTGATATGCCACGTAGTTTAGCACCTAAGAGGGCAGCTTTGGGTGCCCGTTCTTGTGGCGAGCGCCGGCGTTGGCGCTGTTCCTGGTAGCCAAGCGAACAAGCGCAGTGCAGGATGAAGGCGAATGCGGAGAGCAGTGGGAGATGAAAGATGGCGTTAACGAAGAGAGCTCGAGGAGGAAAGCAGAGGAGGAGGGTGCAGCGGAAGCATCAGACGGAAAGCAGAGGAGCAGGATATGGCGAAAGCGTGAAAAGAAATGCGTAGCGTAGAGCCGCGCAAGACGAACTGTGCGGCGATGATGACTACGAGATGGCGCCGGAGTAGCGCGCGTCGTCTGTTGACCAAAGCGCTTCATGAGTGGAGGTCCGTCTGCGGCTGCTGCTGCGAATTCGCGTCCACGTGTCACCGTACGCGCTGCCTCTCACGGTCTCTCGGTTAGCGAAGCAGTCGTACCGCACTTCGCTTCGTTGGGAAGGTGCCGCACGATACCGATTGTCAGCGTGAGCCAATACATCGCGAAATGAAAACACCTATAGAGCTGCACTGGAATTTCGCGTTAGTGAGTATTGTAACTGTCGGTGAATTTTTCGGTTGTGTAGTTGTGGGAGCTGGAGGGAACTCTGGGCATGAGATTTTGATTGCACTCTATGTGTGAGCAGGCGCGAGTTCAAGGAGTGACGTTGTGATGTGTATAAGGCTACCGTTACGTGCAAAAAGTTCAGTTGACAGTCAGCTCTCTTCCTGTGATTTCGCCTGTCCATGTATATACAGAAGGGGTATTGTAAAAAGATGAATCGGTAACAACTCGCCCAATTTTTAATCTCACTGCAGACCATTTTGTTAGATGAAAAGTCGAAGTGGTTCCCGAATAGGATTGCTTTACGTTGATGGGAGGGCTGCCAGATTGCAGAAGCTTGTGCGCACAGGATTCAAGTTTTGAGAACAGCGTAGTGGAAACGAAAACATATCTCGAAACGGGAGGAGCCGCACCAACTGATAAAATGCCCGTCGATATGACGGGTGAAAACAGGGGCCCTATTGCGCACCACAGGAGCCGACGTTGTGAAACAATGAGGTAGACGCGCGAAATACGCTTAGTAGAAGACGAGGCTTGCATCGCTATATTCATTGTTGTAATAAACGCGAAGCGCAGGTGTAGGCACTGCACTTGAACTTTCTGAGGTCACAGGGCACTCTGCTGCACTTACACTGTATGCTAACAGAACTAGTGCCGAAAGTGCAGCCACATCGAAGAGTCGTATTCATTCCCACAGAGCTTGGGATTCGCATAATTCAAATATTTATCAAAATTGTAGCACCTTCAGTGACCCTTTTTTTTCCTGATGCACAGGACGTGTTGCACATTGCAGATCATGGGCTCCTCCAACCTGCTCGTCGTTTTTGCACACGCCACCTCGGTGCTCGTGGCGCCTCCGCGTGCTGCAGGTAGTCTGTGCACTCCGAACTTCTGCTCTAACGTGACGTGCAAGCCAATCGAGGCCAGCGAGTGCAACGGGAAGGTGGAGCCCAACGCCAGTGACTGCGGCTGCTGCGAGCAATGCATCGTGCCGCTCGGTGAGCGGGGACTCGAGATCCTCGTGCTTTTTCTCAGTTGTTGCGGTGGGAGAGCCCAATACATAAGACAAAGCAAATACCTTACTATCAAGAAATGTTTATGATTAGATTCTTCGGAATTTTGCCTTAATCAGGTGTCCTTTTGTGCGTGAGTCTTTCGCACTATGAATACGTTTTTGGTGTTTTGTACAATGTAGCAATGACTAACGATAACGCCTTAGAGGTTTTTGGACAATGAATCAACAACTAAGGATAATTATGCCTAACGATAACTCTAATGGCAAGCATTGACATTATAAACGTGAACTGAGGAGGAGGAGGAATAAACTTTTATTGTAGAACCAGCACTTTATGATGGCCGGGCCTAAGCCTCCCAGGAAGGGACGTCGAGGGCTTGCCTCGCCGCCGCCTCGCTTGGCTTCACCTACCATCAGTAACAGGGCCCCAAACAACCGATCCCGACCGACATCCGTAGCTGGATCTATATAGACCCTATCCCTAGAAACATGCACCCTGAATATAACAGGGCCCGGCGCCAAGCTCGGGCCGGAGCTATCATAAAAGCCCTTGCCCACGTACCCCGCGTCACATTTGTTGATGCAGCCCAATACTCCCATGGCACACGATTTGTGGCCGTCGCAACACGCGATGGAGTCTTACACCACGCCTGCAGCGTCACTACCCCCACTGCCGAGACGACTGAAGAAGTGGCCATCGCCCTGGCCACTTTAGATCCCACCTGTCACACCATAGTGTGTGACTATCGCTCAGCCGTCACTAACTTCAGCAAAGGCCGTATTTCTCCCCAAGCTCTTCGCATCCTGTGCCAGGCACCACACTCTAAAGACAGCATAATCTCCCTAACATGGACCCCGGCCCATACGGGCCCTGTCCACCCACACCTCCCCAATCTCAACGAGGTCACCCACTCCATTGCGCGAGGCTTAGTCAACCGCGCCGGAGTCACTGGAGATGAGTTGGACACCAGGGACAATCTGACAACTTATAACGATCTCGTTAAGGCCTTTTACCTCAGCCGCCGAACCTTCCCCCCGCCTCACCCAAAGTTCAGCCGGGCGCAGGCTACCACCCTGCGTCTACTACAAACAAACACGTACCCTTCACCCACCCGCCTCCACCTTATATTTCCAGACGTCTACACTACCCCCAACTGCCGGTGCTGTGGAATTCACCCGGCTACGCTTCCGCATATGCTATGGGAGTGCCCAGCACAGTACACACAGACTAACACCACGATTCTCTCGTCGAGGTTGCATGAGGCTCTGCGGAGCTCCACCCTCGACGACCAAACCTGGGCGACGTGATCTGATGGCCAGAACCTTTTTCTGTTTTATCATTTCTGCGATCCCCCTCAAAACTGGCACTATGCATATCAAACCACCTCGCTGAGCATTACGTACTTGCGGACCCAAAATTCTAACCCATAACAAGGAGTATGGACGTGAAGTCAGATATGTATTGTTGTCCAATTTACAGCTTCAACTGCATTGCTGCAGATAAGCAGATGGTGATAAAGGTACATTTTTAACGTGTTGGGTACTCAACAGTAAATCGGCATTGATGACGTCAGTGCAAACCCAGTACAGAGTTCCACAAATGGCGTATCCAAGAGATTTAGAGATTTGTCGAATTCTTAAAACTAGACTTGGCTTTGGTCTTCTTGCACGCACTGCCGACTGCGTGCTCTAACGTTGCATTTCCTATTTATAAAGCTGCCGCTTATAAGCAGCTAGCTCGCATGTGAGCGACCGCTTCTGATAAGCGAGAAAGAGAGATCACATTTAATGTCAGAGAGGTGGAGAGGTCAGCCTGAGTGAAGTGCCTCGAGCCTGCTACTCCACGCTCCGGGAGGGGTTTGAGCGAATAACAGAGGTAGGATGCGAAGAGAAAGGAGGATGGTCGTATGGTGTATATGATGAGGGCTGCACATTACACGGTTTCTGGGCAATGCGTACGTGTACACTTCACTGCAAAGCACAGTCATCTTCGTGGACATAGAAGTATACTGCAGTGTAGCTAGGAGACTGTCTATAGCTTTCAAGATTTGTGCCACTGCTTGCGCCACTGGCCTATTTAAACCAGACAGTAGCAGCTGCAGGGCGTCGATTATTTGTCGCGGCATTGCTCTGACGACAGAGTCCGATCGTGACATCTGAGTGCACTGTCCTTGCTCAACCTGACAGTCTAAGGCCTGTGTGCGCGGCGGCAAGCATGGTCATACGTTACATTCCATACGTGCGCGGCTGGCATGAAGCAATGACTTGGAGATATCTATCGATGCGTATTCAACTACCGTCTGCTTGACCTGCGGAATTGGAGCCCGGGAACTCTCGTTTGGACCTACAGCTTGTCCACGCCGACGACGCGTTCGTCTCCTCCATTACTGCGTTGACGTTGCCGCCTCCCTGTGGGGCATACGTGTCTTGCTCATTTGGTTCAGCATTTTTATCTGCTTTTTCTGTTTAGGACAATCCTTGGAATTGGCCTTGTGGGGTCCATCGCAATTCGAGCACTCATTTCTTTTGCTATGTATGAAGAAGCATTATGGCTGCCGGGCCACAGCGGAAGCATGCCGTCTGTCCTGTGCATAGAGTGCTCACGTGACCTAGCTTTAGGCACTTGTGACACTGCAGTGGTAGGGGCACATAAGGACGCACCGGGTGTCTCACGTATCCCGCTTTGACATAATCAGGTAGCGTGTCTCCCTCAAAAAGAAGCTTTACGCTCGTCGACCGAAGCAGTGAAAAATCTATGACCTTCACTCTTGAAGACAGACGCCTTTGTAGCTCTACGTCGCATATGTCACGCACGACATCGGAAATAACACCTGCCGTAGCGCGGCAACCGTGCACGATGAACGACCGGACTTCTATTTGTCCTGGTATGCGCACGGTTTTCATTTTTTTTAGGATGGCCTGCGTCGTTACTTGCCGTGTGACTACGCGTTTATTTGTGTTGAAGCGCACTTCGTAAATTCCTTGCGGAGCCACATTACCAATGTAGGTATTAAGAATCTGTGTACAGAATTTAGATGCTTAGAGACGTCGAAAGGCACAAAGGCAATCTTGTAAGTCGGAGTAGGCGGTCCGTTGGGGCCTTGCTCACTCACGTCTTTGGTTGTCTTCCAGTATTTTCTCTTCAGTCGTTTGCCCTTCGCGATGGTGTAGTCGTTGTCGGAGTCCATTGGCTCGCTATTGGAGAAACAGGAACCGGACATCTCCATGGCTACGTGGCAAGCCTTACACTACATCACTGCTTGACGCTGTGCGAAGAGGCGTGCTCGACGCAAGTGACGCCTGTCTTATCCTCGGACGGCTTCTCATCCAAGAAGCACAATTACTCCTCCACTATGACAAAACTATCGCACAAGGCAAGAAGCTACGCTTGCTCACATGATTACGTTTTCGTACTTCTCCCTGATAAGCAAATTTTCGCACCTCGTGGGCGCCTTGTGTTCCTTACATTTATGTTCAATCGCTTGTCTCAATGATTTTCGTCTTGCTTGCTTTCATCTTCTGTTTTTCCAGAAAAAGAAATGAGTGCATAGTTGGTCACAATAGCTTAAGGGAAACGGGAGTCACTTCAGAAAGTCTGAATTCCTGCTAAGCCTTTTCACACAACCTCGAAATCTGCGCTTTACTATGACGCAGTCCCGAGGACCTTCACATTGATATACTACTAAATTACAATAAAAATTTTACAATGTTTTGAGACAGCAGAAAAAATTCACGTTTGTCGTTAAGCCCTGCTCCCACAACCTTTGCTGCCGACTGAACATGTACTTTTCGGTGAAGTTGTTGGGTGGCGATGGTGTATTGCAACTTGAGTAATCAGATATCGAGGTCCACAATTGCTACGCCTGAGCGCCTCTTGCGGTATCAGTAGTGGTATCTCATCAGACATCCAGTCCTCTCTGTTCGGAATTGAAATAGAAGACGAAGAAACTTTGCGGGCTATAATGGACGCTCCAGGAAACACAAAGTATTGCAGAAACCCACGCTGAAGGCATTCTACAGTAGATTATCAGGAGCGTTTTATTCAACTCGGTTGCTAGGGTACAAAAGAAACGGTTCTGTGTTTCCTGTCACATTCCAAGAGTAACAGAGCAGAGAATGAGCATTTTATGCAACAAGTAGCCGTTCTGGAGGATACGCAGATCATGTGTTTATTGAGCGCACTAGAAGGAAATTATTGCGCACAGTGAAAAACAGCTAGGCGAATAATGCCACAATTTGCTTTTTATAATCATGCACTCGCAATACATTGTACCTCCTCAAGTATTGTTCTTGCTGATATAGATATATACCTGAGGAGGCTCACAATGCGGCCCTGTCGAGAGGTAATTCGCGTAAGGATGCAGCCCAGGAGGCACTAGGGGCATCTTTGCATATGACACAGTCGAGTTTTCATGGTCCTTTCGAGTTCGTCGCGGAGAGTCTACTGTACTGTACCGCATTCGCAGTGCAACAGTGACTCTGCTTCACCCGTCATCAAAGCAGCGACCCCCCCCACTCCCCCGCCGATGACCCTTAGCCCAGCAGACGGAAGACGAGGCAGTCGTCCCCTGGCGCGGCCACCCCGAAGACAGAATGGTTACCTATGGTAAAATCATCATGCGTTACAGTAAGGCAAGAATGAAGTACTCACCTCCTCACAAGTTACTCGATAAGCACGAGTAGACTACATTACAGACGCTAGTACATTACGCTGATTATTACCGACGCGCACATTCCCCACACCCTCGCTGCACAGTCACATCTACCCAGATGTTTACACAACACAATGCAAAGCGTGCGAGGCGGCTTGCGTCGACCTCGGCCACATAACCTGCACATGTCCCGCAGCGACACATACCATTAAACACAGCGCCAACCCTACATTTAAGATCACCACGTCCTAGCAGTGGGAGGCTGTGCTGCTCGGCGCATGCCTGGAGAACCAACTCTGGACAGTCCGGCTAGCCGAAGACGCAGCCTAGACTCAAAGTCTGGCCGCCGCAAGAGGAAGGGGAGCTCCGGTGGATCTACTCTGCCGTACCCCGCCATCCTTGAACCCAGCAAGGGCATTTAAGTTTTTGTTCTCTCTATCTCTGTCTTTTTACTTCGGAATAACTATGAGTCTGCGTCGCCTTCTCTGAAAATTATTTCCTTGTTTCTTTCAGACGAAGGTGACGTGTGCTTGTCCTTCGTGAAATTCGGTTCGCGAAAGTGGCCCGACTGCAAGCAGGGCTTGAAGTGCAACGAAACCACCATGAGGTGCGACAAGAACAGCACCCGCCTTATTTCGGGCAACGACAACGAGCACGCTGCCACAACGGATGTGTTCACCATGTTCCTATAATATAGCTTGCTTGTGTCTATTAATACTGTCTTTTGGTACACGCCCGCTTGTGCTCAATCCTAACAACGCTGCCACTCTTGCACCACGTGGTACGTGCAGACGTACAGGTGCATGCAGATACAGTCGTGACAGATTTGCAAGCTTTTCCAACTTTTTTTTGGTTAGCTGGGACGTGCGAGAAACGGTACAGTTTTATGATGGGCTGATATCTGTCAGCACTACTGGGCAGAATCGGTTGCACTAATAAGCGCATGGATGTTAGAAGGACGGAGGTGCTTCTTCTGGCAGCCTAAGAGAAGTAAGAAATACAGGCCACAGTTTTCTCAGTAAACGCAGTCATATGGGTCGGCATTAATTAGCTTTCATTCATCTCTACAGTGGCAGGCGGAAAGGGAAGATAAACGGTTCCGTAAACTACGACAAAACAGGCGAAAATGAAACCACAACACCGTGTTCGCCGTATGCACCTATGTGCATGAGGACACCATTTTAAGCAGGGCTGACGGGCATTCAGACATCTTTAAATTAAGCTCACTCCATCAATGTTCAGGAACAAGCAAAAAAAAGTGTAATGCTTTCTACCGGAAATATAAAAAAAAAAATGCTTCCTTGCGTCGAGTGTATCTATGGTCTTCTGGCATCAATTTTTTTCTTCTCGGTGTGCTCTGTTGTTGAAGATAAGGTTACATCGCTTCCGCCGGCACGCGCAGTCGTAGGAAAAAAAATATTAAATTATGGGGTTTAACGTGCCAAAACCACTTTCTGATTATGAGGCACGCCGTAGTGGAGGACTCCGGAAATTTCGACCACCTGGGGATCTTTAACGTGCACCTAAATCTAAGTACACGGGCGTTTTCGCATTTCGCCCCCATCGAAATGCGGCCGCTGTGGCCGGGATTCGATCCCGCGACCTCGTGCTCAGCAGCCCAACACCATAGCCACTGAGCAACCACGGCGGGTTCAGTCGTAGGAGGGACTAATGGCTCGAACATATTACGCAGATCCTACGCACTGTGACAACAGATAGAAGCGAAGCATTCCATGCTGGATGCTTTGGTTGACGATAATTAGCGGTAATGTTGACGGGTAAAGCCTAATTTCTTCAAGGTTTAGTCTAACAGGAGAGCGGTGAGTTGATGTTAAACGTTACCTTGCGGGCACCACTGCTGTCTGCGTAGTACACAGAACACACAGGGAGAGGTGTTTGCTTGAGGTGGTGGTGTGCGCCATGTTTCATAACCTATGAGATGAGAGGGTTGAGCATAGTCATTGCCTCACGTGGCACATAGCATTATGGCAGAAGTATTAAACTTGAATTGGATTATGGGAGCGTACGTGCCAAAACCACAATCGGATTATGAGGCACGCCGTAGTGGCGGACTCCGGATTCATTTTGACAGCGTGATGTTCTTTAACTTGTCCCAAAATCTAAGTGCATGTCCGTTTTCTATTTCGCCCCCGTGGAAATGCGGCTGCCGTGATTGGGATCAAATCCACGACCTCTAGCAATGCCAACGTCCGCTTGAGATACTTGCATGGTGTTTATTTTTCAGAAATAGCAGCAGCGTACTCTGTCCTACTTTGAAGTTAAGCTAATCCAGTTTACCCGCAACCGCCGTCGTATAGTAGTGGGGTTTGCTCGCCTTCTCACGTTTTCTTGATTGATTAAAGTTTTTTTTTAAATTCATGTTGTTAAGGACTAGGTAACTGAACGTTTATTTGCTTTGGCTTCATTCGCGTGCAAAATATCCATTAAAGCCAAACCAACTTGGAATGGTTTAAAGCTGCGGGGCAACGCAGCGTTCGAATTTTTGCTTCTGGAGAACTTCTGCTATAAAGGGGCGCACCAAGCTTGGGCAAAACACGGCAGCGCGTGGCAAGAACTGTCTTCGCCGTATCGTATGCTGTGAAGCGTCAAACGTGGCCCGACTTTCTACTAACGCGAATTCGCTCATTGTAAGTGAAAACTATTCGGCTTTTTAGTTTAACTCATAATCGGGAACATCGCGCATTGGCAAATTGGCAAACACGGAGTTTCTTGGCGCACGCGGAGCAAATTTCGCTGCGTCACGTCAGAGGGCAGCCGGCGCCGCTAAGATAGCGCTCGCCGTGCTCATGACAATTTCGCCGTGCCCTGTTATGTGATTACTGTACGAAAATAGTGAACTAAGGAAGGACAGCTTCGCAACCACTAATAACGGGTTTTCATTACCTTCATCGATCAGGGACCGCCCCTCCACTCCAACATATCGCACAGCCGACCACAACAAGGTCGGTACAGTAACTTCCTCTGAAGTGGTCCGAGCAGAGGCTGCAGCCATTGTACGTCTGCTCCCATGTCAGACCCGCCAGGACTCCCCATTTAGCCTAATTTGGCCATATGTCCCATTTTAAGAATGGGCCAAATACCGCGTGTTCGTGGTTAAAGAACAGCTGAAAGGGAAGCTAAAGTTGACAGTACGAAGAAGTGACGAAAAGTTTTGTCCTGCTAGGCACATGATAAAAAACGAAGCCAACCTATGTCGTCCTATAGGTAAGTTGAATTCCTTGATGTAATTAAAAAGGCACAAATGTGGGTGTTACGAAAGTGATTTTTTTTGGTGCGGGGGGGGGGGGGGGGCTTTTGCCACGTTCATAAACCTTCAAAGGTGTTAACGTCACAACGCAAAGCTGGTCACCGGAATTCTCTGCAGCGTAACCGGTTTGCGCAGCAAGCATTGAAATACCTTCGTAAGACATAAATTGCAAGTTTTCAACTCGTGGAAAATATAAACAGCAACCGCTACCATATACCGAAGCGAAAAATCCGTTTGCGCGTCTGAGCATCAATCGGCACATGCGCAACTTTCAACAAGTCGCTTCATTTCCTTACAATACCGCAGAAAAATGCGCCGCGCCAAACAAAAGAACATATTCCACTTGAAAACAACCACGGAAGATCTTCCGTTTCATCCTGTAGCTGTGTTGATAAGCATAGCGCTTGTTTCTTAATAACGACTGCCGAAAAAGTGCGCTTACCTCCAGTTCGCTGGGAAACGGAACGGTTTCGCCTTGTGTTCTTCCCCGAGTTGCGACACCACGCAGCAGTGCAGCAAGCCTTGTATCCTTTCTTCAGTTTTCCTGACATTGGCGTAACAATCGGAGGCACAGACATTTTGTAACTGCTGAGCATACGAAAAAAACTTGCACCCGCATAGAAAGCGGCTGGAGCAGACGAAGGCAGTCGAAGCGACAAGAGAGAATGCGCCGCCCGTTGGCACTATAAATGAAGCGAAAAAGAAAATAGCCGAAAACCCATTTTATTTCCACACATAGTTCCATCACTTCGATTGAATGATACACAGGTTGAAAAGAAAAGCCACATATGCAAAAGCTATTGAATTTTCCTTTGGCTACCACAGTCATGGCGACCATTTATTGCCAATGCGAAAACTGTAGCCCCACTATCTCTGCCCAGCAGTCTACGTGTGCGCCACGGATGTGCCTTGATACGGCGACGTCACGACAATGACAGCGTCGACAAAGAAATACGCCTCCAATGCTTGCACTGACCCTTTTCGCGAAGCAGTTTGCTCTAGAGAAATCAGATGGCGCTTTCGGCGGCATGCCGCACGTTGCCACAGTGAAGGCGCACGAATACAAAACCATTAGCCCTTCTGCCCCGCTTCTGTGCGATCAGCTGTCGGAAATGCGACTGGGTTTTGGCTAATAAACTGTGCTCCATTCATGCTGCAAAATATTGACACGTGTACTTATCTGGCGACCACGTTTCGCCACCTAACAAATGTAATCGCACAGCGCGGGACGCGCTTGCATGTATCCGAAGTTTCTGGAAAGTTATCGATGCTTCTACCCGGCTGTCTGTTGTCGCCGAACGTTGTGTTATCTGATTTCATCGTGTGACGCGAATGGTGTAGAACATTGTGGAAGGCGCGCGGGTCCGAACGATTAGTCTGGAACATTCGACGCCTGCTGTATAAAAGCCGACGCACTTGCCTCGCTGATCAGATTTCCGACGATCGCCGACTGTGTTCGCTGCTTTCGTTGTGCTATAAGTGTAGCCTGTTTTGTGGGCACAGGTTCGCCCAATAAAATCTAGTTTTGTCTTTCACAGTATTGCTACTGTGTTCTTATCGTCACCACCACGTGACAATATTTAGCGGGGTAGTTAAGACGCGTGCAGTGGTTGGATGAAAAAGATTGTGGCTGAAATATTAAGGACTGGAATGAATCTGTGCGTCCAAGTTGACGGACCACTGCTACGTAAGGACTGCCTGTGCTGTCGACTGTTCGTGGTCAACGGCGTCCCTCAAAGATAAAAAAAAAATCACTCGTCAGCCAACATTGCAGCACTGACCAAGAAAAGACTTCAAACACGGAACACCTCCGCGAGTACCTCTAGTTGGGCAATGACAAAGAAAGTAGCGCCTCTTCTTGGCATATAGTAAGTTTCACACACCCGCCCCAGCTCACACGCAAATTCACGCCCACTCAATCGCCAACGCTTGAACAATAAGTTAACGGGCGCACACTTGAATCAATGCGCCGAAGCATGGGTGACGACGACAACACCGACAGCGCACGCTAATGTTGGTCCCCACAGTGAGCGAGTTACTAGCGATAATACGTATTTGCCACA
This sequence comes from Dermacentor andersoni, assembly GCF_023375885.2. Taxonomy (NCBI): domain Eukaryota; kingdom Metazoa; phylum Arthropoda; class Arachnida; order Ixodida; family Ixodidae; genus Dermacentor; species Dermacentor andersoni. The sequence continues at coordinate 54,806,296 of NC_092824.1, forward strand.
AGCTATGGCAGCATACAGAATATCTACTTTACAAGCCTTGTGCATAGGAAGAGCAAGTTTATCTCAACTGAGCCCACCCAAGAGATAAGCAGACAATAAACGATCAGATAGTGGCCCCACTGTGAACTTTACTGAGTCAGAAACGTGACAAATCTCCGATGAAATGTATTTGCTAAATAAAAACGAAGAGCTAAACACACTGACCGTGATTCGATAAAACATATTAAATTAGGGTGTTTTACAGGCCAAAACAACTTTTTGATTATGAGGCACGCCGTAGAACACTCCGGAAATTTCGTGCACCTGGGGTTCTTTAACGTGCACCTAAATCTAAGTACACGGGTGTTTTTTCGCATTTCGCCCCATCTAAATGTAGCCGCCGTGGCCGGGATTCGATCCCGCGACCTCGTGCTCAGCAGCCGAACACCATAGCCACTGAGCAACAACGGCGAATGTGATTCGATTCGCAAGCGGAAAGATGGGATAGCTTGGAATACATATTTAGCCCCGCTTTGATTACAAGCACCTATACGCTGCTCGCGCTTTTAGACAAAGCGTAATGAGCTCAGAAAGGGCTTACATGTTTATGCAGCAGGTTGTGAGAAACAGAAAGCTGCATCGGCAGTTTTTTATGTTGCTTTACAATTTTATGATTGAAGCTAACTATAATTAAGACAATTTATCTAGTTAGGCATGGTTAAAAAAATTCTTAGCATCTCCAAGCGACGGCAAATAACATCACCTTGGTTCTGTCCAGCTACGTGGCATTTGCATATATTTAATGCTTGGCTCAAGATACGTGGGACACCCTGCATATGACCGATAAAGCGAAAAATCCGGTGTTAACACCCGATGGTACCAAAGCGATGTGACCAGGTGGAGATGTCACGTTTGAAATGATGGTGAAACGTGATTACCTCATCAGCTATAATGGTGCGTGATGACGTCGTCACATCAAAGGTCGCGTGATGACATAATCTCGCCAAGCGTTACGTCAGGTGATAACGGCATCGCAACGTCCCATTATTGCCTGATGAGTTCAAGTGATGACATCAACACATCAAACACGACGTCACGCGATGACATCATATTGAAGTGTCGGTGTAACCTGATGACGTCATGTGATGGCTCTTGGAGAAGGTGCGCACTGCATCCTTCTCGTTTCTTTGTACTGGCTCCGGGATCGGCCCACGGTGAAGTAACGTGATTACGTAATCACTTCAAATGTCGCGCGATGACGTCATCATACCAAAGGTCACGCGATGAGATCATCAAGTCAAACGTTACGCTGTGTGATAACGACATCGTCAAGTGACAATATCGCCTCATGACGTCATCACGTCAAGCATGACGTCACGCGAAGACGTTATCTTCAAGTGACAATATCGGCAGATTACGCAATCTGCTGCATCTTGGAGAACCAGCACATGCGCTTCTCGCTTCTTTGCATCATCTTCGGGATTTGCCAACATTTTTGCGTGAGCATAGGTCGCACACGCAAACACGAAAAATCCCGACCAAATGGAGGCTAACAACTTCGCTGTAAAACGAAAGTCTGTGACCAGTGGTGGAACTGAACATGTGCCGTTGGGCCGTGCAGCCCGATGCTCTAACCATTAAGTCACGATCGCACGCATACCTTCCTTTGTTCTAAACATATCGCGCATACTTGCCTCAGCAGTTTCCCGCCTTCACTCCTCGTTGCAGCTCGCGATTTGGGGCGCTCCGTTAGAGTGCAAAGTGTTCGAGATCGGCTAACCTTCCATAGTACTTTACTCGTAGTAGTTTATACTGCGTAAAAAGTAAGTCACGTTTTACTGCCTTCAGGATATACTTAGGTTGATTCTGTTTATACATTTCTTCACCGTAGTAGAAATGCCACCATCGCTTACAATACACCGCATGGCAGAGACATGGTATGTACCCCCTTGTTACCCGCCGTGGTTGCTCAGTGGCTATGGTGTTAGGCTGCTGAGCACGAGGTCGCGGGATCGAATCCCGGCCGCGGCGGCCGCATTTCGATGGGGGCGAAATGCGAAAACACCCGTGTACTTAGATTTAGGTGCACGTTAAAGAACCCCAGGTGGTCAAAAATTTCCGGAGTCCCCCACTACGGCGTGCCTCATAATCCGAAAGTGGTTTTGGCACGTAAAACCCCGCAATTTAATTTTTTTTACCCCCTTGTACATCACTTACTCACAGATAAGTTCGTGAAGCGTGCGCGCCTCTCTTACGCTCGTTACATAGTCGTGCTGAATAAAACAATTACATACATATGCGGTAAACGGCTGCAGTATAAATTATTCAATCGCTGTCATATGGTTGTCGTCAACATGTCATCGTCTTGCTGCTGTCGTCACACAGGCAGGTGCGCTAGCGTCGCACATAATAAATCGATATCCACAAATACGTTGGTCCACTTTGTAATGCTTTGAGGGACAACCCAAACTATGCTGCGTAGCTAGCTACTTGCAAAGTTCTTCGTATAACAGCGATTCCCACAGTGTGCGGGATCTACACAATCGTTGCAACATCAATTACATGGGCGCTTCCAGCAAACCTCCTTCGTCACTGTCGGCATCGGTGTTGCCGTGGGGCTTCGCATATGTTTAGCTACACGTATGCCTTCATTTCCTTATTGACGTTTTAGCAACAATGCGTACGCACGTACAATGCAGGTCACTTGGTGGTAAATAATGTCAATGAGTCATTTGGCTGGACTTTACTAATCTAAAAGCCTTAAAATAGGTCATTACAGACACCAAACCGCCAAGCTCCTGAAACCACTTAAGTGGTTCAAATATGTACTTTAGGGCATCGCGTGTGTACGTACGACTTTTAATTCTGTGTTGCCTCACAGACCTTGCATCTACGCAGACATTTCGGACATCCATGCACGTTTTTCACACTCTACTCATATGCAAAGAGCATTAGCGGGTCAGCCGGCACTCCCCATGCGTCTGCGCATGGTGAGAAACTAATACCGAAAGGATTATCAGCAGTACTTATTTCAGAGATCGTTTGAGGAAGTCCAAGAAAAACACGGTTTGGGGTAATCTAAGAAGATGTGCTGATTAGGTTAAGCTTTGTTACATATGGTGCAGTTAACCCACCACGCAACAAGGAAACTCTTGCTTTGTTGCTAGGAATTCAGGCCTTAAGTTATAAGTCGTGCGAGATACAGATAGCGGCAGAAAACATCAACATCGCGATATAGTTTCCTTCTCATCGAAGAAGACAATCCAAACGAAAAATATGGTTTCAGTAAACAAAAGGAGATAGCTTGGCATAATAAATCAGTTGGTGTGGGTGTTCGTTCAGTTCATGAAAAGACCACCCACTCTAGGAAGGAAGAACTTCATCTCACTAGAATAACAGTACGCAGAAATACATCACTTTGATCCCGTAAAAAAAAAAAAAGATCCTACTAACAGTCAGTCTCAACAAGTAATGTATCAGTCCGTGGACCCCATTGTTCACCGAATAAAACAAGTTAAACAGGTTAGTTCTTTCCCAAGTTGATATCCGCATATGTATCACAAACAATGTATGAAATCTGTGCACCGAAATGTATGCCATGCATAACACTTCTAGTAAACCACTTCATGAGAAGCCTCCCCCCCCCCAAAAAAAAAAGAAGACACCAAGGACAACATAGGGGAAATTACTTGTACTATCCCCTGTGTTTTCCTTGGCCTCCTTGTTTGTTGACTTCTTATGATATAATTAATAAAATCGGACCCCTAGGTTAAGCCCTTTTCTTCTCGTCAGTAGTATACCACTTGTAGTATATGATACACTTTCGTCACTAAAAGCAAATAGTTAACACAAACTTTTAAAAACGTCGAAAAATTATGTCCGCCCAACTTTTCTGTCTGATCTCTAATTCTTTTTGTTTCTTTGATTCAATAATCTGCACCATCACTACAACGTTGTACTGGCACCACAAGATATTTACTAGGGATTGCGCTCCAGCTCAAGCTTGCCAAAATCCTAGGCAGTTACTAAAGCTGGCAGCACTTCTAGTTGCGGCAAGAAAAGAAACATTCGCTTTCATAGTTTTATGCCCAGTCTCTGAATCTCTGAAAAAAAAGAACACCATGTTATGCGCCTAAGCCAGGACACTAGTCTCGATTACTAAATAGATAAATCCACGAAATGATTGACTTTTGACTGCTTTCGAACAAACTGGCTGAAAATACAGTGCAAACAAAGGATATCGCAGGGACCATCTTAGTTTTGCTGCTGACTCCACTTCTTTACTCACGCTTAATTTCCTAATAATTATAAAGTCTGCAGTGTAATCTTTGTACAACATTCTTACTTCATCTGTTATCACTCTACTAGTTTCAACATGTTCTGGTAGCAACATTATGACATCATGGACAACTCTATCAACAGCTTTTTCAGGATGAATTTGCATCATGGCAACTTGCCTCCTCGTTTCGTGACAATGCTTTGTGCGCCCTACCGCATTTTCTGTCTTAAACAAATTAGAAATCAGGCTGGTTTCATTGCTAGGAGACAGCCGTAGCATAGTATTTCACGTTCCGTTCATGAAGCGATAGCTTTGCGGCCACCCACTCTGTAATTTAATGATGTGCTTTTATAAGTGGTGCAAGTCGAATACTTTAAGCATAAGCATCCGGCTTACCGTACTGGGGACGTATTCTGGCACGATCACTCCTGGTGCAACCATCACGTTTGTTTGAAGCAGTGCTAAACGAGCCAATCAGTTCATTTGGTTGCTTCTCGTCCGGGGCATATATTGACGGACAATCACTTACCACGATACTATATCGTTTCGGCAGGCAGTACTAACCCAGCCAGGCAGTTCATTCGGTTTTGCTGAGTCAATAAGCGCGCACTGAAAGTCATATTGCATGAAGTGATTACGTCCCTGGTTCACCCAACTTTTTCTGCAAGTTTTCACGTCCGATAAATATGGTATTTCACCGCATCAGCCAAGGCAGACTCACTATCGCGTTTGCGTGAAGCATTGCTAACCCAACCAGACAGTTCAGTCCATTTTGCTCAGTCAATAAACGCACACGCGAAGTCATATTGCATTAAGTCAATACGATCCTGTTTACCCAAATTTTTGTACAAGTTTTCACGTCAGATAAACTTCACATCGGGCGCGGCACCGCTGTTTGTGGAGCCAGGATTCCAAGGAAAATGCGCACTCTTGCTACATTACAGAAACTCCATGGGCGCCCTGAGATGTTTACAACAGTTTTCCTGCAGTTCCCGAAGGGTACTCACCAAACGGTAACGAGATCCAATAATATTTATGTAAAACACCCAGAACGTATGTCTTTATATAGACTTTTTGTTTTCTGCTATTACGAAAATGAGAGTCCTCTCTTTTTTTTTTGCAAAGTATACTTCCCTATTCACTAAGTAGCTTGATAGAACACTAAGGTACAATGTAATGATTTTACCGCTAAACGAGTCGCAGTAAATCTGTGCGAAAAAGAGTCGCAACCGCAAAGTTGCCGCCAAGTTGCAACTTCTAATTTCTGTCAGGCTAAAAATATTCAAAAAGCGATGCGAAAACTAGCATTTACAAGTAGCAGGTACGTATGAAAAATGTGCAAAGGTCGTTCCGTATCTTTTGAAGAATGATCGTATGGTCATTTATAAAAGCTTTAGCTAATTTTTAGCTAATCTCCAAGCGCATCCTTAAAGGATGCGTTTGGAGCCACCTCAACTAAATCGCACCGCCAACTGGAGGAGACTCCCTATGGCGTTGACTGCGCGTCTCGTCTGAATTGCATTTGCTTGTTGGCACCTGCTCGCTGGCGCAAAGAAGGAACATGGCGGCGTCCTTGCAGTGGCCGATTTCACTACAAGGGCGCGATGGGGAGATTTATTTCCAATAGAATTGGTTATATTCCCTGAATGGCTATACCTCGGAAACTTTCTAGTGTGATACCCGCCGAGGTAGCTTAGTGCCTCAGGCGTGCCGTTGCTGAGCTCAAGGTCGTCCATTCAATCGCTGCCTCGTCGGCCGAATTTCGGTGGAAGCAAAATGGCAAAAAAAAAAAAAAATCGCTCGTGTACTAGGATTTATGAGCAGACTAAAAGACTCCAAATTGATAATGTTACTCCAGAATCCCCCATTGTATCGCACCTAATTATCAAAGTGGTCTTTCGGCACCTAAATCCCCTTCATTAAATTTATAGCGTGGTGGGCGAGTGAATTTTCAGAAGCATCAGTTTCAATCACTAAAAAAGTTGCTTGAGCAAGTGCTCGAAATCGTTACACGGCATTTCTCAGCCACGTTTCCCTGTGTCCAGGGAAAGTGCTACGTCACTCCGAGTTTGCATGTAAGCCAAATGGGGCTCATAATAATTTTAATGCATTGCGAAAATTATAACCTCTATAGCTATCATTATATTTGCAAATAAAACTGGGCCCAGGCATTTCCCCTATTTTTATGATGCGCAGTCTGTGGCATCACCCATAATAATTGCTTAACTAAACAAGACACCTTGACTTGATTGCCCAAAACTAAGGGGAATATTGTGGGTAATGCGTAGACGAAGTAAAAAGCGTCTGAGCTAAACGCAGTCTTTATAATAATTTATTTATTTGAGTAGCGCGAGGGCATTTAAGGTGTGCTTCACGAACGGGGCAAACAGGAATTTAGTACGCTTTCCTGGGAGAACTGTTACTGCTGCAGACACAAATTTTACTTAAAAACCGGGGGTAGCCTTTATATACGCTAACTTAAGTAGCCTTCCTAAATGGCAGTGTTTCTTAAAAAAAACAACGTCGCGTTTTCGCTGAAAAGGCGAACAATTTCACTGTGATAGCAAAGTATTAGACAACTACACATAGTGCCGTTCGTGGTTATATAGGCAGCATAATTCCAAGTGAACACTCCCTTTACTAAAGCTATCAAGCACGATGTCACGCCCACGATGGCAAACATGGACAACGCCCGCATGATGAAAAATGCTGGCATCAGGAATTAAACGCTTCGGGCTGCCTCTCGCTATAACGCCTGTCGGACACGTGACGTTACGCGATATCCTGCACAAGGCACGCGGGATAACAGTGCTAGTGAAGTGACAAGCGATCGCGGCTCGCCTATACATGTAGATGTAGGAATATACCTCCAAGATACAAAACACGGCGAGCGTCTGCACTCAAGCACGCAAAGAACCACGCGCAGCCACTGCCGCCCGCCTCCACATTCATCTCCTATCTCATACATACATACATACATACATACATACATACATACATGCTTCCATGCATACATACATGCACACATACATACATACATACATACATACATACATACATACATGCATGCATACATACATGCATACATGCATACGTGCATACATACATACATGCATACATACATACATGCATGCATGCATGCATGCATACATACATACATGCATACATAACACATACATACATGCATACATAACACATACATAATACATACATACATACATACATGCTTACATGCATGCATACATGCTTACATGCATACATACATGCATACATACATACATACGTACATACATACCTACATACATACATACATACGTACATACATACCTACATACATACATACATATATGCATGCATGCATACATACATGCATACATGCATACGTGCATACATACATACATACATACATACATACATACATACATACATACATACATACATACATACATACATACATACATACATACATACATACATACATACATACATACATACATACATACATACATACATACATACATACATACATGCATGCATGCATGCATACATACATACATAGTTGAGCAGCTCACAAGCTTTTACACCATTGGTGACCGCATAGGCACAAGGCGACAGTGGGCGGACGACATGAGGTCTAGTTCGTTACTTACAAGGCAGGAGTACAATATATATTATGTGTATAGCAACAGCTTCAAATGAATCTTACGCAAAAATATTTACTGCATTAGTGACGGAAAAAGAAAAATATTGTTTTGTCTTTTCGCGTGAACGCTGCCTCGTTATTTCTACGAGGAATTCATAAAACTATAAAAATAAAGAAATATATAAAAACCAACTACATTTGTTCTTTAGGGGACAAGAGTGAAAAAATAATCGCACCAACAGTTAGAAAACAACGCTATTCATAAGAAATATGGTAATGAGAACTCACCCATCCTATAATGTGGTTTTGGCTTCATTTTGGGAATGTTGTCCAATTAGTGATTTTGGCGATTGCTTAAAAAAAGAACCATATTATTCTCAGCCGCTTTTACCCTAGTTCGTACACCCTGTGCCGCAGCGAACGTTCAGCCGAGTTTTAAATCAAATAAAGAACATTTAAAAAAGGCGGTTCCAGATATAATTATATAACGTGCGAAATACGCGAGCCAGAGTTCATAAGACGCTGCACCATACGTCTTGAAATCGTAACTTACACAGTACATTCTAACCTATTTTTTCCCACTAAACAACATGACTAATGTTGGCTGGGCTGCGCTATATATATATATATATATATATATATATATATATATATATATATATAGTTAGCTTATACAGTGATATCTTTCTTAACGTTTTCAGTTAGCTCTGCGTTGTGCTGTGGCGATTCGAGAACAACTTGCGAAGTGTCACTCGCATAAAAATATTTAAAAAAATCAAAAACTGCAATAATAGTTATTGCATAATTATCTGAGCAATCATAAGCAGTAGTTTACAGTAAGCTCACAGATTTATTTTATAGATTATCCACTAGATCTGCTTTCGTTTGTGCTCCAAGAGCTGCAAACTGAAATGTCTTATCCAAGCACATACTGGCGTAGAGCCTTAAGAATTAACCTACGCAACTTCAGCAGCGCAAAAAGTTGAAGCCTCCATAACTGGGCTCCTACGGTTTGTAAGGGTTTCATTTACGTACTCAGTGTGCACATTCAGCATGATATGGTTGCCAAAATGATGTCCAAGTTACATAACAGAAGGCATTAACGGTAGAGATATGCAAGACCACACTATGCACCGACAACCATATAATTTAATTGTCACTTCTAGAATAATAGTCTTATGTGGATTTCTGAAACACAGCAAGGGAATTATTTTTCTTTATTTGAATATTTTGGTTAGCATTTTACCAAGCAACCACTCGTTTCGCTTCTTCTTCAAATGGTATTTCGGCTCTGGAATATGATTCGTGAAATATAAGTGGTGCAGTGTTAACAGCATATTCAAACATTGCAGCATTCAATTGAATGTTGCCATTGCCATTGACGTAAATGGGAAATAAAGAGGTCCCAGAAACGATCTTTGAAGTACATATTATCTAAATGACTTAAAAGCACTGTATCGATTCTCTATGTAGACTACTTGAAAATGGCGTGAAAAATATTTGTATTAAAAGTTCGATTAAGGACCTCGCAAAGCGATACTTTTTAGTTTCGGTAAGATTATGTGTTCCACAGTATATAAAGCTATAATCCAATCTCATAAAGGCTGAAGTACAATTTTATAGTTGTCAGTTTTTCTGCATACGTGATAGTGAGATTCTTCATGTAGATCTATTGTACTTTACGTTGAAAACCTTATTGGGAAGGTCTTACGATATGAAATTTTCCGCAGAAGAATATCATGCAAGTGTAAAAAGGTTTCTCCACGATTTGCACTAGCATGTTCGTTATGCAATTGGTTTCTTACGATATGAAATTTTCCGCAGAAGAATATCATGCAAGTGTAAAAAGGTTTCTCCACGATTTGCACTAGCATGTTCGTCATGCAATTGGTTTATCCCTATTTTTTTCTAGTTTCCTAATTTAATCAAGACTGATTGACCTAATTACTGAGATCATTCAACCCTTTGCGTTTATAGTTGTTTGGGAACATCGATTCATAAAAAAACGACACTTCGCGGGATAAAGAAATAGTGACTTTTGTCTTGCGATCTTATTATGTCATAACGCGCGTGTAAGGTGGAATTGCGCTATTCAACTCCCACAGCTAACTTGCAATACCAGATGGTAAAGTAGAGAAGTTTTGAATCGTGCAGACTATGTAACGTGAAGTCAGCGTCCCAGAAAGCGGCTGTTTTATATTTATCGGTGTTTGTTCAAAGACATATATAAAGAAGTTACCAATGTGTAATGCCTTTATAGGCGCAAATGTCTTCGGCAAGCTATCATGTACGCTTCTATGTGGAGGTTTTTCAGCAATATTAATGTTTACGCCTGCCGTGGTAATCATGCTATGACGAGCATGACTTATGTGGAATAGAGACAATTCAAACAAAAGCAACTTAAATATGAATTAGGAACACCGAACATTGCAAATACCCGCAAAGTAGGTTTAGGCTTGAATAATATAAACGCAATGGTTTCCGCTTAACCTTCATTCTACCCATTCAACAAATGGGTTCAGCACAGTGAGCTAGCCTAAGCTAATCCTAAAATATCAACCTGGCTAACAATATTCTTCACGCCTCACAAAAAGCATTACAATATTGCTCCAAGAAACTTGAATGCTTTAGTCTTCCTAAGTTCAGTTTCTTATCACAGTAACCTCCTCGTTTCAGTCATAAAATTCTCAACGACAAAAATCTTTCCTTGTCAAGACTCTACGCATGCAGAAGCATGTGTGGAATGGTGTTTAGGAACTAAATTTTATGATTACAGGCGGTGTCTTTCCTTCCTTAGCTGGAAGCGTACGAGCTGCTTCAAAACAGTCAGTAGTCAGCGATGTGATATCGAGTTTTCCTGCTAGTGATCTCAAAATGATGTTATTGTCTACATTGGCACTTGCTTTCACGCCATGAATAATGATATTATTCCTTCTCGAAGCCCAGTAAACCGTAGTCCACCAGACTAAGCCACCAAGTCAACTGATCAGGAGATGTGAATGGGGTGAAATGCGGTAACAGGTTTAGATTCTCTTTGCCTTGAATGCCAGCTAATATTACATGTGGTATTTGTGTCGCGACGTTGAATATGCGTGGACTAGGCGCGCGTGCAAGGCATTCTCAGGTCCATCGTGTTCTTCTTTAAAATAAAAATTGGAGGACGCTTAAGCTTCGTCTTCAAGAGTGGAACGCGATAGCGTTCCCGTCGATCCGCCAAGGGGTGTAAGACAATGGGCTACGGTGCAGCGACTACGTGCCCCGCATCGGACGCGGGGAGCGTCGAGCAACGCAGCGTTCCGCGCGACAACGAAATGTGCGCCTGAGCAAGCGACGCACGCCTGAGCCTTAGAAACAGCTCGTTTCTAAGGGAATACCGCGTTCACTAGAGGCGCTTTTGTACCGCTTTGAAGCATCGAACTCGTGGCTCAGTGGACTTCCTCTTCAGCCACCGAGGTGAGCGGACGCGGAATGTCGGGCTCTTCGCGAGCGGCTTCAGCGACCCTTTTGGGCCGCGGTATCAGGTCAACTGAAAAACCAGGTCAGGACTACCAAATGATTTTACCAACGCTGCCAACAGGTGCGTCCGTTCTGCATACGGTGTTTTTACATGGTGACGTTAAGGCGAGGTCTTACAGAGTGGAACATTTTCGAGACGCTCTTACATGGCTGTCTCTCATGCCGGAAGTGGTTGCACTGGGTGCTTATCAAATGAACCATCTGTGGGCGGTGACTTTCAAGGACGAAGAAGGGAAAAAGAAGATTATCGCTGCAGACGCGTTTGATGTCAAGGACCACCGCTGTGTGGTCGTCGACCCATGTGACAGAGGCGTCCGTATCAAGCTCTACTGGCTCCTTCATGGTGTACCTGACGACGACGTTCGCACTGCCTTGTCGCCTTTTGGCAAGGTGACTGAGATCACCAGGGACAGGTGGCGGGTACAAGGATGCGTTGACAAAGGGTCAACCACCCGTACTGTCACTATTAAGCTGAAAGCAGGCGTCACCGCTGAAGACTTGTCCCACCAGCTGCGAGTGGCGGTAGATGTTGCGCTCGTGCACGTCCCTGGCAGAGCTCCCCTCTGCCTCCGATGCCGTGGCATCGGGCACATACGACGCGAGTGCCGTGTACCACGCTGTGGGCTTTGTCGTCGTTTCGGCCACGACGAGACCCAGTGCGTCCGAACCTATGCCACAGTGACAGGCCCGGCATTGAAGGAAGATGTCACAGATCACTTGATGGACGTGGTCGACGCAGTGGAAGCCGCAGGCGAAGGGAAAGAGACCCAGCCCTCGGCGTTAACGCCCCTGAAGAAGGCAACGACTGTTAATGAAGACGAGTCATCGGACGGCTGGAAAGACCCATGGTATGACACGGTGGAATCAACTAACTCAACAGTGGTCGAGGTAAAAGAGGCCGAAGATACGTGCACATCAACAGAAGCGACGACGACCGGCGAACAGCAAGACACTGATGACACCGTGATGGCAACGTCAAGTAGTGCACCTGCTAAAAGGCTTCACGAAGAGGCGGATGAGCAAGAGGAAAAGGATCAAGAGACTGGGAATGATGAGCCTCCTCCGAAAGCTACCCCGGGACGCCGACCGGCGTTCAAGCCCAAGCCCGGCGTTCCAGCCAAACGCCGTTCTACAACCCAGACGCCTCCGCTAACGCGGAGGCGTTCCTGGGTTAGAAAAAAAAATTGTTGTTAGGGTCTGGGGACTGGGGTTTGTGGGCAGGATGTGCGTCGGCCGTCGTCATTCGTCTATGGAGTCCAGAAAACCATGGTCCGCCTCCGTAGACCGTCGAGTCATCGCAGCAGATGTGAGACGGACGATGTGTGGTAATTGGTTTAGTTTCTCCTCCCGTTAAATGGTAGCTAATTTTTCGACTGGTCTTTGTGTCGCGACGTTGAACGTGCGTGGACTTAGCGGGCGTAGAAGGCAATGACAAGTTAACCGTATTCTTATTGAAAATAATATTGACTTATTGGCCATTCAAGAAACAAAATTTGCAACTGATGAATGCACGGAGCAAATGGTTAACGTTTTCCGCCCTAGATATACCGTAAGTGTATGTCATGCGGCGGGTAGGTCTGGGGGCTGCCTTATTCTTTTGCGTAGCAGTACTGCTGTAGTTGAAGCCGTCACCTCATCCCAGGATGGTAGAATGGTCCTCTGCGATTTTACTTTTTCAGAGATGCCTTGGAGGGCTATATGTGTTTATGCTCCGAACGTAGCGCGGGAGCTGGAAGTATTTTTTGGTGATATTCAGCAGTACCTGAATTGTGAAAGACATGTCTTATTACTGGGTGATTTTAATTGTGTTTGCTTTCCAGAAGATAAATCTAAGTTGACTAGTGTTTGTGATAAAAGTGCGTTGCTTTTAAGTTCGATTGTAAGGCAACAAGAGCTTGAAGACATTGGTTATGTGTTGTCAAGCGGAAATCATACCATGTATACGCACTATCAAGGTCAGTGTCATGGCAGGCTAGACAGAATTTATGCTCCGTTAACCTTTGTACCGTTATTTTCAAGTTATCAAGTGCTACATGTTAGTTTTAGCGATCATTGCCTCGTTATGTCAACCATAGGAAAGAAACAAAAACCATCGAAATTCAGCTGGGACTTATGGAAGTTAAATGATAAGCTTTTGCAAGACGACGTTTTTCAAAAAGCAGTTCAAGAAAAGCTCGAAAATTTGCTCAGCATAACTACGTCAGCGTTCTTCATTGCAGAATGCGAACTCTTCAAAAGAGACGTTAAATTAACCGCGATTGAAAGAGCATGCGTAGTCTATCACAAAGAAAAAGAGCGTGAGAAGGAATTACACCTTAGGCTAAAATACATGCTCACCGCAGAAAGCTCTTCGCCTGGATTATTTTCGAAAGAAATCAAGGAAGTTAAGTCGGAACTTGAAGTCATGGATGAAGAAAAGTACAGGGGTGCGATATTAAGGGCAAGGGCGGAGAGTTTATGGATGGGGGAGACGCCTACCAAGCGAGCAATAAGTGACGAGAAGAAACACGCTGTTTCCAAAGAAATAACAGAAATAACTTATCAAGGGGAAGTCACTAGTGATGTTGGAATGATTGAACACGCTTTTGAGTCTTATTATGAAAGTTTGATGGGAAAAAAGACATGTGATATCGAAAGGTATAGAACTGACTTCTTGCCATTAATGCCAACATTATCAGACGAGGTCTGTGAAGCGCTTGACAGACCAATAAGCCTTTCAGAAGTTGAGGATGCGATTGATGAACTTAGTCCCGACAAGTCACCGGGGCCTGATGGTCTGGGAGGGGCTTTCTATAAGTGCTTTAAAAGTAAAATAGCTGTAGCATTACATCGCGTGATAAGGGAGATGTACGAGAATAAGGAAGCACCTCCTTCTTTTCGGACATCGCACGTTATTTTAATTCCTAAAGCAAAAGATCCTGCGCGACTTGTGGCGGTTGAAGCCTACAGACCAATAAGCTTGACGAATACGGACTACAAAGTTTACACTAAAGTACTGGTGCGACGATTGCAGACCGTTATAAAAACTTGTGGGCCCCCATCAGACATGCGGTATCAAAGGCAGATCGATCTTTTCGAATATACATACTGCAAGGACCATACTGGAATGCTGCGATGAAAGAGAGGACAGAGTCGCTATGATACAAATTGACCTTGAAAAGGCTTTTGACAGAGTCGTCCATGATGTCATATTTTTGCTCTTAGAACATGTTAAAGCCGCTGCAGTGATAACAGATGGAGTAAGAATGGTGTACAAAGATTGCACTGCAAAGTTAGTAATTAATAGGAAATTAGGCGCCAGTATAAAAGTGGAGTCACCAGTAAAACAAGGATGCTGTTTGTCACCTCTTTTATTTGCCTTGTATTTGGAGCCTTTCTGTTTGAAAATAATTAAAAGCCAATCTATTCGTGGGTTTATCTACGCAGGAATTGAGACTAGAGTTCTGGCTTATGCAGATGACGTGGCAATTTTTTGCCGTGAAACAGAAAGCGTGAATAACACTATGAAAGAGGTTGTTTCTTTTTGCGCCGCAATTGGAAGTGTTGTCAGCTGGACTAAGTGCCTAGGTTTATGGCACGGCAGCTGGACACAGGTACCCGAGTATTTTTGCAATATGAACTGGAGCGTTACCCCTGGAAAATATCTTGGGGTGCCATTACAACATTATCGTGACAGTTCCGCGTATTGGATCGAAGAAGTTAAAAGAGTTAAAGATCAGACAGAAAAGTGGGGCGGGCATAATTTTTCGATGTTTTCAAGAGCTAGTGTTTGCAATTTGTTTTTAGTTACAAAGGTGTATTATGTACTACAAGTGTTATGCATGGCAAGGATTTCGGTGCAGAAACTTCACAGAGTGTTTGCAGTATATATGTGGGGATCCACTTGGGAGAGAACTAGCCGATGTAACTTGTTTCATTCGGTGAAGAATGGAGGTCTAGGATTAACACATTTGTTTTTGAAACAGATTCTTAGTAGGTTCTTTTTCTTAAGGGACCAAAGTGATATATTTCTGCGTACTGTTATTCAAGTGAGATTGAGTTCTTCTTTGCCTGAGTGGGTTGTCTCATCAACAAATGAACGTACTCGAACACCAACTGGCTTTCTGAGGGAAGTTGTTATGTCCTTTTCTTTATGGAAAGCGCATTTTTCGAATGAATTTTTGACTTCAGTGACGCGTAAGAAACTTTATAGTGATCTGGTTGATGTTTTCTTGCCGCATCCTGTTTACCGTATGATGTATAACTTAGGACCTGAACGCAATGTGCTGAAACGCGTTAGAAAAATGCCGGTTAGATCTTCAGCGAAAACCTTCTTTTTTCAATTGCATTCGGGCACTCTCCTTGTGAAGCCATGGCTGCAAAGCAAGCGCTTCTTTGTTCCATGGTCTGTTAACTGCATCATATGTAAGAAACCTGAAACTATTGAGCACATCTTCTTGGATTGCCATGACTCAGTTTTCTTGTGGGATGTTCTCAAACGAACTCTGAAGAAAGACCTGCCGTTAAGTCCTTTCGGTATTCGTTTCTCACCGTGTGCAGACACGGGGGGAGTGCCGGCTGACTTGATAATGCTTTTGTGTATGAGCAGCGTGTGGAAAACGCGTATGGATGTCAGGAATGCCCGCGTAGATGAAAGGTCTGCGAGGGAACACCTAAATGAAAGTCTTAGGTACACGCGTGATGTCCTCAAGCACATGATTGAACCGCCAGAGTGGTTTCTGGAGCTTGACACTTTGGTGTCTGTGATATCCTCTTTGAGTGCCTTTTAAATATGTACAGTCTGTCGAAGTGATGTAATATTATTTTTCTGCACCAAGTGACCTACTTTGTACGCGTTTGAGTGGAGTTGAAATCAAGGTAATAAAGAAAAAAAAAACTCGTGGCTCAGTGGTAACGTCTCCGTCTCACACTCCGGAGACCCTGGTTCGATTCCCACCCACCCCATCTTGCAAGTTGTTTTTTATTCATGGAGTGCCTGCTGGGATGTATCGCTCACGGCCAACGCCGCCGACGCCGACACCGACGACACCGGCTTTACTGCGAGACGAGAGGGAGAGAGAATAAACATTTATTTCATAAAGCGAGTAGAAAATTTCCTCGATGAGTGGGGCCCTCAGTCCAGGGCTCCATTACCATGCGCGAACGCTGTCGCGTTAATATTGGCGTATTGACCCTTTATGGAGCCAGGAATATACAGCTATGAGTAAACAGAGGAAATTGTTAAAGGTTAACTGCAAGAAAATTCGCTTCCGGTAAATTGCACATCAATTCTTAGCACATGTTATCAATGTAATCTTTGCAAAGCTTTGGGGTTGATAATCGTCTATTTTTCTTAATAAAAGCCTTTAAATAGAGACTGCTCGGACTGCGTGTGCACCTGGTGGTAAGCGGTAGCGTGGCGCATGTGACAAGTGTTAAATAAAACTAAATTCTGGGATTTCGCCTGCCAAGTTCCTTTCTTTTTCCAATGTGAGCAGTGTGCGTAATAAACGTGATGATCTGTCTTCAGTCATTGACTCGTGTTCTGCGGACATTGTTATCTTGACTGAAACTTGGCTCTCGAGTGACATTGCAGACTATGAAATCTTTGAGTGTGAAAGAGCTTTAAAATTTTTTCGCTGTGACCGTATCTCGCGTACTGGTGGCGGAGTGTTGACCGCCGTACGTGATGGCTTGGGTTGTTGTGCTATAGATATTGCTACTCATTTGGAAATCGTGTGTACCCGTGTCACTGTCGGATATCGTGATTTTATTTTTTGTGTGTGCTTTCGGCCACCCAGTTCGCCCGTGACATTTACTTCAGATTTACATGACGTAATAAATGAGTTAATTGTCCGATTCCCTTCATGTCCACTTTTCTTTCTTGGTGTCTTTAATTTTTCAGCGATTAACTGGCATGGCTCTCCTTACTCATCTCACTGCTCATCTGAGTGCCATCTCTTTATCAACCTCTGTCTGGATTTTAATCTTAAGCAGCTTGTCCTTCAGCCCACACGATCTATTCAGCAATCTGCTAACATTCTTTACAGCCTTCTCATTACTACACCCCAGCTTGTTTCCCGTTTAAGATATTTACCCGCTTTGAGTAGTCACTCCTTCGTTTAGGCTGAACTGCGCACGTCTGATCCCGCTACTAAAATGCCAAAAGTTATACGAGAATATAAAAGCGCTGACTTTGAGTCTATAAACCGCGAACTAATGGATTTTGTCACTCACTTCATTCCAAGTGTCCACACGGGTAACGTTGATGAAAATTGGACCTTATTCAAAGAAAAAGTCATTCTTTAATTAGCCAATTCATCCCGTAGGAACGCTTTATATCTAATTCTCATGCTATAGTGAAATTTGTCTAGATCTAGCTATTTTAGGGCCTGTTTAGGTAAATAAAGGAATTTGTTGAAATCTCGGGAACTTTCGCGCTAAGGTTAAGGTATTGAAACAACCAAAATACTGAAGTGAGGACCCGTGTTTTTATTTCGGTCCTCTCAAACTAACTTGGACTAGCTTGTGTAGTAGGATTTGATCACGCAGCAGCGCAGTGAGCGCCTCTCCCCAAGCAAAGGACAGGGTGGTGATTGCCTGGGTCCAGTAACTTAGTCATGCTCTTATGATTTTGGAAATATGCATAAACAACTCCTCTGCAGACAACTTTGCTTTAAGTGCGCTATCACTTCTTCAGCCGGTAAAGGCACTCAGAGAAACCATTTTGCAAACAGTGACTGTGCTCGTAAAATGGAGCTTGTGCTTCTTCGTCAAGTGCAGTTTTCACAGTTTGTGCGCGCTGACTGGTCCACGCCGCACTTGCCTGTTGCAGCGTGTTTCACCCTTGCGCTCTGAGAGCTGGTACAGGAAATATGTGTTCGCCCTTCATCTACGCAGTGTTGTCTAATGCACAGCCATCGCTCGCGTTAAAGCGCGCGTTCGAGAAAACGACGGCCACCGAAAGCGTCGGCATTCTTGCAACAGCTCAAATCACGTGCGCAACGGGAAAGCACGCCAAGAGAGACACCCATCAAGTTGCTCAGCTTGAGCGAACGACCCGATTGGTCACCTAGGCACAACTGGGAGATCAGAACCCGTCTCATCATCATCAGCAGCCTGGTTACGCCCACTGCAGGGCAAAGGCCTCTCCCATACTCCTCCAATTGCCCCGGTCATGTACTAATTGTGGCCATGTTGACCCTCCAAACTTCCTGATCTCATCTGCCCACCTAACTTTCGGTCGCCCCCTGCTACGCTTCCCTTCCCTCGGAATCCAGTCCGTAACCCTTAATGACCATCGGTTATCTTCCGTCCTCATTACATGTCCTGCCCATGCCCATTTCTTTTTCTTGATTTCAACTAAGATGTCATTAACGTGCGTTTGTTCCCTCACCCAATCTGCTCTTTTCTTATCCCTTAACGTTACACCTATCATTCTTCTTTCCATAGCTCGTTGCGTCGTCCTCAATTTAAGTCGAACCCTTTTCGTAAGCCTCCAGGTTTCTGCCCCGTACGTGAGCACTGGTAAGACACAGCTGTTATACACTTTTCTCTTGAGGGATAATGGCAACCTGCTGTTCATGATCTGCGAATGCCTGTCAAACGCACCCCAGCCCATTCTTATTCTGCTGATTATTTCACTCTCATGATCCGGATCAGCATTCACTACATGTCCTAAGTAGATGTATTCCCTTACCCTTACCAGAACCCGTCTACGGTTCTCAAACTTTCGCCATATCCGCATTGCTACTGCTTACCGCCACATGCAGACGTCGTCGGCTCAGGCGGTGCATAAACGCTACTAATAAGAAAATTAGAAAATTACCAGCCCAACAGCTTTGAAAAGATGTCATTGATAGCATATGCTAAGCGTTTGTGGGCAGTTCAGCCCAAGTGAATTTTCGTTGCCGTAGGCCCTTAACCATTTGATCTGTGTCCTTGAACGGCCAACACCTCAATGTCGTTTTTAACGAGACTTTTAACTTGGCAAGGCCTTATACGCGCGACAAGTAAGCGCACACACGTTCAACGTCGAGATACAAATACCACTTGTAAAATTATCTGGCATTTAAATAAAAGAGACTCGAAACTAGTTACGCCATATCGCCCCATTCACTTCTCCTGCATAGTTGAATGGGGGGCTTAGTCAGGAAGACCATGGTTTTCTGGACTGCGAGAAGGAACAATATCGCTATTCATGGAGGAAAAGCAAATGCGAATGGAGACGCTCACGTTAGTTCTGAGATCAATGGCAGGAAAACTCGATACCCCATAACTGACTGCTGATTGCATTGATGCAACTCATAGGCTTCCAGCTAGGGAAGGAAAGATACCGCCCATCGTCATCAAATTTACTCCCAGAGCCCAATGAGGCACATGGTTTAGCAATTTGAGAACCTTGATAATGGAAATATTTTCGTCGCTAAAACTTTCAAGAGCGAAATGAGGAGACTACATTGGCAAGTAAAGGAAGTAGCTGAAGCAAAAGCCTGGAAGTTTTTATGGAGCTATAATGGAATGGTCTTCGTGAGGATCAACGAGGCATCTCGGGTGAAGAAAATTGCTAGCAAAGCTGATCTGTTAAGAATAACCTTGGCGTGTCCACTGTGCTGAATTCATTCACGAAATGGGATGGGTAGCAAGTGGGTTAGGCTTAAATGACACCTGCGACGCACGATTTATACATCTGGAACACTTCAACATCAGAAGTATCAGAAAGCACTGGGTACTTTAGCGATGTATTAAAATAATTAGCCATGCTCATAATCCCAGAGATAAGTATACCGCAGTCTGAATCTATAGCTTATGCTCTCGAAGGTGTTCCCTGACATTTTAGTGCCGTGACCTGGGTAAGGGCAGTGGCATTTATAATTTTGCTGGAACGTATGCAAACTAGAAGTAATACATACTGAGTTTACTGCAGCTGAAGTAGTTACCGGAAGGTGCCTTATTCAAGCCTAAAGCAACTCTCCTGTTATTCGCAGGGTAGAGGGCTCCTAGTTCATATCGAAAGGTGTTTTTAACCTAATGGTCTATTTGACTCACCAAGCATGTTCGTCATAGCATAATTATAGCCGGAGGTATAAATACTAATATTTTGAAACGAAGAAAAAGGAAAGTCGCTGAATATCTATATTTAATTTGCGCTCATAGTTTAGTACAACTACAACAGCATTAGCTCTTGAACAACATGTAATTTCGCTGATAACGTCATCGTGCATTGATCATATAGCGCTGTGGTGCTCGCACTTTGAGACAGGAAGAAAAACAGCTGCGGATCATTATTTTACGCCCTTGTGTATAACAGATGGTATTCCTTCTGAATACGACGTGAATTATACTGGACACTTCGTAGAAATGTAGATAGGGTAATTAGAAACTATGACCGGACAACACAAGATACTACTAAACATTTCACCGCATGAAATCAATTAGTAAATCAGTTTAAAAAGTGAAATTGAAACGTAAATATCCGACGCAGAAAATGATTATTGCATCTGTTTTAGAGCTATCAAAAGTCTTGTTATGAAGGCTTCCTAAAATCAACCCGACAACTCTAGACCTGCATGAAAAATATCAAACCGAACGTAACAAAGTTACGGCCCAGTTTCGAATGTGTAAACGGCTATACTACGGTGTAAAATTTTCACAGTGTGGCCGTTACATACGAAAGACCTGGGGCTTGCCGAATGATCTGGCTACAAAGGTTGCACATAAAAGTCTGCGTGATAGATTGCTAAGGACCTTTGCGTCGGCAGAGTCATTTGAAAGTACAAACTTCTTTAATTTGCCTTTCGACAAACCCTAACATGACCAAACAGCAGTCTTTTGAGGAAGCTGCGTTTGCATTAAATATGGTATGTGATTCAAAATTCCTCTATTCTACCTTTTATAATTCCAACCGAGCAGTATATTTGAATAAGGCAATTCCAGTCAGCAAACCGGCAGGTTATCACGTAATGAGGGGGCGAGACGTGAAACACAACTTCTTTATTCCGCAAAATCTGCTCTTGTTTAAGTTGAACGTATTTTTCCAAACTGTCACACTGCCGAAGGGTTCAATATCTGCTTATTTAGCCAATTCTTTTGAAAAAGATAGTCAACAAGAACACAATAAGGGGAGGCCAATTTAAATAGTGAAAGCTTTGCCGCAAATACTGGAGAAATTTCTTTACGCATGCGTGATATAGTTCTGCGAGAAATTTGATAATACAAGTGCTCCCAAATATTTAGCTGCGTTTTCAAATGGGTAGGTTTGGTTCATCATTGGAATAAAACAGATACAGCGCGACACAGAACAAGCGAGTCAAAAGCACAGAATAGAGCGCTGACTAGCAATCAAATGCTTTATTTGCAGAAGCAGCACACAAAGACATCACGGATGGTGACATAAAAAAAAATAAAAAGAAGGATAAGCCTCAGCCGCGAAGATAATCCAATTCTTTTGGTCACAGCGTGAGGGACCAAGAACTGACGAAAGGGCCGCCAGTAGTGAATATGCAAAAGGCCTCAAAGACTTCAAGCGCTTGCTCTTGAGTATATCCTCCAATTATATAGCACGTCTAAAAGATCGGGAGGCAACTGCACGCAGGTTTCCGTTTACTGAAGCGCCATGTTCTCGCAGCCTATCATTAACACACCTCCTCATCTCCCCGATTAGCAAACTTTACAACCGAGCGGGATTTTATAGATGACTCACGTTGTGCAGTCAAGGAGCCCACGTACGATGAATGAAATGGCGAAAAAACTGCTATAAGGAATAATGTTCTTACAGCAGTTTATGTTCATGGCATAGCTGTGTTCATGTTCCTGAAGCACACGTAAAATGCTCCCACGCTTCTAGAATACGCAATTTTCTGCAAAGGCTGTGGTTAAATAAGACGATTTTGACTGCGCCTGCGCACTACGCACAAGATTTTATTTCCAAGCAAAGTAATCAAAGTGCCATGTTGAGTTCACAAATTACCACGGGTGATGGTCAAACCCCGCATACAAATTATATGCAGGGAGAATGCGGGGCCCACTTCTTTTGCCAGTTTAATCAGACCTAGAAATGTCAAATTTTGGCCTTGCATTAAAAATATCATGCGCCCCATTTTCACCGCATAGAAACTCGGAGGGACGTAGACATTCCTCAAGATACGGGGAAAGGTGGCTGATAATCGCCGCATAAGGAATTAGAACACTTGCTCACGCAATTTTTATAGTGACTGAAGCTGACGCTTTTGAAACGTCGCTCCCTCACGACGCTGGAAATTGAATTTGGGATTTTGTACGCAGAAAACAACCTTTGCGTATGAGGCACGCTATAATGGAGGTCTCTGAAGTAATTCTAAAAATTTCGGATTGTTAGTGAGCACCTGAATCTATGTAGACGAGTGTTCATTTTGTACTTCGCTCCTATTAAAAATTCCACCGCGTTGGCCACGGTGGGATGGGTGACCTTGAGCTCAGCAAAGGAACGCCTTAGGTACTAAGCTACCGCGGCGGATATCACGCTAGAAACATTGCGACATTTATCCATATATTTAATATGACCAACCCTAAAGGAAAAGGCTTCTCATAGCACCCATGCACTGAAATTGGCAGCTCGAAGGGCGGTGCTATGTTGCTACGTTACACCGACGCGCAGGGCCCGCAGGCGAAATACAATTCAGACGAGACGCGCAATCAACGTAATACGAAGCCTCCTTATGTGCGGTGGCGAGATCTAATACAGGCGCGTGCAATAGCATCCTTTACCGCACTATAAAAATTACCTAGAAGTTCTATATAAGGGCCATGCGACGTTCCTAAAAAAAAAAAATAGAAATTGGAGGACGCTTAAGAGGAAGATTTAGCTCGGGCCCAACTCCCGACGCGGCCTATTCAAACACTTGTAAAACGCAAAAACGGTTTTCTGAGATAACCTCTGGACTGATTTTAGTGAAATGTGTTGCATTTGAGAGAGAAAGTTAAATTCTAGTGACTGCTCGAAGCGGAATTTCAATTTATAGCTTGAATTTTGTTTAAAAATTTTTCAGAATTTGGAAGTTCGAAAAAAATAGAAGCACGAAGTTTGCAAATACATAGCTTTGCGTCAAGAACAGATATCGCGGTTCCGTAACGGCATCCATTAGATCATTGAAAGCGGACAAATTCGATATATGATTTTATATCTTAAGTGAATTTGTGACGTTTTTTACAAGGGTTCTGCAAAAGCAGTATTTACGTATTACTATATTTCTTGAGATCCATGGTTGACATAATAATTTGGTCCACTTTAGATGTACTACTAGATGCAATTCACAGTATAATATTACCATTCTTTGTTGCTGAGTTACAAAGTTGTAAACTTCGTAGTTTCGCTTTTGAAAATTTTAGATATTAGAATTTTAGTCACTAGGTTATCATTTTTTTTAAATGCAACAAACTTCGTCAAGTTGGGTGCAGTGCTTGTCGAGAAAAACGAATTCTGCGTTTACGTGTTTTTAGATAGGAGCACCCGAGCTAAAGCTTCCTCATAAACTTTGTCTTTAAAAGTGGAACGACATAGCATTAATAGACCCCCGACTGTTTCTCACACGTCCCGTCAGCTGCAGCTTATTTAACCCTAATGTTTTCGGGCATACGCCGACAGCGAATGCTATGAACGAAGGCGAGTTTTCTGTAGAAACGCGGCCTCTTGCGTGGGCCGCGATTAGGTGGAGCAGAGCACCATCTCGAGGTGCTGCAAGGAAACAGACGCGCGACTCCGTGGCCTCCAAGATTTGCACCTTCGGCGCGCGGAAATTTTGGATGCCGTGGCCGGTCTATGTATGGTAGAAAGGCTGGAGGAGCGGTGTGTGCTGGAGTTTTTGCGTAGCGAAACAATGTTTTCTCGTACATTCAAATTACAATTAGACGCTATCATGTACGTAGGTTGTGTGTAAGTCAAACCTTTGAATTTTTCTGGCGTATTTTACTTTGAGAAATTCAATTACTTCTGTACCTCCTTTGCTCTAGACGGAGGGTGTGCGTGGTTGGGTATGCGTGATTGAGTTTGCGTGGTTCGGAATGACTTTTGCCGGAAAGTTCGCGGACGAGGAACGCGGGACAGTGACGCCGGATTTTCTACGACATGGGGCCCCACCGATATCTCGTTGATAACCCTACCTAGCTTTGCACATTGTCCAAACGTACGTGCTACTCGTAACTCATTGTTTTTGAATTATATCTTTAAGGCGAAAGCCTCAGACCTGTTTCAACGTCGCGTGGTCACGTACAGAAAGTACCGCGTGACCCAAGGAAGGCCAGATGTGAACCAAAGTATGTCCAGCAGTGTACAAAGTGACGATTAGTAGAGTTAATCAAAGATTGATTAGTGTTATGTATTAAGGTGGATTACGATGGATTAAAGAACATTATTGTGTAATAACTGGGGTCAAGGTGAATTAGGGTGGATTGAGGTCTAATATTGGGTATTAATGTGGATGAAGGAAGATTAACGTGCATTTTGGTGGATTAGGATGAATGAAGGCAAATTAGGGTGTATTAATGTGGAATAACGTGGATTGAGGTCGATTACGGTTGAAGAAAGAGGACTAACGTAAATTAAGGCTTATGACAGTAGGCTTTACAAGGCTTTTGTCTTCGCTTTTCTTAGAGGATAGCTAAGGACACCTGGGGAACATTTAGTGTTCCAAAATTGAGTGAAATATGGCGGTGCCATAAGAGTTGCCGTTTTGTAGCCCAGATTTACTCCAATGCATTTAGCTGTAAAATTTTTATGATGGCATACCTTAGTGCTTTATAAGGCTAGAAATAGAAGATAGGGAATGATACCTTGCAAAAAAAAAAAAAGACGACCAACATTTTTCTATTGCAGTAAAGAAAATTTTCAATATAAAGATACACGTTGTAGCTATTTCAATTAAGTATTATTTGATCATCCTTTGCATTTGCCTACTACATCTCTGGATTTGTAGAGAAACTAGTGTAAAGTTCCCAGGGCACCCATAGAGTTTGTGAGCCATAGCGAGAGTGCACTTTTCATTAGGCTTTCGGCTCCATTCGCGCTGCGATTCTGTTAGCGCCGGCGCATCTAGCGTATGAGAATTTCGAAACAGGGGACGTAGTCGCTTTCGCCTAATGACATTCAGTGCGCGCCAATATTGTTGCATGAGCAAAAGCGGATGAACTGATTGGCTCGTTAAGCATTAAGCGCAAACGTAATAGTATCGGCGAAGGTGGTCGTCCGCAAATACGTCCCCAGGATGAAAGGCTGATGCTTCTGCTTGTACTCTTTCACTTTCACTGCTTACAAAAGGAAATCATTCAATTATAGAGTGGGAGCCGCAAAGCTATTCGTAAATTCAAAGTACGTGAAGTATCTGTGCTCTGGTCGTCTCCTAGACCTAATCCGCCCTGATCTGCAGTCTACTTTATAAGCAAAAGCATTAGGTCGCACAGCGCATCATTTTCTTCTCACACTTAGTGGACGAAAAGGAAAACTTCCCCAAAAATATGCATGTGTGTACACCCACTGAAATCGACCTACACGGATACATTCTTGAGTTTTCTAGTAACGATATTTCGCAATGCATATCGCAACAAGACCAATGTAATGAGGTCCGTTGTTTCACTCTCGCAAAGAACCACGGTTGCTGAAATTTGTAAAATAATCAAAATATGGTTTCTTCCATAAGTTAATAATAGCTTTTTTTTCCCGGAAATGTACTATTAGTAATTGGCTATGAGCTAGAGAAAAAAGAAATTTGCAGTAATTGGTTCTTGCTTGCTTGCTTTTCGGCTCGTCTCTGAATTGCAGAAGATCATACGGTCAGCGCCAATGCATGTCCCCTAAGCAGAAATTGTGACACTAAAGCTACTTATGGTGTATTCGTCCTCAAAATCTGTCACAAACTACAAGGGTGTTCCGCTTCGTTCTGTATTGTTCGACGCAGCCTTCTTCGAGCATTGTTAAGTGCAACTATTTCCCAGACAATTTTGGTGTGGGACACTGTGTAAGTGCGGGTAGTCACTGGTTGAACTTTACAGTCTCGACAAGTGCCCTAATTGTTTGATCAAAACGCTATATGAGTGACATATCTAATAAAGTATTCAGTGTTTACCACATATTGGTTCATATTTCCTACACGAGTCACATGCATGTCTTTACGTACACTGTCAAAGCTTTGGCACCCATGAGAGAGTTTTATATTCCCACGGGTAACACCCAAACTTTAGGGCCTTAAAAAATTCACAGGACGACAACGGTGCCCTAACTATACGCGCAGTGACAAAAGGCATAATTGAAAGCTATGTAATCTTTCTGCCAGCCTTTGCTCACATAAATATTCTAAAAAACAGTTTCATATCTATCCCCTTGAAATTCTATCGGGGGATGTTTCTGTGCGCGCTAGACTGTCAGAATGATTACATTGTTTTCAACTATGTCTTTTGTTCTCGTATGTCCAGCTAGATATCTGTTGTCGTTCTCTGAAACTTTTTGTAAGACACTAACGGTAGGGGTTTTGTGACCGGCGAGCATTGCTAACATTAAGTATCATATTGCTAACATTGTGTATCATATACACAAAAGTGTATATGATACACTTTCGTAACTAAAAGCAAATAGTTCTTTCCCAAGTGAGTTCTTTCCCAAGTGGATGCCCGCATGTGTACCGCAAACAATGCATGAAAAAATTTGTGCACCGAAATGCATGCCATGCATAGCACTTCTAGTATACCACTTCACAAGAAGCCAGCAAACAAAGATACCAAAGTCAACATAGGGGAAATTACTTGTACTTTCCTCTATGTTGTCCTTGGTGTCTTTGTTTGATGACTTCTTATGATATGGTTAATAAAAATCGGGCCCCTCGGTTAAGCCCCTTTCTTCTCGTCAGTACTATACCACTTGTAGTATATGATACACTTTCGTAACTAAAAGCAAATAGTTAACACAAACTTTTAAGACCGTCGAAAAATTATGTGCGCCCCACTTTTCTGTCTGATCTCTAACTCCTTCTTGTTTTTTTGATTCAGTACTCTACACTAACACGACAATGTTGTACTAGCACCACAAGATATTTTCTAAATATAGGGCTCCAGTTCATGCTACAGAAATACTCGGGTTTCCGTGGCCAGCTCCCTTGCCAAAATCCTAGGCAGTTACTAAAGCTGGCAGCACTTCTAGTTGCGGCAAGAAAACATACAACCCCTTTCATAGTTTTATGCGCAGTTATCGCATCTCTGAAAAAAAATTACCACGTCATGTGCTTAAGCCAGGACACGAGTCTCGATTCTTGAATAGATAAATCCACGAAATGATTTACTTTTGACTGCTTTCGAACAAACTGGCTGAAAATATACTGCAAACAAAAGAGGTGACAGGGACCGTCTTAGTTTTACTGCTGACTTCATTTTTATACTCGCGCTTAATTTCCTTATCATTATAAAGTCCGCAGTGTAATCTTTGTACAACATTCCTATTCCATCTGTTGTCACTCCACCGGCGCCAACATGTTCTAGTAGCAACAATATGTCATCATGGACAACTCTATCAAAAGCTTTTTCAAGATCAATTTCTATCATGACAATTTGGCTCCTTGTTTCGTCACAATGTTTTGTGCGCCCTACCGTATTTCCCGTCTTAAGAGAAAAGAAGGATAGGAAAGGCGAGAAGGGAGGTCAACCAGAAGAGCATCCGGTTGTCTTAAACAAATTAGAAATCAGGCTTAGTTCATTGCTAGGAGACAGCCGCAGCATAGGTAGTTCACGTTCCGTTGAAGAAGCGATAGCTTTGCGGCCACCCACTCTGTAATTTAATGATGAGCTTTTGTAAGTAGCGCTGCACTGCTTCACACGTTGATGTCAAGCAGTGCTGAACCAGCTAATGAGTTCATCTGGTTGCTTACCGTCCCGGGCATACATTCACGGACAATCACTTAACACGGTACTATCACGTTTGCCTCAGCAGCCAGACAGTAACTACTAGCTCAGCCAGACAGTAAATTCGGTTGTGCTCCGTCGATAAGCGCGCACTGAAAGTCATATTGCATGAAGTGATGACGTCCCTGGTTTACCCAATTTTTCGTACAAGTGTTCACATCAAATAAATGTGGTATTTCACTGCATCAGGAAAGGTATATTGAATATCATGTTTGCGTCAAGCAGTGCTAAACCCAGCCAGACAGTTCATTTGATTTTGCTCAGTCAATGCGCGCACTCAAAGTCATTTTGCTTCAAGTGATTGCGACCCTGTTCACCGAAATTTTCGTAGAAGTTTCCAGTTGAGCTAGAGAAGTTCACTGTCCCATGGAGCCAGAATGCTAAGGGAAAGCGCACTCTTGCTATATTGCAGGAACTCCATTGGCGCCCTGCGATGTTTACATCAGTTTCACTGCAGTGCCATCAAGGTACTCAGCAAATGCAAATGGGGATAAAAAATATTTACATAATATAACCAGAACGTATGTCTCTATATAGACATATTGTTTTCTGCTATTAAAAAAAATAATAATCCTCTCCTTTTTGCAAAGTATACTTCCTTCTTCACTAAGTAGCTTGATAGAAGACAAAGCTACCACATCGTAATGATTTTGCCGCTAAACGAATCACAGTAAATCTGTACGAAAAAAAGTGGCAACCGCTAGGGCGCCGCGAAGTTGCTACTTCTAATTTCTGTCAGGCTAAAAATATTCAAAAAAACTATGCGAAAAGCAGCATTTACAAGTAGCAGGTACGTATGAAAACTGTGTAAAGGGCGTTCCGTATCTTTTTAAGAATGACCAGATTTCCCTATTTATAAAAGCTTTAGCTAATTTTCAGCTAATCTCCAAACGGATCCTTTAAGGATGCGTTTGGAGGCACCTCAACTAAATCACACCCCCATACTGGAGAAGGCTCCGTGTGGCATTGATCGCTCGTCTCGTCTGAGTTGTATTTCGTCTTGTACGCCTGCTCGTCGGCGCAAAGAAGGAACATGGCGGCGTCCTTGCAGCTGCCGAATTCACTACACGGGCGCGGTGGGGAGTTTTTTGCCAATTGTATTGGATATATTCCCTGAGTGGCTAATCCTTAGAAACTTTCTAGTGTGATAACCGCCGAGGTAGCTTAGTGCCGTTGCTGAGCTCGAAAGGTCGTCCATTCAATTTCTGCCACGTCGGCCGAATTCCGGTGGAAGCGAAATGACAAAAGTTAGAAAGAAAAGTTACGCGTGTACTAGGATTTATGGGCAGGATA